>NC_057710.1:51961447-51968800 GCF_004010195.1 Chiloscyllium plagiosum | reverse complement strand
GGTACGGGATGTGGACGAGATGCGTTGGAGGGCATCTTTAACCACATGGGAAGGGAAATTGCGGTCTCTAAAGAAGGAGGCCATCTGGTGTGTTCTATGGTGGAACTGGTCCTCCTGGGAGCAGATACGGCGGAGGCGGAGGAATTGGGAATACGAGATGGCATTTTTGCAAGAGATAGGGTGGGAAGAGGTGATATGAAGGCCTTTTGCCCAAAATGTTGATTTTGCTGCTCATCGGATGCTGCCTGAACTGCTGTGCTCTTCCAGCACAACTGATCCAGAATCTGGTTTCCAGCATCTGCAGTCATTGTTTTTACCTCTTTAGGTGCTGTTTAGCTAACTCACCTACTCAATTTAATCTCTCCCTCACCTCCGATACATAATCCAAGTGTTACATCTCCAACTTTAGTCCAGTCAATTTCTCTTCAATTAATTTCAAAGGGCTTCTCTCATCATGCCCAAATATTAACTCAAAGAGAGTAAACTGAGTAGGTCTGTTTGTGGCATCTCTAATGGCAAACAATACTAATATGATACCTTTACCCGTCATTCGGGTAATCCTGACAGTATGCTCTCAACATGGTCTTCAGAGTCTGATACCACCTTTCGAAAGGTCTCTGGGATTCAGGATAATACACACTTGATTTGAAATGCTGTAACTTAAGCTATCCATGACTTCCTCAAAAACCCAGCAGTAAAATTAGACCCTTAGTCTCAATGAATCTCTCTGGGTGAGGATCTAAAATTTGAATTTAAGCAACAAGTATATGTAGATTATTTAACCACAAAATGGTTTTTCAATTTAAAAGAATACTATAAAAATGGCTGAGAATAGTGATTGAACCCTGTGAACCTGTACTGCTGATTTGCAGAATTAAGCTAGAATTCTAAGATAAGAGGACAATAGAATTTTCATTAAATAAATACTGACACATTAATTGACCCTTCGAAATAACCTTGAACTCCTACCACGGCATGATAATTTCCATAAATAAGATTTCTTTTCCAAGGAATTACCATTGGATTAGCCTGTTGTAAATCATGTCACCATATTACAGTTGATTGGACTTTTCTTATAATTAAGAACTCTTTCCCAGGAATTATCATTGGATTAACTTGCTGTAGATCATGTCATCTTATTATATGTGATTAGTCTTTCTTGTAATTAAGGCTGTACTATTTATATGTTTTTTAAGAAATAATGTGTAATTTTCAAATGTAATTGCGCAACTTCACCACAGAACACAGAAGCTTTAACCTCTGTGTTGCTGGATAGAATTGTGTCAAGGTACCTTAATTCAATAAACTAATGACCCTTGCTTTTTGAACAGACCATATTTGTGCATTCTTTTGACCGATCTCGAACCAAGAGGCCTGTCTGAGGGGTTGTAGATCTTCATGGGTAGCCCATACCTCATGTAGAAAGCTACTAACTCCTCTACCACCCTTTTGCCTTAACCCTCCGTAATGGAATTGCCTCCATAAAAGTTCTCCGAATGCGGGGCTTGGCAACAAAGGTGCTGGTTTTGTTACTGCCCGTGGCTTACCTACCATTTGGCATGTAGGACACGTACGGCAAACATTAACCATATCCTTGTTCATTCCAGGCCAATAGAAATGTTTTTGTACCTTAGCCTGAGTCTTCTGTACATCTAGGTGACCTCCTACAGGTAGTTCATGTGCTACCCATAACACTTCCTGCCTGTATGCTACCGGCATCACAATCTGGGCACCTTTGCCCATTTCTCCTCTGCACTAACCTGCCATTGTCTCCATTTTTGTCTTAGAATTCTATTGTTCAGATAATAATCCTCAGGAATATTCTCTGCCTCCTTTTCAGAATACACATCAACATATATATCCTTTAGTGCCTCATCTTTCTGTTGCAAGTCCATTATTCTTTCAGGACTAAATAGTTCAGTCTGATCCTCTGCCCATTCAGGTTTTTCCTGCACCATTACGTTAAACAGGGTGTCAGCTAGCTGAACCACAACTCCTTCATCTTTCTGTTTAGTTTTTGCTTCGTGCTGTGATTTATGATAGTTTGATCTTGTTACTACACAGTCTGGGAAAATACCGAGGTATTTGTCTTTTAACTCCTCAGTTTCCTGGTCTTCCTTGGGCTTCTCCACAGCAAGGGGTGTCACTTCCACCTTGGATCCTGCTAAATTGCTCCCAAGAACAAACTGGATTCCTGGAATGGACACTCTGTCAATCACTCCCACTATTACTTTCCCAGTCTTGAGTTGGCACTCCAACCTGATCTTACATAGGGGAATGCTAAATTTCTGTCCAGCTTATCCCATAAATTACTACTCTCTCAGGTAACAGGTTAGAATGAGTGTGAATATGTCATCCCTTACTATTAGAGACTGCTTAGATGCTGTATCCCTCAAAATTGTAACTTCTTGCCCTTTGTCCCCTGTTCTTTCTGAGCAAACATTACCCACAGAGTGAATGTTTTATAGAGATCAGCCAATTTTTCAAATGAAATAAAGAAGGCTTCAACATCTTTCTCATCAACATGTGGCAGTGTTTTGACATATTTGTATATATATATAACTACCTTCTCTTTCAATCCCAGCCCCTGCCTAAGCCACGCACTCTCCTGCACCTCCTCGACTTTTCTTGGGGTCTCCATTACTACTTTCACTAATGCCACTGGCTTAGCTTCTTTTACCACATCTTTTCCCACAGTGCCTTTCTTTAACGATCAGCACTGTGGCTTTACGTGTCCCACTTTACCACAGTGGAAACACTTCAGGCTTTTCACCTCCTTTTCACCCTCTTGGGCTTCTTTTTAAACCTGTGGTAAACACTTACCAGGATTCTCTTTCTTTTGTAGTCTAGGTTCTGCCTTTCTCCCAACTTCTTTTGCTCACAAGATGAAATTCTTGCTGGAAGCTTGTCTTATGCACCGACATGTATTCATCTGCAAATTCTGCTGCCCTTCTCACTTCCTGAACTTTCTGTTCACCTGCGTGAATTCTTACCATCTCTGGAAGTGAGTTTTTAAACTCCTCCAGGAGAACAATCCCCCTGAGAGCCTCATAGGTGTTATTTATTTTTAAGGCCAGCACCCATCTATCAAAATGCCTAAGTTTAATTCTTTCATACTCAACATAAGCCTGACCTTGTTACTTCTTTATTTTCCTGAACCACTGTCTATACACTTCTAATACCAATTCATAAGCATGAAAGATAGCCCATTTGAACTCTTCATAATCTCTTGATCCCTTATCTGACAGCGCTGCAAATACCTCAGTAGCTCTGCCTACCAGTTTAGTCTGAACTAGCATTACCCACAAGTCCTCGGACCACTCTATCTGCTTAGCCAATTTTTCAAATGAAATAAAGAAGGTTTCAACATCTTTCTCATCAATATGTGGCAGTGTTTTGACATAGTTATATATATATATAACTACCTTCTCTTTCAATCTTCATCCTGTTAACTTGACTTTGTTGACTAAGTTGCAACTTCTCAAATTCAAGTTCTCTCTCTTTTTCTCTCTCCCTTTCCTCTCTCTCTCTTTCTCTTTGCTCAGCTATGAACCTTCTGTCCCTTCCTTTTTCCTTTCTCTCTCCCTCTCTCTTTCTCTCTCTCTCTCTTTCCTTTCTCTCTCTTTGTTTGATTAGATTAGATTAGATTAGATTACATTACAGTGTGGAAACAGGCCCTTCGGCCCAACAAGTCCACACCGACCCGTCGAAGCGCAACCCACCCATACCCCTACATTTACCCCTTACCTAACACTACGGGCAATTTAGCATGGCCAATTCACCTGACCTGCACATCTTTGGATTGTGGGAGGAAACCGGAGCACCCGGAGGAAACCCACGCAGACACGGGGAGAATGTGCAAACTCCACACAGTCAGTCGCCTGAGGCGGGAATTGAACCCGGGTCTTCTAACTCCATTTTGCCTTTTAACTCCATTTTGCTCAATTGTAATTTAAGTTTTTCTAACTCTACTGCACTTGTCTATTTCTCTGACACACCTAAGTGTTTGAGTAATTCCCTTACAATTTCAGCTTTACTTTTGTCCTTTGTTAAACTCAATTCTAACCTCTTTGCTAATTCTAAAAGTAAGGTATTTTTCTTTCCTTCTGAACTTTTTGGCAAATTTGAGAATCATCTTCAAACCCAGAACCTCTTTAGTAATTTTAAGAGCCATTTCACTCACTTTTAATTTAACTAACCACAAGTAACCAAAATTAAATACATTGTCTAACCTTCATTTTATTTAAAGATCTAGGACACTAACCAGCAAGTGTTTAAATCTGCTGGGCTTTGCTCGCGCCCAAATCTATTCAAATCTGTCCAAATCTCCGACAGGATTTGTCTAAATTTGTCTAAATCCCAGACGGGCCCACAACGGTTACAACACGAGGTAAACCCTTCTGCTAATTTAAACCAGACACACAGAAAAGCTCACCTCACCGCATAATCTGTTAAAGTGTGAGAGACAAAGAACTACCAAATCCCATGATTACCGGTGGTGACCAGCGGTGTTTTTCCTCCACAGTAGGAGCGGGAGCAGCAGCAGAGGTGACGGGAACCAGAGGGGCTAGACTAGATTAGATTACTTACAGTGTGGAAACAGGCCCTTCGGCCCAACAAGTCCACACCGACCCGCCGAAGCGCAACCCACCCAGACCCATTCCCCTACATTTATCTCTTCACCTAACACTGCGGGCAATTTAGCATGGCCAATTCACCTAACCTGCACATCTTTGGACTGTGGGAGGAAACCGGAGCACCCGGAGGAAACCCACGCAGATACGGGGAGAATGTGCAAACTCCACACAGACAGTCGCCTGAGACGGGAATTGAACCTGGGTCTCTGGTGCTGTGAGGCAGCAGTGCTAACCACTGTGCCACCGTGCTGCCCACTGGGCTGCCAGGAAGGAAAGTAAGTGACCATATATATTAGCAAGGCGGATAAACCCGAGGCACGGTTCATTTCTAAACTTTCTTTATTGAATATAAGTTTATTGCTTGATTTTATAGCAATTGAATTAAGCTTTCTTGTTTAGTATTGTGTGGGCATTCAGATAAGTGGGGTATGGATGCTAGGACAGTTGCTTGCTCCTCCTGCAAAATGTGGCAGGTGAGAGACATGACACATGTCTCCGCTGGCTACATCTGCAGGAAGTGCACCCAACTCCAGCTCCTTGAAAACCATGTTAGGGAATTGAAGCTGGAGCTGGATGAACTGCGGATCATTCAGGAGGCTGAGGAGGTAATTGAGAGGAGTTACCGGCAGTTGGTCACTCTTGAGGCTCAGGATAAGGATAGATGGGTTATAGTCAGGGGGAGGAAAGGGGACAGACAGTGCAGTGATCCCCTGTGGACATTCCCCTCAGCAATAAGTATATCGTTTTGGATACTGCTGGGGGGGGATGACCTACCAGAGGAAAGCCATAGTGGTCAGTTCTGTGCCACTGAGCCTGACACTGTGGCCCAGAAGGGAAGGGGGCAGAATAGAAAAGCGCTAGTGGTAGGAGACTCGATTGTTAGGAGAATTGACAGGAGATTTTGTGGTCAGATCAGGATTCCCGGAAGGTATGTTACCTCCCTGGTGTCAGGGTCTTGGACGTCTCCGATCGGGTGTATAAGATTCTGAAAGGGGAGGGCGAACAGCCAGAAATCGTGTTACATATTGGCACCAATGATATAGCCAGGAAAAGGATTGAAGATATAAAAAGTGATTTCAGGGAGCTAGGTTGGAAGCTGCAGAGCAGGACGAACAGAGTAGTGTTCTCAGGTTTACTACCGGTGCCACGAGATAGCGAGGCAAGGAACAGGGAATGGGCGCAGCTTAACACATGGCTGCTGAGCTGGTATAGGAGGGAGGGCTTCAGATATGTAGATAATTGGGATGCCTTCTGGGGAAGGCGGGACCTGTACATGAAGGACGGCTTGCACCTGAACTGGAAGGGGACCAATGTCCTGGGTGGAAGGTTTGCTCGAGTGGTTCAGGAGGGTTTAAACTAGTATGGCAGGGGGGTGGGAACCTGACCTATATACCGGTGGTGACAGTTGATGGGGATGAGGCAATAGCAAGAGGTAGCGCAGCCAGTGGGAAGGAATTTACTGGGAAAGAACCAAGGGATCGGTTAAAGTGTTTTTGCTTTAATGCAAGGAGTATCAGGAGTAAAAGTGATGAGCTTAGAGCATGGATCAGTACTTGGTACTATGACGTTGTGGCCATGGGTTTCTCAGGGGCAGGAATGATTGCTGGATATTCCAGGGTTGAGAACATTTAAAAAGAATAGGGAGGGGGGAAAAAGAGGAGGGGGTGTAGCACTACTAATCAGAGAGATTATCACAGCTACAGAAGTTACCACTGTCGAGGAGGGTCTGCCTACTGAGTCAGTATGGGTGGAAATTAGGAACAGTAAGGGAGCAGTCACCTCATTAGGGGTTTACTACAGGCTCCCCAATAGCAGCAGGGAGATTGAAGAAAGCATAGGTCGGCAGATTTTGGAAAAGTGTGAATGTAGTAGGGTTGTTGTAATGGGTGACTTTAACTTTCCCAATATTGATTGGAACATCTTTCGAGCAGATGGTTTGGAAGGAGCTGTTTTTGTAAGGTGTGTTCAGGAGGGTTTCCTAACTCAGTACTGAAAAATGTGTTGCTGGGAAAGCGCAGCAGGTCAGGCAGCATCAAAGGAGCAAGAGAATTGACGTTTCGGGCATAAGCCCTTCTTCAGGATTCCTGAAGAAGGGCTTATGCCCGAAATGTCGATTCTCCTGCTCCTTTGATGCTGCCTGACCTGCTGCGCTTTTCCAGCAACACACTTTTCAGTTGTGATTTCCACCATCTGCAGTCCTCACTTTCTCCTGCCTAACTCAATACTTTGACAGGCCGACGAGGGGAGAAGCCATTTTGGATTTGGTGCTCGGCAATGAGCCATGCCAGGTCATAGAGAAATAGAGTCATAGAGATGTACAGCATGGAAACAGACCCTTCCGTCCAACCTGTCCATGCCGATCAGATACCCAACTGAAACTAGTCCCACCTGCCAGCACCCAGCCCATCTGCAGTCATTGATTTTACCTATCTTCAATCCCTTCCTATTCATATACCCATCCAAATGCCTCTTAAATGTTGCAATTGTACCAGCCTCCACCACATCCTCTGGCAGCTCATTCCATACACGTACCACCCTCTGGGTGAAAAAGTTGCCCATTAGGTCTCTTTTATATCTTTCCCCTCTCACCCTAAACCTATGCCCTCTAGTTCTGGACTCCCCGACCCCAGGGAAAAGACTTTGTCTATTTATCCTATCTATGCCCCTTATAATTTTGTAAACCTCTATAAGGTCACCCCTCAGCCTCCGACGCTCC
>NC_057710.1:51932737-51960495 GCF_004010195.1 Chiloscyllium plagiosum | reverse complement strand
GTCTATATTTTCCATATCCTTTTCCACAGTAAATACTGATGCAAAATATTCATTTAGTTTCTCCCCCATTTTCTGTGGCTCCACACAAAGACCGCCTTGCTGATCTTTGAGGGGCCCTATTCTCTCCCTAATTACCCTTTTGTCCTTAATATATTTGTAAAAATTCTTTGGATTCTCCTTAATTCTATTTGCCAACGCTATCTCATGTCCCCGTTTTGCCCTACTGATTTCCCTCTTAAGTATACTCCTACTTTCTTTATACTCTTCTTAGGATTCACTCGATCTATCCTGTCGATACCTGACATATGCTTCCTTCTTTTTCTTAACCAAACCCTCAATTTCTTTAGTTTATGTCCTGAAGAAGGGCTTCCTGAAGAAGGGCTTATGCCCGAATCGTCGATTCTCCTGTTCCCTGGATGCTGCCTGACCTGCTGCGCTTTTCCAGCAACACATCTCCGGCCTCAATTTCTTTAGTCATCCAGCATTCCCTATACCTACCAGCCTTCCCTTTCACCTTGACAGGAATATACTTTCTCTGGATTCTTGTTATCTCATTTCTGATGTCTTCCCATTTTCAAGCCGTCCCTTTACCTGCGAACATCTGCCTCCAATCAGCTTTCGAAAGTTCTTGCCTAATACTGTCAAAATTGGCCTTTCTCCAATTTAGAACTTCAACTTTTATATCTGGTCTATCCTTTTCCATCACTATTTTAAAACGAATAGAATTATGGTCGCTGGCCCTAAAGTGCTCCTCCACTGACACCTCAGTCACCTTCTCTAGTAGGTACATCCACAGACTGAATCAGAAAATTGTCTTGTACACACTTAACAAATTCCTCTCCATCTAAACCTTTAACACTATGGCAATCCCAGTCGATGTTTGGAAAGTTAAAATCCCCTACCATTCCAAAACCAGCTAGCTGTCTATCTTCCTTTGTAGATTTTCCTGGGTCTTTTCTTCAGTTTTGTGCTACACAGATTTCATATGAACAGGTACCTTTCAGACAGTGAATCTGCAGGCAGTCTGTTGGTGCTCTTTGCCACTATGGCTAACTGTTCAAAATGTCTGATTTTTTAAACTCTAAAGCATTGCATCGTCTCATTGGTTGACGTCGTCAAAACAGTAAAATCTAAATTTGATTGTGTTTTAGTATCTTGGGGCATAATTTAAACTGATTGTCTTAATTCGAATTGTTGTGCACCATAGAAACTCAGCTCAGCTATTTATTTCACAGCCAAATGTTACATTTTTAAATTTTTCAGTACACTTTATGCTGGCAGTTATTCATATGACAGGCTTGCAAACTTTTCAACTCTCTTAAAGGTATAGTACATGCCTACAACTTCATAACACAATCCAAGTAGACAGGGATAAAGCTCATAGTTTTTCTTTAAATTCAGAGAGAAAAGTCAGCAGATTAGCCTGGCTTTTCCCTTTGTTTTTAATCTTTGGCCCAAAGGGTTTGCATTTTTCTTTTTTGCAAAAAAAGTCTCTGCAGAGATTTGTTTTTGTGTGTGCAGTGAGTGTGTGTGAAAGTTGCTTTAAGGTGATATAGTCTTAATTCAGATTTGTAGCTTAGATGTTAAACAATGGTTGCCACTGCTTTAAGATTTAATGTTGTTGATAATAAATTGATCATTTTGAGTTCACAAAAAAGGATGGTGATGTTTCCTGTATTCTGGATAGCAATACAAAAGAGTGGAATTGGAAGTTTGTGCAATTGAATCAACACCTTTATATTAGTGGTGCCACTAGTGGAGTAATGCAGCATGATAATCAGCATTTTCATCTGATTAGTCATAACATAGTTTTGGGGGCAGGGTCAGTGTTAGATGTTGGATGTGGAAATCGTGAAATTGGACATGGAGTAATAGTAATTGGTAAAAGAAAGGACAGATATCAGGCTTCTGATATTGTAAAACCAAAATAGAATTGGAAGCAGCTGAAGTCTTCTAACAGGGTGCTCCTGCCTGGATTTCTAGATTTATCGGAGGCTATGTTAATAGAATTGGCAATTAAATTAAAGATGGAGTCACCTATAAAAAACTGTGAAGCCATAGATAAGTAATACATCAGATCAACATTTGGCATTGTTGGAAATACAAAAGGGAACAGGTATACCAAGTGGTGAGTCATACAGTCATAGAGTTGTACAGAACAGAAACAGAGCCTTCGGTCCAACTCATCCATGCTGACCAAATATCCTAACCTAAACTCGTCCCATTTGCCATATCCCCCTAAATCATTCCTATTCATATACCCAACCAGATGCCTTTTAAATGCTGTAATTGTACCAGACTTCACCATTTCCTCTGGTGGCTCATTCCATACACGCATCACCCTCTGTGAAAAAATTGCACCTTAGGTCCCTTTTATATTTTTCCCCTCTCACCCTAAACCTATGCCTGCTCGTTCTGGACTCCCCCATCCCAGGGAAAAGAGTTTGTCTATTTATCCTATCCATGCCCCTCATGATTTTATAAACCTCTATAAGGCCATCCCTCAGCCTCCGACGCTCTAGGGAAAACAATCCCAGCCTATTCAACCTCTCCTTAAAGTTCAAATCCTCCAACCCTGGCAGCATCCTTGTAAATCTCTTCTGAACCCTTTCAAGTTTCACAACATGCTTCCAATAGGAAGACCAGAATTGCACACAATATTCCAAAAGTGGCCTAACCAATGTCCTGTACAGCTGCAACATGACCTCCCAACTCCTATACTCAATGCTCTGGCTCAAAGGAAAAAATACCAAACAGCTTCTTCACTATCCTATCTACTTGTCACTCTACTTTCAAGGAACTATGAACCTGCACTCCAAGGTCTCTTTGTTCAACAACACTCCCCAGGACCTTACCATTAAGTGATAGGTCCTGCTCTAATTTGCTTTTCCAAAACTCAGCACCTCACATTTACCTAAATTAAACTCCATTTGCCACTCCTCAGCCCATTGGCTCATCTGATCAAAATCCTGCTGTACTCTGAGGTATCATTCTTCACTGTCCACTACACCTCCAACTTTAGTGTCATCTGCAAACTTACTAACTATACCTCCTGTGTTCACATCCAAATCATTTATATAAATGATGAAAAGTAGTGGACTCTGCATTGATCCTTGTGGCACTTCACTGGTCACAGGCCTCCAGTCAGAAAAGCAATCCTTCACTACCACCTTCTGTCTTTTACCTCCGAGCAAGTTCTGTATCCAAACGGCTAGTTCTTCCTGTATTCCTTGAGATCTAACCTTGCTAACCAGTCTCCCTTGGGGAACCTTGTTGAACACCTTACCACCTTTCTTAAATAGTGGCACCACGTTTGCCAACCTCTAGTCTTCCAGCACCTCACCTGTGACTATCGATAATACAAATATCTCAGCAAGGGACCCAACAATCATTTCCGTAGCTTCCCACAGAGTTCTAGGGTACACCTGATCAGGTCCTAGAGATTTATCCATTTTTATGTATTTCAAGAAATCCAGAGTTTCCTCCTCTGTAATATGGATATTTTCAAGATGTCACCATCTATTTCCCCACATTCTATGTCTTCCATGTCCTTCTCCACAGTAAATACTGATCCAAAATACTCAGTTAGTGTCTCCCCCATCTCCTGCAGCTCCACACATGGGCTGCCTTGCTGATCTTTGAGGGGCCCTATTCTGTCCCTAGTTACCCATTTATCCTTAATGATATTTAAGGATTTATAAAAACCCTTTGGATTCCCCTTAACCCTATTTGCCAAAACTATCTCGTATCCCTTTTTTGCCCTCTTGATTTCCCTCTTAAGTATACTCTAAGAATTCACTTGATCTATCCTATCTATACCTGACATATGCTCCTTCTTTTTCTTAACCAAAACCTCAATTTATCTAGTCATCCAGTGTTCCCTACACCTACGAGTCTTTCCTTTCACCAGAACAGGATATACTGTCGCTGGACTCTCGCTATCTCGTTGAGTTAGTAAGAATTAAATGCAATTGGAGCAGCTTGAGACAGAACAGGTAATGGCATTATTTAAAATAAAACTTGAAATTGAACTTCAAAGAGAGGAAAAGAAAATATAAAGACCTTTTCAGAGATTGGAGTCAGAATTTCAGGAGAGAGGAAGAGAAAACTGGCTGAGAAGACAAGTGTAAAAAGAAAAATTAGATCTCAAATAAGAGGAAAGTTCTGATGATAAAAAATGTATTTCCAACCCAAGGTCCAAGAAGGATATATTTAAATTTGTACAAGCCTTACCAATATTTGCTAAAAAGGAATGCTAGAGGCGTTCTTTATTTCCTTAAAGGCGGGTGTCAAATAAATTAAGTGACTAAATGAAAACATGATTCTGCTGGTTGACAAGAAGAGCACAATATTTGGCATCAATTTCAATGATGTTACCATGGCTTATGAAACAGTAAAAAATGTCTATTCTAGGTGCATAGATGTATAAACAATCTATGGAAACAGCCTAGATAGACTACCATTGTATTGAAAAGAGTAGATCAAAGTCATTTAAACTTGGAGATGGGCATTAGGAGTAAGTGCAATATATTATTCTCTGAAAGAATTTACTCTCTTAGAAGAATTTAAAAATTCACTTCCTTCAATTGTTAGGATTCATATTGAAGACTAGAGGGTTGAAACAAGTACTGCAGATGCTGGAAACCAGAGTCTAGATTAGAGTGGTGCTGGAAAAGCACAGCAGGTCAGGCAGCATCCGAGGAGCAGGAAAATCGATGTTTCAGGCAAAAGCCCTTCATCCCAGAACAAGTAGAAACAACTAGACAGGCAACAGAAATGGCTGCGATTATGAGCCCATCTGTAAAATAAAACCTCATTTGCATCATGCACATTAGCCCGAAAGATGAATAAGTAGAAACTGAAGGATAGACATGAAGATAGGATAGGGAAGAAACAGCTGGAATGCCCCAAGATCTCCTCCTCAGATCAAAATGGAAGATGCTGTGGGTACAATTGTAAATCAAAATCCTAAGTATCTCCATTGTAAATAAGTTGGACATTTCCATTTTAACTTCTAGCTAGAAGTTAAAAGGAAAACTATGGTTTGTCAGAGTGAGTTCAAAAAAGCATGATAACACATTAGTTCAAATTGTAACTTCAACTACAACAATGAGTCTAATGTCAGATTTCCTTCCAACCTTTGGACCCTGTCTATCCTATTATGGACTGTCTTGTCCTAGAATGAGAGAAAAGGAGAGATTGAGTGAGCTGGAAGTGGCTGGCCATGGCTGTTACTGCTAGTGCAGGTGGAGGAAAGGTGGTGAGTGTCCCAAGATAGTCAGTGGGCTGCACAGAGGCAACACAGGGTTAGTAGTGTACTAGGTTGCAATGAAATGACAGCATCTGAGCGAAGATGTTGCAGGCAATTGTGAGCAGGATAGAACAGAAGACTTTATAGACATCAGTGCAGTAGCAAAGATAGAGAGAGAATGTGAAGTGGCAGAAAGAAGAGGGTGACATCTACTCTGACAGACCAGGTACAGTAATTGACCTTCTTCCTACGCTGGAAGAAAGTGAGGACTGCAGATGCTAGAGATCAGAGCTTAAAAATGTGTTGCTGGAAAAGCGCAGCAGGTCAGGCAGCATCAAAGAAGGAGAAAGAGAATCGACGTTTCGGGCATATGCCCTTCTTCAGGAATGAGGAGGGTGTGCCAAGCAGGCTAAGATAAAAGGTAGGGAGGAGGGACTTTGGGGAGGGGCGTTGGGAATGCGATAGGTGGAAGGAGGTTAAGGTGAGGGTCATAGGCAAGAAGGGCATATGCCCGAAACGTCGATTCTCCTTCTCCTTTGATGCTGCCTGACCTGCTGCGCTTTTCCAACAACACATTTTTAAGCTTCTTCCTACGCTGCCGGCTATGCCTCTGCATAGTCGAGATGGTACTGATCTCGATGCAGATCTTGGACCATGCTGCCAGGGTCTGGTTGTTTCACCTTGTCTGTTAGTTATCTCAGAAGAGAACAGACCCTCTTGTACACCATCCCATTCACCAGTACCTCCAGATCCCTAGCACAGAATCAGTGTAATATCTTCATACCACATCTGTCAATAAGTGGGGCAGTATCAGGATGCAAGTGGTGGTTCGAGAGATCAGAGGCATTTTATATAGAGCACAGCTGTGAGAGACATTGGTGTCTCAGAATATAGCTGCTGAATGGCATGTTGTTCTGAGATTATCCAGATCAGCATATGGTAAGATGGAGCTAGAATCAAATGTGAGGAACGCCATAGGGACAGGATAGATAGTTAATGAGACAAGGTTGGTACTGCAGAAACCTTCCAAAAAACTCAACTCAATTTGTACTCAGTTAAATGAAATGTAATATTCATCCCTTGTGTAGAAACTTAGCTTTCACTCGTGAATTTGACTTGTCCAGTTTAACCATCAGCTAGGTGTATTACAAAGAATCTCTTGGCCATGAACATACGCACGACTTTTTCAAATGAGCAATTTGCAGATTATGAGGCTGTTTAAAGAGCAATATTGTGGGTTTGTCCTGAAGCTTATTAATTAAAATGTAGGACTATAAAAAAGAAACAATACCAGCAATGCTCACTCATAGAAACTTCCAGGATTTTTAAATACCTCAGTGCTAGATTCTGCTCTCAGTGGACATGTTAATGATGTGTGGTCTCTGCCACTGCCACTTGAACCTATTTGTCCCGTGTAGCTTTTGCATTCTAAGTGTATTCTAATCCTTGACCCTCAAATGGTATTTCAAAACATATTCTTATCAAACTCCTTCTTGAAGGAATTAATCCATACGCAGCATGAATTACTGTTTCCAGGTGTTTTTTTCTACTTGTCTATTACTCCATAGAGGGGGGGGACGTCATTTAATATGGCTTGAGGCATTTTAGTCTTGTTAACTCTGTCCTCACAGCTCACATTAATTAGCTTGCTTACATCTGTATCCTCTTATTTCGGTATTTTATCATTTATCCAGTTATTCCTCCTTTTGTCCATTTAAAACAAGTTCTGTCAAGCAAATATATTTTTATAGTGCAAATCCCAAAGACAACCAGGTTATTCTTTTATAGATTCTCTTCAATGCAGCAGTATACTTTTGAAGGTATGGTGACCAAACATACATACAATAATGATTGATGTATCTGTGGGTAAAATTGAAAATCCACATGTTGAAGGTGAATTTAATAACTACTGCATGGTGTGAATTAAAACATAAAATTTTCAATCATTTTTGGTACAATGAAGGAAAGACTAGCAATTTTCAAAACTATTACTCCTCATGTTGTGATATATGCTGACGTTAATAGAACTGGGAGCTCAGCAATACTGAATCTCTGCAAATTTTGCATTTACTCATATTAATTTTGATCAATGCAAAAAACTCATCAGAAACAGGCAGGATCATCATTCACTGTCTTGGCTTTCCCTCGAAGCAGACAGAAACCACACTTCTCTATATTAATACTAAACAGTTGCAGCAAGGTTTAATTTCTAGGCAACTTTTGTCAGATTTGCCACACAATATTCCAAAATTTCATCTTCAGATAATGAGTTTTATGACACAACTATTTTACTGCCCAGTCCTTGAGAAGGTTGTAGTGAGCTGCAATTAAGGATGGGCAATAAATGCTGCCCACATCCAATGAATGCATTTTTAAAAAGCATCAAGTTTGCTTCAGGCAAAAGTAACACACTAGAGACATTGGAAATCTGAAATAAAAGTAAGTGTTGGAAATACTCAGTAAGTCAGGTAGGGTCTAGAAAATAGAACATAGAACATTACAGCATAGTACAGGCCTTTCGGCCCTCGATGTTGCGCTGCCCTGTGAAACTAACTTGAAGCCTATCTATCCGTTTTCATCCATATGTCTATTTAATGACCATTTAAATGCCCCTAAAGTTGGCAAGCCTTAGAGCATGGATCAGTACCTGGTGCTATGATGTTGTGGCCATAACAGAGACATGGGTTCCTCAGGGGCAGGAATGGTTGCTGGATGTTCCAGGATTTAGAGCATTTAAAAAGAATATAGAGGGGGGAAAAAGAGGAGGGGGTATTGCAATACTAATCAGAGAGGGTATCACAGCTGCAGAAGCTTCCATTGTTGAGGAAGATTTGCCTACCGAGTCAGTATGGGTGGAAATTAGGAACAGCAAGGGAGCAGTCAACTCTTTAGGGGTTTACTACAGGCCCCCCAAGGCTTGTGCCCTCTGCAGAATCTGAGTCAAAAAATGTACGCTTTTCTTTATTGGACAGAGCATTGAGTATAGGAGTTGGGAGGTCATGTGGCTATACAAAACATTAGTTAGGCCACTTTTAAAATATTGTGTGCAATTCTGGTCTCCTTCCTATCTGAAGGATGTTGTGATACTTGAAAGGGTGCAAAAGATTTACAAGGATGTTGGCAGGTTTGGAGGATTTGAGCGACAAAGAGAGGCTGAATAGGTTGGGGTTATTTTCCCTGGAGCATCAGAGGCTAAGGGGTGACCTGATAGAGGTTTATAAAATCATGTGGGGCATGGATATGATAAATAGACAAAGTCCTTTCCCTGGCCTGGGGTAGTCCAGAACTAGATGGCATAGGTTTAGGGTGAGACGGGAAAAATTTAAAAAGGACCTAAGAGGCAACTTCTTCATGCAGAGGATGGAGCGTGTATGGAATGAGCTGCCAGAGGAGGCAGGTAGAATAACAACATTTAAAAGACATCTGGATGGGTATATGAATAGAAGGGTTTAGACAGATATGGGCCAAGTGCTGGCAAGTGGGACTAGATTAAGTTAGGATATCTGGTTAGCATGGACGAGTGGGAGCGAAGTGTCTCTTTCCGTGCTTTACATCTCTATGACTCTATGACACCTGCTGACATGGAGGCTGCTGATTCACATAGTATTTAATCTTCAAATTTATCCTCCTAGCTGCCCCCTGGCTCACACTCCCCCGACTCCTGCTGCTGAAATGGATTTGATCTATTCTCTTTTGATATCGAATTATTTCAGGCAACAACCTAGTGAATCTCTGCTTCTTGCCTGCAACCTGCGTGCCAATTATTTGCCCCCTCTACTCAGGGGAAAACAACGTTTGTAATCTACCTTCATTACTGAAACCCTCCAGCCCAGGTAACACAGAGCTGTAGTTATTTAAGGACAGAAAGAGGCCATCCAATACATCTTTTCTGTGCTGATCACTAACACCCATCTATTCTAGTCCCATTTCTCAGCACTTTTAACCCATAGCCTTGCATGCTATGGTGTTTCAAGTGTTCAGTTAAATTGTTCTTAAATATCTGGAGGGTTCCTGCATCTACTGCCCTTTTAGGCAGTGAGTTCCAGATACTTATAACCCTTTGGGTACATTTTCTTTCCATCAATTTCCCTCTAAAACCCTTGATCCTGACCTTAAAGCTGTCCCAAAGGGTGTGGTGCTGGAAAAGGACAGCCGGTCAGGCAGTATCCGAGGAGCAGGAGAATCAATATTTCGAGCATCTCCAGCATCTGCAGTCATCACTTACTCCTCCTTAAAACTGTGCCCCCAGTTATGATTCTACTGAGGGGAAACGTTCTTCCTTATCTATCCTTTCTATACCACTCGTAACTTGTACACCTCAGTCAGATCACACATCAGCCTTCTCAGCTCTTATGAAGACAAGCCTAGCTGGCCTAGACTATTTTCATAGATAAATCACTCCAGGCCAGGCAACATCCTAGTGAATTTCTTCTGCAACCTCTGCAATGCAAGCGCATCATTCCTATAGAGTGGTGACCTGAGCTGCACACAATTCTCTAGCACTGGCCAAGCCAAAGTTCACTGCAGCTCCATCATAAACTTCCTGCTCTTGTCAGAGAGCGAGAGCACAAAGACAGGGCCTTTGGCCCAAACTGGTCCATGCCAACCAAAATGTCCATCCACGCTAACCCCATTTCCCTGCACTTGGCCCATATCCTTCTAATCCTTTCCTATCCATGTATTTGTCCAAATGCCTTTTAAATGTTATCAATGTACCGCCTCAACTATTTCAGCTGGCAGCTCATTCCATATGCATGTCACCCTCTGTTTAAAAAAAAATTGCTTCTCAGGTTCCCTTTTATTCTTTCCCCTCTAACCATAAACTGATGCCCTCTAATCCTCAATTCCCCAACCCTGGGAAAAAGACTGTGTGCGTTCACCCTCCATGCCTGTCATGGTCTTAAACTCTTCTTTAAGATACCCCTTCAGTCACCGATGCTTTAAAAAAAAGGTCCTAGCTTGTCCAACCTCTCCTTATAACACAGACCATTGAGTCCTGGCAACATTCTTTCAATTTCTTTTGCACTCTTTCAAGTTTTATAGCAACCTTCCTATAGCAAGGTGACCAAAATGAACACAGAGGGATCTTGTTGTGCAGGTACATAGATCCCTTAAAATTGCCACCCAAGTGGACAGGGTTGTTAAGAAAGCATATGGTGTTTTGGCTTTCATTAACAGGAGGATTGAGTTTAAGAGTCGTGAGATCTTGTTGCAGCTCTATAAAACTTTGGTTAGACCGCACTTGGAATACTGCGTCCAGTTCTGGTTGCCCTATTATAGGAAAGATGTGGATGCTTTGGAAAGGGTTCAGAGGAGGTTTACCAGGATACTGCCTGGACTGGAGGGCTTATTTTATGAAGAGAGGTTGACTGAGCTCAGACTTTTTTTCATTGGAGAAAAGGAGGAGGAGAGGGGACCTAATTGAGTATACAAGATAATGAGAGGCATAGATAGAGTTGATAGCCAGAGACTATTTCCCAGGGCAGAAATGACTAACACAAGGGGTCATAGTTTTAAGCTGGTTGGAGGAAAGTATAGAGGGGAGGTCAGAGGCGGGTTTTTTTACACAGAGAGCTGAGAGAGCATGGAATGCGTTGCCAGCAGCAGTTGTGGAAGCAAGGTCATTGGGGACATTTAAGAGACTGCTGGACATGCACATGGTCACAGAAATTTGAGGGTGCATACATGAGGATCAGTGGTCGGCACAACCTCGTGGGATGAAGGGCCTGTTCTGTGCTGTGCTGTTCTATGTTCTACTATTGTTCAGGCAGGCCATTTCATGCCCCTACTATTCTCTGAGTAAAGAAACTACCTCTGACATCTGTCCTATATCTTTCACCCCTCAATTTAAAGCTATGTCCGCTTGTGCTAGCCATCACCATCCGAGGAAAAAAGGCCTCACTGTCCATCCTATGTAAACTTCTGATTATCTTATATGTCTCAATTAAGTCACCTCTCAACCTTCTTCTCTCTAACGAAACAGCCTCAAGTCCCTCAGCCTTTCCTCGTAAGACCTTCTCTCCATACCAGGCAATATCCTATTAAATCTTCTCTGAACCCTTTCCAAATCTTCCACATCCTTCCGATAATATGGTGATCAGAACTGTTTGCAATACTCCAAGTGTGGATGCACCAGAGTTTTGTACAGCTGCAGCATGACCTCATGGCTCCTCCACCAATAAAAGCTAACACATCATATGCCTTCTTAACAGCCCTATCAACCTGGGTGACAACTTTCAGGGATCTATGTACATGAACACCAAGATCTCTCTGTTCATCTCCACTACCAAGTATCTCACCATTACTCTTTATTCCTGTTGCTCCTTCCAAAGTGAATCACCTCACACATTTCCACATTAAACTCCATTTGCAACATCTCAGCCCAGATCTACAGCTTATCCATGTCTCTCTAACCCACATCTTTCAGCACTATTCACAACTCTACTGACCTTAATGTCGTCTTCAAATTTACTAACCCATCCTGCTACACCCTCTTCCAGGTCATTTATAAAAATGACACACAGCAGTGCACCCAAAACAGATCTTTGTGGTACACCACTAGTAACTGAACTCCAGGATGAACATTACCCATCAATCAGTACCATCTGTCCTCTTTCAGCTACCCAATATCTGATCCAAACCGCTAAATCACCCTCAATTCCATGCCTCTGTATTTTGTTCAATAGCCTACCATGGGAAACCTTATCAAATGCCTTACTGAAATCCATATACACTACATCAACCACTTTACCTTCATCCACCTATTTGGTCACCTTCTCAAAGAACTTAATAAGGTTTGCGAGGCATGATCTCCACTTCACAAAATCGTATTAACTATCCCTAATCAACTTAATCCTTTCTAGATGATTATAAATCCTATCTCTTATAACCTTTTCCAATACTTTACCCACAACTGAGTAAGACTCGCTGGTCTATAATTACCAGGATTGTCTCTACTCCCCTTCTTGAACAAGGTAACAACATTTGCTATCCTCCAGTCTTCTGGCAATAGTCCTGTAGACAATGACAACATAAAGATCAAAGCCTAAGGCTCTTCAATCTCCTCCCTGGAGAATCCTAGGATAAATCCCATCCAGCCCAGGGATTTATTTATTTTCACACTTTCCAGAATTGCTAAGATCTCCACCTTGTGTACCTCATTCCCACCTACTCTAGTAGCCTATATCTCAGTATTCTCCTCGGTATCTCAGTATTCTCACCTTTTTCCAATAATAATACAGCTGAAAAACATTCACTTAGTACTTCCACTATCTCCGCAGATTCCATGCACAACTTCTTAGTACTATCCTTGATTGGCCCTAATCTTACTCTAGTAATTCTTTTATTCCTGATATACTTATAGAAAGCCTTAAGGTTTTTCTTGATCCTATCTGCCAATAACTTCTCATGAATCCTCCTGGCTCTTCTTACCTCTCTCTTTAGCTCTTTCTTGGCTAACTTGTAACTCTCAAGTGCCCTAACTGAGCCTTCACGTCTCATCCCAAGATATACCTCCTTCTTCCTCTTGACAAGAGCTTCAACTTCTTTAGAAAACCACTGCTCCCTCGCTCGACAACTTCCTCCCTGCCTGACAGGTACAAATTTATTAAGCTCATGCAGTAGCTGTTCCTTGAATAAGCTCCACATTTCAATTGTGCTCATCCCTGCAGTTTCCTTCCCCATCCTATGCATCCTAAATCTTGCCTAATTGCATCATAATTATCTTTACCCCAGCAATAACTCTTGCCCTGTGTTATATACCTATCCCTTTCATTGTTAAAGTCAACATGACCAAGTTGTGGTCACTATCACCAAAGTACTCACCCACCTCCAGATCTAACACCTGGCCGGGGTCATTACCCAGTACCAAATCCAATGTGTCCTCACCCCTTGTTGGCCTGTCTACATACTGTGTCAGGAAACCATCCTGCACACATTGGACAAAAACTAACCCATCTAAACTATAGTATTCCCAGCCAATATTTGGAAAGTTAAAGACACCAATAGCAACAACCTTGTTACTCTCACTCATATCAAGAATCATTTTTGCTATCCTTTCCTCTACATTTCTGGAATTATATGGAGGTCTATAGAAAACTCCCAACAGGGTAACCTCTCCTTTCCTGTTTCTAATCTCAGCCCATACTACCTCAGTGGACGAGTCATCAAACGTCGTCTCTGCCACTGTAATACTGTTGGAGAAAAAGAACTAACATTTCAGGTCAATGACCTTTCATCACAATTGAAGAAAGATAGAACTCATTCCTTAATTCATATGAAAAGTCCTTGACCTGAATGTTCACCCTGTTTCTTTCCACAGATGGTTTCCTTTATTGTGACTTCATTTGTTATATTTCCTCATGTGACTTTTCACCTCTTTAGAAATATTTTCATTATATCCATAAGTTTTTATGTAACTTTCTGAAGCTTATTTTTTCTTCTTCTGAAATTGACTTAATAATACATTAATTTTATGTGGTGACTTGAAGAAACAACTTAAATTGCTGAGTCATATATAACTGTACTTCGAACTGTTTGCTATTCTGTTATTTCTTTGGTGGACAAGAATTTGCTTTGTTTATTCACACATTTAAAGGTATCAGCAAGTAATATTCATATTAACCTACTACCAGGCAAAGTGACCAAATATTCTGCTTATGTTAAACATGCATGTTGTCAATTTAATGAGCGTTTTTATATTTATAAAAATTAGAATGAAATTTCTATGCAATAAACTTTAGCACAAATGATGCTTATAAAAGAATTCCTTACATATTCCATCGAAAAAATAATAACGTTACCTCATTCCTCTATTTTTAACCAATCTGTCTGAACATAATGTAACACATCCTGAGGCCAGGTAGGACTTAAATGTAGCCCTTCTGCCCAAAGGTAGGAACAAAATAATCACACCATTAGATATCCTTTCTTGGATTGTACATGCTCACATTCTCTCACTGACTGCTAGACACAAACAATGAGTTGTTCATGTTCACAGGACTCTCTGTTCATGTTTACAGGTTGTACAAAACAGTTTAAATTGGAATGTTAATAATTAACACAGTCTGTAGAAATAGACAAAGGTGTTTTTTGTCAGCCTAGCATCTATTATACGTCCCATTAGAAGCAAGCACATGCATCAGGAATTGGAGGACACATAGTATGTAAAAGACTGTGTTATAGACTCTATTTCCTTACCAACATGTCTTAAATTCTGTCATGGCTACATGAGTGTCAGGTAACTGCTTCATTGCTACAACTTCCAAGTGTCTGGTGTGCACTGTTATTTAAATAGATCGAACATCAAAGGTAGGCAATGATATTATGTCATTGTGTTCTTCTGCAGCTGTACAGGGCCCTGGTGAGACCACACCTGGAGTACTGCGTGCAGTTCTGGTCTCCAAATTTGAGGAAAGACATTCTGGCTATTGAGGGAATGCAGCGTAGGTTTACGAGGTCAATTCCTGGAATGATGGGATTACCTTACACTGAAAGATTGGAGTGACTGGGCTTGTATACCCTTGAGTTTAGAAGACTGAGAGGGGATATGATTGTGACATATAAGATTATGAAAGGATTGGACACTCTGGCAGCAGGAAACATGTTTCCGCTGATGGGTGAGTGCCGAACCAGAGGACACAGCTTAAAAATACGGGGTTGACCATTTAGGACAGAGATGAGGCGAAACCTCTTCACCCAGAGAGTGGTGGCTGTGTGGAATGCTCTGCCTCAGAGGACAGTGGAGGCCCAGTCTCTGGATGTATTTAAGAAAGAGTTGGATAAAGCTCTCAAGGATAGTGGAATCAAGGGTTATGGAGATAAGGCAGGAACAGGATACTGATTAAGGATGATCAGCCATGATCAAATTGAATGGTGGTCCAGGCTCGAAGGGCAGAATGGCCTACTCCTGCACCTATTGTCTATGGTCTATTGTCTATTGTCATTGCAACAGAAGTATTAATCTAGAAGGTTATTGAGAAAGGCAAGAGAGGAGATTGCTGTGGCCTTGCCAACATCTTTATATCCTTAAAGCCACCGGAGAGGTCCCAGTGGACTGGCAAGAAGCTAATGTTGTGCTTCTATTCAAGAAGGGAAAGAGGGATAATCCAGAAAACTACAGACTGGTGAGTCTTACATCTGTGGTTGGGAAGCTATTGGAGAGAATTCTTAGGGATAGAATTCACATGCATTTGGAAAAGCATGGCTTAATCAGGGACAGCCACATAGCTTTATGCAGGGCAAGTCATATCTTATTAACTTGATTGAATTTTTCAAGAAAGTGACAAAGGTAATCAATGAGGATAGAGCAACAGATGTTGTCTACATGGATTTTAGTAAGGCTTTCAACAAGATCCCTTATGGTATGCCATAAGATTAAGATGCATGGGATCCAAGTAACTTGGCCATATAGATTCAGAATTGCCTTGCCCATAAAAGGCAGAGGGTAGTGTTGGAAGGTTGTTTTCAGGTGGAAGCCTGAGATTAGTGGTGTTCTGCAGGGACCCATTCTAGGACCTCTGCTGTTTATGCTAGATGTAAATGACTAGATTAAAAATGTAGATGGGTGGGTTAGTAAGTTTACAGATGATGCAAAGATTGGTGGATTTGTGCATAGTGTAGAAGGTTGCCAAATGGTACAGTGGGATATGGATCAGTTGCAAATATAGGTGAAGAAATGGAAGATGGACTTTAATCCAGGTAAGAGTGAGGTTCTGCACTTTGGGAAATCGAAGGTTAAGGAAAAGTGTGCAGTTAATGGCAAGACCCTGAACAGCATTGATGTACAGAGGGATCTTGGGGTTCAAGTCCATAGCTCCTTAAAAGGGGTCACACAAGTAGATAGGATGATAAGAAGGCATATGGCATGCTTGCCTTTCTGGTTGGAGAATTGAATACAAGAGTCAGTTTGTCATGTTGCAGCTTTATAAAACTTTGGTTAGGCCATACTTAGAGTACTGCATTCAATTCTAGTCGCCACATTACAGGAAGGATGTGGAGGCTTTGGAGAGGGCGCAGAAGAGGTTTACTCGGATGCTGCCTTGATTAGATGGTATGAACTACAAGGAGAGCCTAGAAAAACTTGTTCAACCCCTGGCTGTCGTCAGCTAATGAATCAGTGCTTGCCCATGTTGAACACCACTTGGAGGAAGCATTGAAGGTGGCAATTGCACAAAATATACTCTGGGTAATGGACATCAATGTCCATCACCCAGAGTGGTTTGGCAGCACTACTGTTGTATGAGCTGGTCAAATCCTAAAGAACATTGCTGTTAGAATGGGTCTTCAGCAGGTGGCGAGGGAACCAATAGACGGGAAAAACGTAATTGACCTCATCTTTACTAGTCTACCTGCTGCAAGTGTATCTGTGCTTGACAGCATCAGTAAGAGTGACCATCACATGGTCCCTGTGAAGCCAAAGTTTCCTTGAGAATACCATCTATCGTGTTGTGTGGCACCATCACCATACTATATCTATACAGACTTCAAACAGATTTAATAGCTCAGTAAGGCACTGAGTGCCATCAGAAGCTGCCAAATTGTGCTCTAACATAATCTGCAATCTTATGGCTTGCCGTGTTCTTAACTCTATTTTTCATCAAGCCAGGGATCAAATGTAGGGTGCTGGAGGGCAGCTAGGAGTAACCTAGTAAAGTTACAAACAGGACTAGTAAAACTGCATCTGCAGCAAGTGAAAAGCAAAGTTAAGCATTCCACAACCAATGGATCAGATCTAAGCTTTGTAATCCTGGCACATTCAGTCTTGAATAAGCTTAATAAATTATACCAGTAATTCCTCAGACAGCAGTTAATAGTCAAACACATTGCTGCAGGTGAGGTTGGCAAATGCCTTCCCTAAAAGGTCTAGTGAACCAGATTAATTTTTATGACAATCAAAATGGTTCTATTAGACTAGTATTTTTAAGCCACATGGGATTTGAACCCACATCTCCAGAAGATGGGCATTGATTCTGGATTACTTATGAGGATCAACACAAGTTGGAATAGCAACACCTCATCTTCCATTGATGACCCTACAGAACACAATATCAAGTTTTACATTTTAAAGCATGACTACCTCATTCCATGTCTTTTACCTACCCTAGCCCAGATCATGCCATGACATTTATTTTAGCCAAGCCATTTTCACTTAGTCATGGCCCCCATTAACATCTATCTAGTTTTTCTTCCTCCCTGGCTTACTTCAAAATCCTTTGTCTGCCTAACTTTTTTCTTCTCTCTGGGCTCCCACTCATACTTTCACCCCAACCCTGACACCCCATCATCAGCATATGTACCTCCTTTTCCTAGCTGCTGTCAGTTCTGAAGAAGAGTCACTGGACTTGAAACATTAATCTATTTTCACAAATGCTGCCAGACAAGCTGAGTTTCTCCAGTGATTTATGTTTGTTTTCAGATCTCTAGTATCTGCGGTAATTTATTGGTGACATTTGTTTTTGCCCCGAGAAGCTGCAGTGAAAGGCTGATTTGGGAGAAAGGTACCACTGAGTTCAAATTCATGATTTCTTGCTTAATAGCAAAGCTCTTTAACCCACCAAGCCACAGCACCTGCCTTCCTAGATACGAAGTAGAGTTGTCACAGACTCAAGACATTAACTCTTTTTCTCTCTCCACAGATGCTGCCAGATCTGCTGAGTTTCTCCAGCATTTACTCTGTTTTAATTACCTTTAAGAATCTTTTCTGACTCCACCACTTTGTCATCAGGTTGATTAAATTATTATGCGCATAAATTGATTAGTTTATGATTTCTCTGGGAATACTAATCATCAGAGGAAATTTTGGTCAATTTATTTGCAATGTTGCTAAAAATTGTGGCCAGAGCCATTGTTCATTCATGGTGGGTGAAAGGTTAGGGGTGAAAGCCAGGTGCCTATTGCCATTAGAGATGTGTACATTTTAAATGAATCCTAGAAGGAAATTGCCAGAGGAGCTGGTCTGCCATAAGTACAACTGTGAAGTCCTATTCAGTAATATAACTTGTAAACCCACTACTGGCTTATGAAAGTTATTATTTCTTTGTAAAATCAGCTATTATTTGAAATGTTTTACAGATGACTCTTTAATGGAAGGTTTTAAACACACAATTTTGCAGGTGCTGTGTGTTACTCACAGCATAAAGGTTAAACTCACATCTCCACTGTGGGCCTTTCAGAATAACAGCAGTAGCAGCAGCAGTCACTACCTAATGAAGTGAGCTATGGGAAATGGTGACCTTTATATTGTGGGTGGGTTGGAATTATTTTCCATCATTTTGGCAGCACATTCAGTTCACTATGCAAAGGTTTGGCAATCCCCACCTTAAGAAGTGCCCTAAGCATTCTCCTGTGCAGCTGTGGCTATTTATAATTGCATATTCACTAATTAGTGGCTATAGGAAACGATGATCTTCACATATATTAAGGACTTTAGGAGTGAACATAATATGGTCAATAATTGTCTACATGTCTTTCTATATTTCGCACCATAGGACATTTTAGCCTGTCTGCTACTGAATATGGCAGAGTACAAATATGTATTCTTTAGTTACTGTAAAAATAAATCAACCATGAAGCATTGGAAAAAAAGTTGTTTCTATACTGAACAAATTCAAAGCATATAAAATGACTATCTTTCTTTCTCATTTAACTTAGGTTATCAGACATTATACCTAATCTTCAAACAAACATACACCATAATAATACTCCATAAGTGAAGCAAGATTTGTAAAGAAAAGGAATATGTTGATGTTTCAGGTTGAAATGTCAAGAGTCCTTTTTTCCTGTAAAGATGCTGCCTAACTTGGTGAGATTTCCAGAATTTTCTGTTTTAGTTTCAATGTCCATTTGTTTGTTCGTATAATATTAGTAAATGATCACAATAACAATATGAAGTATAGACCTGCCCTCTCGGCAGTATTGTCCATACCAACATGCAAAAATCAATAAAATATATATACAAATACATATACAAATACATAACAATATTGATGGCTTGCATAGCACTTGGTTCACATCTTGTTGTTGTACCATGCTCCCTCTTCTGGTGATAAGTGGATAATATTGAATTAATATGCTACACATTTTACCATTTAAATGAGATACATATAACAATTGATGAGTGCATAATTTTAATAAATTAGTCATTGAAACTCCGGGTATATCAGTTGTCGTTTATATCAAGTAAAACATTTCTCTAAAGTACTTTTGCCTATTGATTAATCAGTATTTATGTAATCAGTTCAGGAATCCATATCGATTATATAAATTTAATTTTACCTAATGTAGGTGTTAATTTGTAGCATACAAGTTTGTTTATATTTGGTAATATACTTTTAATAAGGTCAAGTGATGATATAGGCAACTATCTTTGTTCTATTCTGTACTATGGAATCCTAAATTGAAGAAAAAATTAAATATTTCTTTCACAGTAGTTTATCAGGCTCACGTGACTGGATTTTCATTCCTGATAGAGTCATACAGCATGGAAACAGGCCCTTCGGCCCAAATCATCCATGCCAACCAGGTTTCTTTGCTGAACTAGTCTCATTTCATAGAATCTTTGAATCCCTACAGTACAGAAAGAGGCCATTCAGCCTGCCAAGTCTGCACCAACCCTTCAAGGACAACCCCACCCAACCCAGCTCCCCATCCTATCCTTCTAACCCATACATCCCTGGACACCATGGGCAATTTAAATCCACTTAAACTGCACATCTTTGTCACTGTGGAAGGAAACCAGAACACCCTAGGAAACACACGTAGACACAGGAGAATGTGCAAAGTCCACACAGACAGTCACCCAAGACAGGAATCGAACCCAGATCCCTGGCGCTGTGAGGCAGCAGCACTAACTATTGAGCCACTGTGCCACCTTTTGCCTGTGCTTGGTCCATAGCCCTTTAAACCTTTCGTATCCAATGTACCTGCCCAAATTCTTTTTAAGTTTGGTAATTATACATACCTCTACCACTTTCTCTGGCATCTCAGGTAGACAGGGTGGTGAAAAAGGCATGTTTACCTTCAACAGTCAGAACATCGAATACAGGAGTTGGGACATCATGTTACAGCTGTACAAGGCATTGAGAAAGCCACACTTGGAGTACTGCATGTACCATATCAGTCCTTCCAAAACCTTATAGAGGTGGGTCAGACTGGGAAATTTACAAATTTACAACTCTTTTAACTCATTTTTCTCTCACCTTAAGCCTATACCTCTATTTCTGGACTCCCCTACTCTGGGAATAAGACCTCATGTATTCACATGATCCAAATCAGCTTGGAGCTTGAGTATGCCCAGGGAGTAAAGACTCCACAGAAGAGAGGCAAAAAAATCTTGAATTATGCAACAGCAAAGCACGGTGGCAAATAATGGAAACCAAGGAAATTGAGTCATCGCTCCATTTAAAGATTGATAAAATAGATGCATTCTGACATTGACACCTCCTCAGATTGTTAGTAAACCCCTACTAAACTTTGCTTGTCACCTGCTGCCATCCTGAAAAAGACCCCATTAGCCCTATTTACTGCCTTCTACTAGTCAGCCAATCATTTAGCCATGCTAATACCTTAGTCAAGATTGTGGTGCTGGAAAAGCACAGCAGGTCAGGCAGCATCCGAGAAATCAGAAACAGGAGCAGGAAGAGCTCATGATGAAGGACATTTGGCCGAAATATCGATTCTTCCACTCCTCGGATGCTGCCTGACCTGCTGTGCTTTTCCAACACCACACTCTCAATTCTGATCTCCAGCATCTGCTGTCCTCTCTTTATTCTTCATGCCAGTACCTTACCCTAACGAAGTGAGCTTTTGTCTTATTTAGCAACCTCCTGTGCAGAACTTTGTCAAAGACCTTCTAGAAACACAAATGGATCACATGCTCTGGCTCTCCTTTGTCTAACTTGCTTGTTACATCCACAAAGAATTCTAACAGATTTGTCAGGCATGACCTCTCCTGGATGAAACCATGCTGACTCTGCCCTATTTTACTATGCACTTCCTAGTATTCCATAATCTCATCCTTAAGAATGGATGTTAATATCTTACCAACAGGAGTTGGTACCCTCACCAACTCCAATAGTTCCTGAAAGATTACTTGCTATTGCCACTACAATTTCCTCAGTTGTTTCCTTCCGAACTATGGGGTAAGGTCCCTCTGGTCTGGGTAATTTATCTACTTTTAGACGTTTCAGCTTCACCAGCACCTACTCCTTAGTGATGACCATGACACTCACCTCTGCTGCCTAATTCTCTTGAAGTTCTGGGAGGTTGTTGGTGTCTTCCACTGTGAAAACTAATGTAAAGTACAGCATTCAAAGTAGGAGAAAAGGATAACCAGCTGGCTAAGGGACAGGAAACAGGAAGTACGAGATTAAATGTCAGTTCTCAGATTGCCAAAAGGTGAGAAGTGACAAGGATTGCTATCGGAGGCACTGTTATTGCTATTCAAATAAACAATTTGGACTCAAGAATCAGAAGTAATTTCAAAATTGGGAAGAAGTGCAAAAAAGGTTCATTGAACTAACACCAGAATTGATATGACTTACTTATCAGAAAATGTGAACGGTGCACACATCTTTACTTGACAAATTGAAAAGACAAGGCAAGCTTAATAGAGGTTTTCAAACGTTGAGAGGGCTTGACAGGGTAAAAGTAGAAATGCTTCTACTTGTCGGAGAGGCCCGTACTAGGCCATACTGATATTTAATTGTTTTTAAGAAATCGAATAGGGAAATCAGAAGAAATCTCTTTTGTCAAGAAATAGCAAAGATACACTAATGGAAAGTCAGGAGGCATGTAACAGGAGAAAGCAATAGAAGGATATGTTGTTGGGATTGGATGAAGAAAGGTAGGAGGAGGATTTGTGGATCTGGACCACAAAACGACATAACCCTCTCTCAGTCGTATCCTTACATACAAATGAGGAAGGACACAATTTCAACTGAGGCAACACATCCATCCTAGGACAAGCCAAATAGAGACATGTACGAGAATTCCTAGAAGCATGTCATTCCAACCGTAACTCTATCAACAAACACATCTACCATCCCCTGAGAAAAAAGGAAATGACATCACCACAAGAAATGACATCACCAACCCAAAGAAACCCAAACATATAAATAGAAAGCAGGAATTATCAACAGTGCTTCGCCTAGATGCCCACGAAAGATGTTACCTAGTAGGGTGATGAAATGTCTGGAAATGAACCTTCCAGCTCAGCGAGCAAACTTACATCCAGAACCTCAACCTGAGTTACAAATCTTCTCAAAAGGATTACGTGGAGTATAAACATTGTCTTGAATTTGTTGGGCCTAATGGCGTATTTCTGTACTCTTAATACGTTGCAATAATGTAACTTTGTGGACCTAACTGGCTTCACAAATTAAAGGTGGCATAATTTACTTCTACAGTTGTTGCAAGGATGACTAAGAAAGAATTGGGGTAAATGTAAGATTCTACAGAAACACATAAAAATGGGCAATAAAAAAACAAAGACGGTCCCAGAATGAAACAGACCTATAGGATAAATATAACTAGTTAGAATTTCTTCCAAGAAGAAGGGGACAGTCAAAGAACAGGTGAGAAAATGTGAACATACAAATTAGTTTGCAGCTTTTAGGAAAGCAAATCTTAGCAGGACTTATATACACTTAATGGTAAGGTCCGAGGGAGTGTTGCTGAACAAAGAGATCTTGGAGTGCAGGTTCATAGCTCCTTGAAAGTGGAATCGCAGGTAGATAGGATAGTGAAGAAGGCGTTTGGTATGCTTTCCTTTATTGGTCAGAGTATTGAGTACAGGAGTTGGGAGGTCATGTTGCGGCTGTGAACTAGAGGGCATAGGTTTAGGGTGAGAGGGGAAAGATATTAAAGAGACCTAAGGGGCAACTTTTTCACGCAGAGGGTGGTACGTGTATGGAATGAGCTGCCAGAGGATGTGGTAGACGCTGGTACAATTGCAACATTTAAGAGGCATTTGGATGGGTATATGAATAGGTAGGGTTTGGAGGGATATGGGCCAGGTGCTGGCAGGTGGGACTAGATTGGGTTGGGATATCTGGTCGGCATGGACAGGTTGGACCGAAGGGTCTGTTTCCATGCTGTATATTTCTATGACTCTATAAACAAAAGATGGTAAATATTCCAAATAAGTTTCAACAAGGGAAATCCCTCACAAGAATACCTAAATAACATTCAAAACCTTTACATACATTTGATAAACATTGTAGACAAGCTGAAATTACTTAAAAACAAATACATTCTTAAGGATAAAGGATATTTATCTCAATTGAGAGGAACATGTAGAAATCTGTAAGACTCTCCAATGTTTATGAGGGAGTCTGTGAACACTGGTGAATTACAGTCAATTGGAAACAGGTTGATAGAGTGCCCATATTCAGGACTTTTTGTACATTTTTTCTCATGATCTATTTCAATTAGTGAGTCAAGCCTTTAGTTATTAGTTCTGTACAGGACTTTTCCTTTCCTTGTGCACCAAATGCAAGAACTTCTTTGTCAGATTTTCAACTTTAAACAAAAAAAAATCATTGTGGGTCTCAACTTGTAATGTAAGGTGTACATTGGTTGTCATTTGTCTGGTATTTGGGGGGAAGGGTATGACACTTTTGATTAATTTTTGTAGCTGTCTCAGCTGTTTTCTAGCTTTCACTAGATAATAGAAATGTTCAGAAATCCTATGAACAATTTCAATGATCCTGGTCACAGATTATTTGTTTCTCCAGGGTATTATGCACTGTGCACTATGTTAGCACCTTTTCCTGCAATAGCTATGCCAACTGTCTAATTACTGGAACATCTCACAAAAAATGAAAAATGGATGTTGACAGCTGTGTGTTCTTCATGTGAGAGACCAACCGACAGTGTCATTCTCTGATAATCAGGAGCTTAATGGACTGAAATGTCTCATAATAATGGTGATCTAAAAAGAAAGCAGTAAAGAAACAATGCCAGAAGTCACCATTGATGATGTTTGCAAAAAAATACAGATACCACTTAACTTCTGAGTTACAAATATGCAAGTCCTGTTTTTGTGTGGTGACGAGACCCTTCACTAGCTACAGGCTGCATGCTAAGAGTGATTGGAAACAATATTACAGAAGGATCATTATTGGTGCTGACAGATCAAACTACAAAATCAGTTATTATTATAGAGAGAGAGGCTAAAGAAATAACAGTGAAGCAAAACACCATGAACTCAGGAGACCTGTAAATTGATGTTTGAAAGATAGATGTAGTATTTCAGCTGCCACGTTAAAAATACTGAACCTCCCTTCTGATTGACTGATTGATGGCATGCTTTCAGTATTTTGCATTTTTATTGTACCTTGTAAAGTTTTGAGTGACACCAATCATTATGAAATGGTTCACAATCATTATATTGTTAAATAGGACAGAAATAGATCAATTTTAAGTATCATTGTCGAATCCTGTACCAAAACATCGACCACTACTCTGAAATATGTGACCTCCCGGAATAAAACAAGCATCCTTCACTGTATGGCTGAACAACTCAAAGTCACTAGTCAAGACGGCAGTATTCTAACAGCTCAAGGCTGGCTACACACCAAATCTGCAAGATAAAGGACCGTGAAGCAAAAGCTCACGAAAGAGATCTAAAAATATGCTGACCATAACAACGTGGCAAGTGTTTTTAAAGACACCAAAACCATTTGTAGAATAAAGATAAATCTCCTTTGCTGAATGGAATGGCATGTCTCTTCTTAAGGATGACAATTCCAGCAAAGTCTAAGCTAGGATTTCACGGTGCTAATACTGACCAAGTGTTTCCGGATTACTCTGTGGCAAAGCTCATGGGCGAATCAGCATCAGTGCGAGAGCTACAACAAGAAATCAAATGGATGAAAAACATCAAAGCCATGATGGCAATTCTGTAAGTTTTACAATACTCATAGATAAAGAAGAAAGTGGTCCTAAGGGAAGAGTGCTAAACTGGGCCAAGGTCAATTATATCAAAATTAGGCAGGAGCTGGGAAATGTGGATTGGACACAGCTATTTGAAGGGAAGTCCACATTTGAGATGTGGGAGGTTTTCAAAGATAGGTTAAAGATAGTGCAGAATAGGCATGTCCCGTTGAAGGCAAAGGATAGGAAGGGCAAGATTTGTGAACCATGGATGACAGGAGAAATTGTACGACTAGCCAAGACATAAGGTCTAGGAGGCTGAGGACAGAACGGGCCCTGGAGGAATATCGGAAGAGTAGGACAAGTCTTAAACAAGGAATCAAGCGGGCTAAAAGGGGTCATGAAATAGCTTGAGCTAGCAGAATTAAGGAAAATCCCAAAGCATTTTATTCTTACATAAGAAGCAAGCGGGTAACTAGAGAAAGTATTGGTCCACTAAAAGATAATGAAGGAAGGCTGTGTGCCGAAACTGAGAGAATGGGTGAGATTCTGAATGATTACTTTGCATCAGTGTTCACGGAGGAGAGGAACATGATGAATGTTGAGATTAGAGATAGAAGTTTGATTAGTCTGGATCACGTTGACATAAGTAGGGAAGATGTATTGGGTTTACTAGAGGTTATTAAGGTGGACAAATCCCCAGGACCGAATGGGATCTATCCTAGGTTGCTGAAGGAGGCGAGAGAGGAAATAGCTGGGGCCCTGACAGATATCTTTGTGGCATCCTTAAATACAGGTGAGGTGCCAGAGGACTGGAAGGTTGTTCATGTTGTCCCCCTGTACAAGAAGGGTAGTAGGGATATTCCAGGTAACTACAGACCAGTGAGCCTGACGTTGGTGGTGGGGAAGTTGCTGGAGAGGGTACTGAGAGATAGGATCTATTTATATTTGGAAAGGAATGAGCTTATCAGTGATAGGCAACATGGTTTTGTGTGGGGGAGATCATGCCTTACCAACTTGATAGAGTTCTTTGAAGAGGTGACCAAGTTGTTAGAGGAAGGAAGGGCTGTTGGTGTCATATATATGGACTTTAGTAAGGCATTTGATAAGGTTCCCCATTGTAGACTAATGGAGAAAGTGAAGTCACATGGTGTGCAGGGTGTTCTAGCTAGGTGGATAAACAACTGTTTGAGCAACAGGAGACAGAGAGTAGTAGTTGAAGGGAGTTTCTCGAAATGGAAAAACATGACCAGTGGTGTTCCACAGGGGTCAGTATTGGGGCCACTGTTGTTTGTGATATACATAAATGATCTGGAAGAGGGCATTGTTGGTATGATCAGCAAGTTTGCAGATGGCACAAAGATTGGTGGAGTGGCAGAAAGCATAAGGGACTATCAGAGAATACAGGAGAATATAGATAGACTGGAGAGTTGGGCAGAAAAATGGCGGATGGCTTTCAATCCAGAAAAATGTGGGCTGATGCATTTAGGTAAGTCTAATTCTAGGGGGAATTATACAATGAATGGAAGAGCCTTGGGAAAAGTTGATGTGCAGAGAGATCTGGGAGTGCAGGTCCATTGTACCCTGAAGGTTGCTGTTCAGGTGGATAGAGTGGTCAAGAAGGCATATAGTATGCGTGCCTTCATCGGACGGGGTATTGAGAATAAGAGCTAGCAAGTCATGTTAAAATTGTACAAGACATTGGTTCGGCAGCATTTAGAATACTGTGTACAGTCTGGTCGCCACATTACCAAAAGGATTTGGACGCTTTGGAGAAGGTGCAGAGAAGGTTTACGAGGATGTTGCCTGGTATGGAAGGTGCTAGCTATCAAGAGAGGTTGAGTAGGTTAGGTTTATTTTCACTAGAAAAAAGAAGATTGAGGGGGTACCTGATTGAGGTTTATAAAATCATGAAGCGAATATGATTTGGAGATGCCGGTGTTGGACTGGGGTGTACAAAGTTAAAAATCACACCACACAAGGATATAGTCCAACAGGTTTAATTGGAAGCACACTAGCTTTCGGAGCGACGCTCGTTCATCAGGTGATTGTGGAGGGCTCGATCGTAACACAGAATTTATAGCAAAAATTTAGTGTGATGTAACTGAAATTATACATTGAAAAATTGATTGTCTGTTAAGCCCTTCATCTGTTAGAATACAGTGATAGTTTCACTTCTTTCATGTGTAAATCACAAAACCTTTTTTTTAAAGTTGCATTCTTGGGTGAGCTGTTAACAATGGTGATAGCTAGACAATATGTTGAAGGTGTTGGTCCCCTGTGTTCTCTGTCTATGCCAAAATGTTTAGATTAATTCTAATCTAAAAAGTGAGATAACAGAGTTTTACATAAATTCATGAAGTTTTTGAGCTCAGAGTTCTACATGAATGCATGCAGTTTTTGAGCAAAGTACAATGTAGCTCTGCAAGTATAAATTCACCCCACAAAATATATGTGTGTATGTGGGTCTTTGTCTGTGTGTGTGTGTGTCTGTCTGTCTGGGGTGGGGATTGTGAGTGTGAGAAAGTGTGTGTGTGAGTGTGAGAATGTGTGTGTGTGTGTGTGTGTGGTGAGTGCAGAGTGTCTTAAGTCTGTGAGGGGTGCATGTGTGAGTGTGGGAGTGTGTGTGTCT
>NC_057710.1:51893721-51932118 GCF_004010195.1 Chiloscyllium plagiosum | reverse complement strand
TTACATTGTACTTTGCTCAAAAACTGCATGCATTCACGTAGAACTCTGAGCTCAAAAACTTCATGAATTTATGTAAACCTCTGTTATCTCACTTTTTAGATTAGAATCAATCTAAACATCATGGCATAGACAGAGAACACAGGGGGCTAACATATTCAACATATTGTCTAGCTATCATCATTGTTAATAGCTAACCCAAGAATGCAACTTTAAAAAAAAGATTTTGTGATTTACACATGAAAGAAGTGAAACTATCACTGTATTCTAACAGATGAAGGGCTTAACAGACAATCAATTTTTCAATGTATAATTTCAGTTACATCACACTGCAAATTTTTGCTATAAATTCTGTGTTACGATCGAGCCATCCACTATCACCTGATGAACGAGCGTCGCTCCGAAAGCTAGTGTGCTTCCAATTAAACCTGTTGGACTATAACTTGGTGTTGCGTGATTTTTAACTATGAAGGGTATAGACAAGGTGGATAGAGACAAGCTTTTTCCCAGGTTGAAGGATTCAAAAACGAGAGGTCACGCTTTCAAAGTGAGAGGTGGAAAGTTGAAGGGGGGTACACACGGTAAGTACTTCACACAGAGGGTGGTGGGCATTTGGAACGCATTGCCAGCAGAGCTGGTAGAGGCAGGCCTGGTAGATTCGTTTAAGATGCATGAGTAGGTGAGGGGCAGAGGGATACAGATGCTTAAGAATTGACCAACAGTTTTAGACAGCACATTTGGATTGGCTCAGGCTTGGAGGGCCAAAGGGCCTGTTCCTGGGCTGTAAATTTTCTTTGTTCTTTGTTCTAATTCAGATCCTCAAAGATAGTGAATTTTTGCTTACAGCAAGGCTTCCTGTAAACAGTGCTGAAAATGTGTTGCTGGTAAAGCACAGCAGGTCAGGCAGCATCCAAGGAACAGGAGAATCGACGTTTTGGGCATAAGCCAACAGTATGTGGATATGCATACCCCCAGTTTTACGAATATGGAAACTTCAAGTGTCCTTAAGAAGGAAAATAAATCATGCTGTGGAAACAATGGTTATAATTCTCTCTTTAACATAGCAATGAAAATCCCAACATGCATGGTCCTCAACCATAACTTCCAGTGCCTCAGGCAATTCTGCCAGAGGCACAATGTGGTTTTCGACCTTCCAAAAGATCTTTGCTGCAAGAAAAATCTAAGACAAAGATTGAGAACAAAACAAGATATTTTCATTGCATTTATTAACCTGACCCAAGCATTTGATTCACTAAATCGCAGATCTCTATGGATTGTATTCTAAAGTGTGGGACATCCAAGAATCTTTATCACAAACCTGCAACTGCTTCATGACAATAGAACTATAACACTTTTGAGTGAGTGATTTGATACAGATCCTCCAAAATCCAGACTTGTGTCGAGCAAACTGTGTAATTGCTCCCATTTTATTTGCAATCCAACTGACAGTGGTTGTTCACCTCATTAAAGATCGAATATTTCTTAATGTGAGTATTAAACACCATCTGGATAGAATGCTCTTTAACCTCTCATGTTTCTATGCCAAAACTAAACTGCCCACCATAGACACACATGATCTGCAGTTTGCAGATGGCTGTTGTGCCTTTGCTACTCTGCAACAGATTTAAAAGCTGCTCTTAATCTCTTCAATTCTGCATGCATGAAATTCAGCCAGTCCTTGAGTGTTGCCAGAACAAAACTCATATATTAACTCACACCTCGTCAGCCAAATATTCCACCTCCCATATATGTTGAAGGGGAGATGTTAAAATATGTTGAGCACTTCTCATAACTTGGCAGCCGCCTCTCTCAAAGGGCCACCACTAACTAGTAGATCCAACACTGTGCCTGCTCAGCTTTCTACAAGCTACAGCAAGTATTTCAGCACTCAGACCTTCACAAGTCAACGGAGGCCCTGGTGCTCAAAACAGTTGATGTCATCATGCTCCTCTACTGAATTGAATTGAATTGAATTTATTGTCACGTGGGTGGCACGGTGGCACAGTGGTTAGCACTGCTGCCTCACAGCGACAGAGACCCGGGTTCAGTTCCCACCTCAGGCGACTGTGTGGAGTTTGCGCATTCTCCTCGTGTCTGCGTGGGTTTCCTCCGAGTGCTCCAGTTTCCTCCCATAGTCCAAAGATGTGCAGGTTAGGTGAATTGGCCATGCTAAATTGCCCATAGTGTTAGATGCAGGGGTAAATGTAGGGGAATGGGTATGGGTGGGTGTGCTTCGGCGGATCAGTGTGGACTTGTTGGGCCAAAGGGCCTGTTTCCACACTAAGTAAGTAATCTAATCTACTGAGACACAGTGAAAAGCTTTGTCTTGCGAGCAGTACAGGGCAGATCACAGAGTTAAGTAGCATAGATAAGTAAATAATAGGTAAACAGCGGCAAAAACAAAAACACAGGTACAGGCAAATGTTAAGAGTTTGTGAGTCCATTCACTATTCTAATAACAGTAGGGTAGAAACCGGCTGGTGCATGTGTTCAGGCTTCTGTACCTTCTCCCCGATGGTAGGGTCGTAGAGATGTACAGCATGGAACCAGACCCTTCGATCGAACCCATCCATGCCGACCAGATATCCCAACCCAATCTAGTCCTACCTGCCAGCACCTGGCCCATATCCCTCCAAACCCTTCCTATTCATATTCCCATCCAAATGCCTCTTAAATGTTGCAATTGTACTAGCCTCCACCACATCCTCTGGCAGCTCATTCCATACACGTACCACCCTCTGTGTGAAAAGGTTGTCCCTTAGGTCTCTTTTATATCTTTCCCCTCTCACCCTAAACCTATGCCCTCTAGTTCTGGACTCCCTGACCCCAGGGAAAAGACTTTGTCTATTTATCCTATCTATGCCCCTCATAATTTTGTAAACCTCTATACGGTCACCCCTCAGCTTCCGACGCTCCAGGGAAAACAGCCCCAGCCTGTTCAGCCTCACCCTGTAGCTCAGATCCTCCAACCCTGGCAACATCCTTGTAAATCTTTTCTGAACCCTTTCAAGTTTCACAACATCTTTCCAATAGGAAGGAGACCAGAATTGTATGCAATATTCCAACAGTGGTCTAACCAATGTCCTGTACAGCCGCAACATGAGCTTCCAACTCCTGTACTCAATACTCTGACCAATAAAGGAAAGCATACCAAATGCCTTCTTCACTATCCTATCTACCTGCGACTCCACTTTCAAGGAGCTATGAACCTGCACTCCAAGATCTTTTTGTTCAGCAACACCCATTGCCAGGGTGGGATGGATCTTTGAGAATGCTGATGGCCTTTCCTTGATGGCGGGCCTGGTAGATGGATTGTATAGATGGGAGGTTGGCCTTTGTGATTGTCCGGGTCAAGTTCACCACTCTCTGTAATCGTCTCCGATCTTGAATGGTACAGTTGACATGAAACCTGGACGGTGTATCAGTGGCACATAAGGGTGCTGGAGAAATTCCAAAAGAACTGAATCTGACATGTCCTCCAGATTCAAGGTGGGCACCATCAAACAAACAAGCATGAGTGTCCTTCTTGAAGATTCCACAGGAGTTCAGGCAAAACTCCTGAAAAATCAAATACAATGGATTGTGTCCAGATGGTCAATAAGTGTGTCCCCAGCAGATCACATTCTGTCAGCTCACAGATTGCCAGTATTCCAGGAGAGAATGAAGAAACAAAAAGCTTTAAAGCGCCTCTGAAGCTCTCAATTAAGTGGCATTGGTGATTGACAGCAGCTTGCTACAATTTTTCAAAATTATTACAAGTAGTCCGTCAAAGCTTGATTCCAAACACCTTAATGATGAGTCAGCTGCAGGGGAGGAAATTAAAGGAAACAAATCCTGCACTCCAGATCCAACTGCCTCCTGCTGCGTGTACCAAAAGATCTGTGGTTGAAGATTTGGTCTCTTCAATCATATGAAAACACAGAATGGAAACTCGTGACCTTGGAGTACATATCATTATTGAGTCAAGGGACTGCTGACAATGACAAAAATATTGAGTAATTAATGCCAATTGCAGTATTTTCTTCTCTGGCTGTAAATAATGTCACCATGGAGGATCACTTATGGAAAGTAAGGGGAGGTGTCGGAATCCTGCATTGTCACTGGAATGGATTCCAGAGCCGCTGAATAATGCTCTGGAGAGAAGTGCTTGAATGCTTCACAGTTGGTGCTCAAATACTATGTTATGGTCATACAAATCTGGAATTAAAAGTTTGTCACATGATTATCATGAAGCCATTGTTGTGAACAATCCTTCAGATTCACTCGTGGCCTTCAGGGAAGGGAATCTGCTGCCATCACCTGACTTGGCCTATATGTGACTCCAAACTCAGGGCAATGTGGTTGACTTTCAAGTACCATCTGACTCAGTTAAAGCAATTGGGGATGTGCAAAAAAGGCTGGCTTTGTCAGTGATGCCCACTTCACATGAAGGAATAAAAGAAGTCAATGTGATAAATTTTAACTTAAGCAGAGAAGATACACATAGGTTTAGAGAGACAAGATATACATTTGATTCTCCACAGTATGAAACCCAGGAAACTTTACCATGCAGTACAGAATCCTACAGGGCTTTGACTCCTTGGCTATTGCAAAATTAATAGCAGAAGCAGACAACATGTCCAGTGAGGCCCACTTTTATGTCACATCCATTTTGCTCAATCTTTTCTGCTTTTTGTAAGCAGCATAGCGAGTTTCTCACTAGGCAGAGGCCAGTTGCCAATTAAGGAGATCTATCATTTGTTAAATGTTTTCTTAACAGCCCAACTGACCTCATTAACATTGAGTTTCCTTTCTTGCCCAAACAAGTTCAGCATCGAGAAAACTTGACATGGGAACCAATGTGGCTACCTGGCAAATTCTGCTCACTCCTTTGCTTGCTCCAAAGGACTTCCATGTTGCTTATAATCAAAATACATTTCAGGGAACAATCCACAGCCAGACCTACCCCTAGTCCATGGACATTGATGCCTGGTAATTGCCAACTCCTCACATGGCATCTCTCTGGTACTCTTGCAGGCCATTCAAGACATACAAATCTGCATTGTAGGAACACAGGCATTGAAAGGTTGTTGCCAGGATACTTTGTCACAGTCTGGATCAGGTTGCATCACAAGACTGGGAGCTTACTCTCTAACTTAGCACCTTGCTGCATACTCACAGTATTCATGCCTTGCCTTGCTTTGCCTCACTATGGCATATGTTAATATGTTGACACTTCAGCCAGAGCCAAAGGCTTTCAGTGGGGAGGTGTTTAGTAGAGACACACAGACAGACTGTTTGTCGTACTTATCAGTAAGGATCTGTCCGGAGCTGTAAGCTGTTGTCTTGATGTACCGCACACCAACCATCAATCCAACACATACAGAATGTGTCAGCTCCATGTGAGGCAAACACGCTGCATGTTTTTTCAATCATGTGGGAAAATGGTGGATATTGAAAATGATGGGAAGGGTCGCTGTGTATTGGAGGTCCTGATACCATCAGAAACAGCACTGTCTGCACACAGTCCAGGAAATTGGCCATGCTCAGTTATCCACTTCTCTGGGCATGGTTTGTAGATCTGTGTGATTACAGTCTAGGGAGACAGTGACTGTCAATTCAACAGGGCCTTCACAAGCAGCCAGAGGGATTATGCACCATCAATCAGAGAGCTGCAAACAGGTTAGGCTTCTTGTCAGTCATGCCTTGGGGCTACTTATTGAAGTCAGTCAGCATTCTGGAGAAAATACAGTCCATCGAGAGTGGCCTGTATGTGCAACAAGTGGATCATTCCTGAAAGGGAAGAGGGTATCAAGGCTGGGGATGGGAAGCTGAGGCACGTGTACCGTATACTGATGCGGTGAGTTCCAGGTGTATCAGGGTATGTAGAATAGCATTGTAAGGCATGCTAGGCTACGGGAGTGGGTTTAGTGGCAGTGACCACGACTGGTGCATCCAAAAGGGGATCTTGGAAGAACAGTTTTGGAATCATTAAAGTATAATGTCACAGCTTTGGTGCGGAGAGCAGCATGGCTTCATGATGTCTGTGTGATCATGCTGTCGTGAGAGGTCGACGCTTGTCCGCAGCGTGCACAGCGATCTTTCAAAGATGGTGCAGGCACAAGGGATGTTGGTCTTTTCTCAGGTATCTACTGAATGGCATCTCATCCTGGGAATGGCTAATGATAAGTTGAGGCTCGAATCAGATATGATGGACACTGTAGGGTGGGGTAAATTGTTAATGAAGCATGTACGGTAAGCTACAGTGAGAAAATGCAATGTGCCTTCGCTGTGAAAAACCTTCCAAAAAGATCAATGTAAATTGCACTGGGCCAAAAAAATGTAAGATTCAGCCCCTAGAGTGTATTTTTGTCATTTGATTATGAGATCTAAACACAAGTGGCAGAATGCAATGAATGTCAATAGGTGGAAATAGGTTATATTGGAGTGAGAAAATCCATCAACAAAATTGATCGCTGTCAATGCAAATCAAGTTGTGGGTGTGAGCTCTGGAACATTGACAGTTGGGCATAGCTGATCAAATCCCTCACATTGGAAACCTTGTGCTCTTCCTCATCCAAATGAACTCTTTGACAAGTATTTTGTTATACTTACCTGGACTGCCTGCTATCAGCTTTCACTGGTGGATTCAAAACACTGTGGCTTTTAGTCAGAGTTTCACTGGACTATGAACTTTTCCGTTTCAATTTAGCTCTTACTTGTCCAACAGCCACTAGAGTTAGCAATTTAGTTTTACTTTAAAATTTTGACTTAGAAATGATTTGTTATCCAGTCAGCAATTCCTCTTATAAGATGTTAATAATAATGAGGTATATAGTTTAGATGCAGCTGTTTTCCGGAATATAAAAAAATAGAAATCTGGATGTTTAAAATATACATTGTTACTAAAGTTTCTTCCAGAATTTGAAGAATTTATGCAAATTCAAAGCATGAACTATATTATTTGTGGAAATTAATTTCACATTTCGAATTATTATGGTTTGAGTATTGGCCTGGATTTTCCTATGGTTAAACAATCATTACTCCAGCTTCGGTGAGAGTTGTGAACGTTGACCCAATGGAATTCCCATCATAGTAAACTCCAAAGGATTTTCACTGGGAAACTGATAATTCCACTGGGCAATTCTCCCCTGCCTGAAAATTCACTATTTAACTTGGAAAATTCAGTGGATTCTGATGAACTTAGGTAAATAGCTACTCAGCAAAAGTCAGTCTATTAACAACATCATCTAACTCCTGAGCAACTATTCAAAGAACTCATACCTCGCACAGCCCCAACTACATCTCCCACAAATGCCATACACCCTCGCAAACTCTGATCTGACATGAGACCCAATATCCTCTTCTATTGCTGTGCCTCAAACCACTTCCAGACCTAATCCCCTGCCAGCGGACCTAACCCAAACACACCCTGCCACCAGACCTTAATTCCCAGACCCCACACGCACCATCCCCACCCCTCACCAGACAAAATTTCTCCCATACACCTCACCTATCCTAAACGCTGCATCACAAACCTGCAACCCTTTCTACATTGTACTCTGCCAATTTTACCTTTTACCCAGTTGGCATTCTACCCACTTGACACTGTATCCCCTACCCAGCTTCCCTGGCACCCCACCTAACTGGCATTCTACCCACAAGCACCGACCCAGCTTGTATGCACCCTACTTACCTGGCAAGCTAGACCCTTACCCATCTGGAACCCTGTATTCCCAGCACCCTAATATCACAGCTACTTGTGTACTTACAGTTTGACAGCAGCAATCAAATTGGCTGTCGGGACTTTTGAATGTCAGAATACTGCAGCTGACTGCTGTGAAATGAGATGTGGTTTGCCTTCCCTAACAGTTCTGCACTACGTAAGAACTGTTGGAACGGTAGCATGGCTCATGCATTTCTGAAGGAGGTTTTTTCAGAATCTTGTCTCGGTGGTAGATTCTCTACCTCTGAGCTTGGAGATCTGGGTTCAAATCCCACCTGCTCCAGAGGTGTCTAATAAAACTCTACCCTGAGGAACTCTTACAGAAATGTCATGGGTTAGGGATGATTGATCTCTAACAACCACAACTATCTTCCTTTGTGCTAGCTATCGCTCCAATTAAAAGAGGGTTTTAATTTTGATTCCCATTGACTGCAGTTTTTCCAGGGGCTCCTTGTTGCCATGCAATGTCAGAAGCTGCTTTGATATCAGGACAGTGAATTTCACCTCATCTCTGAAGTTTGGTTTCTTGGCTATTTGGCACTTTGAGTGTGCCCTTCTATTCAATAAGATCGTGACTGATCTGACTTTAACCTCCTCTCTCTACATTCCTGCATAACCTCTTGGTAATGAGATCAGGAGACAAATAGGCCCAGACTAACCTAAATTGAGCTTCAGTAATTATTCCTTTGCAATTGTTATTTGATAATACTGTCAATGACTCAATTTCATCACTTTGCTGATGATGGAGAGTAGTTTTGCTTTTGTGCACACTACCTGGGCAATATTTTACAATGTCGAGTAGATGCCAGAGTTGCAGCAACTTGGCGAGGGGCTTGGTTGATCACTTATGCCAGAATATTCCTCTGCCTCAATGGATTTTCAAGCTTGAATATTTGAATCATTCATCAGCTGGGGCAGAATCCTTAGAAGAGTATAAAGGCAGTAGGAGTATACTGAAGAGGGAAATCAGGAAGGCAAAAAAAGGACATGAGATAGTTTTGGCAAATGAGGTTAAGGAGAATCCAAAGGGTTTTAGAAATACACTAAAGACAAAAGGGTAACTAGGGAGAGAATAGGGGCCCTCAAAGGTCAGCAAGGCAGCCTATGCGCAGAACCACAGGAGATGGAGGTGATTCTAAATGAATATTTTGCATCAGTGTTTACTGTGGAGAGGACACGGAAGATGTAGAATGTGACGAAATAGATGGTGACATCTTGAAAAATGTCCATATTACAGAGGAGGTGGTGCTGGATATCTTGAAACACATAAAGTGGATAAATCCCAAGGACCTGATCAGGTGTACCCTAGAACTCTGTGGAAAGCTAGGGAAGTGATTGCTGGGTCCCTTGCTGAGATATTTCATCTCAGGTAGTCACACGTGAGATACCTGAAGACTGCAGATTGACTAACATGGTGCCATTATTTAGAAAAGGTGATAAGGACAAGCCAGGGAACTATAGACCAGTGATACTGACATCGGGGGTGGGCAAGTCATCCTGAGGGACAGGATTTATATGTATTTGGAATGGCAAGGACTGATTAGAGATAGTCAGCATGGCTTTGTGCACAGGAAATCATGTCTCACGAACTTGATTGAGTTTTTGAAGAAATAACAAAGAGGATTGATGAGGGCAGAGCAGTAGATGTGATCTATATGGACTTCAGTAAGGCGTTCAACAAGGTTAGATCTCATGGAATAGAGAGAGAACTAGCCATTTGGATACAGAACTGGCTCAAAGGTAGAAGACAGAGGGTGGTGGTGGAGAGTTGTTTTTCAGACTGGAGGCCTGTGACCAGTGGAGTATCACAAGGATCAGTGGTGGGTCACCTGTTTTTGTTGTTCTATAAATGATTTGGATGTGCACATACGAGTAAGTTTGCAGATGACACCAAACTTGGAGGTGTAGTGGACAGCGAAGAGGATTACATCAGAGTACAACGGAATCTTGATCAGATCAGCCAATGGGCTGAGAAGTGGCAGACGGAGTTCAATTTAGATAAATGTGAGGTGCTGCATTTTGGATAATCAAATCAGAGCAGGACTTATACACTTAACGGTAAGGTCCAAGGGAGTGTTGCTGAACAAAGAGACCTTGGAGTGAAAGTTCATAGCGCCTTTAAAGTAGAGCCACAGGTAGATAGGATAGTGAAGAAAGCATTTGGTATGCTTTCCTTTATTTATCAGAGCATTGAGTATAGGAGTTGGGAGGTCATGTTGCACCTGTACAGAACATTGGTTAGGCCACTTTTGGAATATTGCATACAAGTCTGGTCTCCTTCCTATTGGAAGGATGTTGTGAAACTTGAAAGGGTTCAGAAAAGACTTACAAGGATATTGCCAGGGTTGGAGGATTTAAGCTATTGGGAGAGGCTGAATAGGTTGAGGCTGTTTTATCTGGAATGTTGGAAGCTGAGGGGTGACCTTATAGAGGTTTATAAAATCATGAGGGGCATGGATAGGATAAATAGACAGAGTTTTTTACTTGGGGTGGGGGGGATTTGCCGAACTAGAAGGCATAGGTTCAGGGTGAGAGGGGAAAGATATAAAAGGGACCTAAGGGGCAGCTTTTTCACACAGAAGGTGGTGCGTGAGTAGAATGAGCTGCCAGAGGAAGTGGTGCAGGCTGGAACAATTGTAGCATTTAAAAGGCATGTGGATGGGTATATGAGTGGGAAGGGTTTCGAGGGATATGCTCCAAATGCTGGAAAATAGGACTAGATTAGGTGAGGATATCTGGTCAGCATGGACGAGTTGGACTGATAGATCTGTTTTCGTGCTGTGCATCTCTATGATTCTGTGACTCTAAATCTACAATAGCACTCTTCCACAGATTGTTTGATAGTTGGCATAGATTTACCAGCAGAAAGAATTAAGTGGTAGTTGATTTGCATTCTGCTGGTCAGCCTCTAAAAGCTCACTCAGGATGAAAATCGACCACAATATCTTTGCTGCATTATCCAATCTGTATTTAAATGTCAGGATGGCAGAAATTGTTATTTTATTGCCTGTGCTGCTACTTGTGGGAGTCCCCAGAGAGTGTACATTTTCACATTATTTCAAAACACCACCAATCCCAATAAACAAAACGATGAATACTATGCTTTAATGATTAAGGATTGACACACACTGTATACATTGGGAGAGTAATATAATCAAACTCTATAGGCAGATGGATAAAATCAACACCTGCCAGAATTGTTTCCAATTTCTGTATTCTTCCCTCATGGAAGAATCAATGGAGGTGTATTTACCCTACTGAATATACACCATAGGGAACTAGATAGTGAGAAGAACATACAATAAATAATTTAGAGGACAATTGTAGTTCATTACAAAAACTACTCAGCATTGATAATGGGAGGCTTCAGTTACCCCAATATGAACTAGTATGTGAGCATAAGGAGCAGAAATCAACTATAGGGCACCATGGATTTGATTTGTCTTTCAAAATAATCATGGCTGACATTGTGCCTTGACTCCACTTAACTCCCCTTACCTTTGATTGCCCAAAAAAACCATACATTTATCGATCCTAGCCTTAAATGTATTTATTGGTGGAGGATCCGCAACCCTCAGAATTCCAAAGCTACATACCCATGATGGACAAAATATAGGGAAACCGAAATCAATGCATCATGGATAACAAAGACACATGAATTAGGAGCAGGAATAGGTCATGTTGCACTTAAGCCTTTTTCAACCGTTCAATGTTGTGGCCTCAACTCACCTTTATGCCCATCCCCCTTAATCCTTGACTACCTCTTTGATCCAAAGTCTCTGTTAACCCAGCCTTGAATATATTCAACCTGTACTCATTGTGGGAATAGATGATTCTAAAGCTAATGTAGTCTGTGAGAGAGAAAAAAATTCTCATCTCAGTCTTAAATAAGAGACCGCTAATTTTTAAATCATGTCTCTTAGTTCTAAAGTCTCCTTTAAAGGAAACATCTTTTCAGCAGCCTGCCTGACAAGTGCTGTTATCTTAAATGTTTCAATGCATCATCCCCAATTCTTCTAAACTCTAATTGGTATAGGATGAATCTGTTTTTCCTCAAAAGATTCATTCCAAGAATCAGTCAAGTGAAACCTCTCTGAACTGTTTCTAATGTAATTATGTTCTATACAACTGTAGCAAAACCTGCCTACTATACATTCCACTTTCCTTCCAATACATACTAACTATCCAATTGCTTTGCTAATTATTTGCTGCATCTGCAGACTAAGTTGATACTAGTCTTAGACTCTCACTCCTCAGCCTCAAACTGAATGTGACAATATCACAGTAAGAGAATGTGGTTGAGACACTGGATGGGCTAAAATTTGATAAAAAGGTTGTACTGGAAAAGCTGGCTATAATTTAAATAGATAAATAAGACCATAAGACAAAGGAACAGAAATTAGGTCATTCAGCTCATCGAGTTTGCTCTGCCATTCAATCATGACTGTTAAGTTTTTTCAACTCCATTCTCCTGCTTTCTCCCCGTAACCTTTGATCTCCTTGACAATCAAAGGCCTATCTATCTCTGTTTTAAATATACTCAATGACCTGACCTCCACAGCCTTCTGTGGCAATTGGTTCCACAGATTCACCACTATCTGGCTGAAGAAGATTCTCCTTATCTCCATTCTAAACAGTCTTTCCTTTACTCTAAGGCTATGCCCTCCAGTCCTAGTCTCTCCTGCCTATGGCAACATCTTCCCAACCATCACTCTGTCCAGGCCGTTCAATATTCTGTAAGTTTCAATTAGATCTGCCCTCATCCTTCCAAACTCCATCAAGTATAGTCCTAGAGTCCTCAAATGTTCCTCATATATTAAGCCTTTCATTTCTCATATCAATCTCAGGAACCTCATCTGGGCCCCCTCCAGGGTCAGTACATCTTGCCTGAGGTATGGGGCCCAAACTTGTTCACAATACTTTAAATGTGGTCTGACCAGAGCTTTATAAAGACTCAGAAGTACATCCCTGCTTTTATATTCTAGTCCTCTTGAGATGAATGGCAACACTGTATTTGCCTTCCTAACTATCACCTCAATCTGCAAGTTTACCTTAAGAGAAACCTGGACTAGGACTCTCAAGTCCCTTTGCACTTCAGATTTCTGAATTTTCTCCCATTTAGAAAATAGTCCTCATCTCTTTTCTTTCTACCAAAGTGCATGATCACACACTTTCCCATATTGTATTCCATCTGCCACTACACTGCCCACTCTCCTAGGCAGAAGTGGATAGTGCAGATGCTGGAGATTAGAGTCAAGTTTAGAGTGGTACTGAAAAAGCTCAGCAGGTCAGGCAGCTTCCGAGGAGCAGGAAAAATCGATGTTTCAGGCAAAATCATTCCCAATATCCAGCACTATGCCCACTCTCCAAACCTGTCTAAATCTTTCTGCAACCTCCCCACCTCCTCAACACTACCTATCCCTCTCTCGCTCTTTGTAACAAGGATTGTTGGGATACATCCAAGGATACAAAGAAAAGTAGGGGTAGGACTTCCAGAAATACTGGCCATAACCTTCTAAGCTGAAAATGTGTTGCTGAAAAAGCGCAGCAGGTCAGGCTCTTACAAGGATGCCTTCCTTGAAGAAGCTCTCTTCCTCCCTCTCATCATTCCTGAAGAAGGGCTTATGCCCGAAACGTCGATTCTCCTGTTCCTTGGATGCTGCCTGACCTGCTGCGCTTTTCCAGCATAACCTTCTAATCCTCCTTAGATGCAGGAGTGGCGCCAGGTCATTGGAGAATTGTACATCTTATGCCAGGGTAGCTGTAGTATAGTAGCAATGGCACTGGATTTGTAATTTAGAGAGCTAGTTTAAAACCCAGGGTTGTGAGGTTGAATGACAGATGATAGCATTTGAATTCAACAAAATAAATCTGGAATTACAAAAAATAAAAATCTGGCCAAATGGTGAGTGCTAATTATCATAAAAACCTACCTAATACACTTATGGAAAGGAATCTGACATTTATATCTGGTCTAGTGTACACATGACTCCCAACTCAAAGCAATGTGATTGATTATTAAAGATCTTATGAAATTCATTCCACTGCAATTAGGGATGGCCCAAAAACATTGGTGCAGCCAGTGATAATCACATGTCAAGAATGAATATAAATTAAAAGTAAGAAAAACCCAGTAATTACAGACCAGTCAGTTTAATTTTGTTGCTCGTAATTTTAATTTTGGAATTTTTTAGAAATTATATTCCAAATGCAATTAACTTTCACTGGACAAACCTAGATTTATTAATGAAAGCCCGGATGAATAAGTGAGGATAATTCATATTTAACTAATAAAATGTAAGTTTTTGTGGAGTAAATAGGGAAAGTTATGATAGCAATGTAGTTGATGTATACATTGACGCAGTGTATGTGAAGTTCTAAAGCATTTTGGGTAAAATACAACATGAACGTTTTACAGCAAAATTTAAGCCCATGGAATAAAATGAACATTAGAATCATAGATACAAAATTGGTTGAGTGCCAAGGAGCAAGAGAAACATGTTGAAAGGTTGTTTATTAATCTGGAGGAAGAAATACAGTGATTTCCCAGGGGCCAGTACTGGAGTCATTGTTTTCTGATATATATGATGACTTGAGCACAGACAGCCTGATTTTAAATTTACTGATCACTGCATATGGAACTGTAGTGAACTGTGAAGAGGATGAAGATAGACTTCAAAGAAATATGGACAGACCAGCGGATTAAACAGATTGGAGTCAATTGAAATGTAATGCAGAGAAGTATGGGATTTAGTATAAAACATTTTGGTATAAAGAATAAAGATAGGCAATATAAATTAAAGAATGGAATTCGAAAGTGATTCAAGAACATGAGGACTTAGTATATATGTGCACAAATTATGGTAGGAGGCAAGGCAGTTTGAGAAAGCTGTTACAAGGTATTTGCCTATTCGTTACTTATAGTGTGGTCTCCTTTACATGGGTGAGACTAAATGCAGACCAGGTGACTGCTTTCTGAAACCCCTCAATTTGTACAAAGGAATGTTTCTGACCTTCTAGTTGTTTGTCATTTTGTTAAACTATTTTGCTCCCATGCTAACATTTTAATCTTGAGCCTGCTGAAGTGTTCCAACAAAGCTGAATACAAGCCGGAGTAAAAGCATCTCAATTTCCACTCTGCACAGAACAGTCTCAAGAACTCATTGTTCAGTTCCAAAATATTAGAGCATGATCACTGTCCCTCATGTTTCTTCCCGCCCACTCTAACCCCTTAGCCTTGTCTTTGCTTCTTCTTGATTGTGCTCTCAACAGAGTAGACCAACATTTTTCTTTTCATACCTATCATTTACAACTATTTTAGATTTCTATCACCATTAGCACTCTCTATATCTTTTACTCTGAGCACGTATATAATCTGTTTCACTTGCTCGTTGCATAATAAATACCTTTATCCAGCCCTTTTCCGGTCTGAAAAAGTCATAATGTTCATTTAAAATGTTAATGCTGTTTCTCTCTCCAAGGATGCTACTAGACCCTATTGAGTTTCTCTAGTATTTTCTGCTTTTTTTTACAACATCCTAATTCTTTAAAACAAAACAGAGAAAAAAAAAGTTATAATCAAACTCTATCAAACACTAGTTTCACTGCAATTGGAGTAGTGTATCCAATTCTGAGCACCACCATTTCACATTGAGATTAATGGTTGAGGGAGTTCAGTTATGTGGATAGATTGAAGCTGAAGCAGATTTCCTTAGAAAAGGGAAGATATAGTGTGGATTTGGTAGAGGTGATCAAATTCACAAGAGGAATAGCAATTGGAAAGAAACAATTGCTATTGGCGAAAGGGCAGACAACCAGAGGACATTAATTTAAGGTGACTGTCAAAAGAATTAAAGGTCTCAGGAGGGAAAATAAAATGAGTGGTTATAAATGCACAACCTAAAAGGGGGTGGCGGTAAACTCAAACATGGCTTCACAAGGGTATTGGATTATTTTTAAATCATTCATGGGATGTAGACATTGCTTGCTTAACTGCCCTGGAGAAATGGCAGTGAGCAGTCATCAGTATGTTGAAGTACCCACAATGCTGTTAAGGAAGAGAGTGCTGGGATTTTGACTCAGTGACAGTGGCAGTGATATTATTCTAAGTTAGAGTGCTGTGTGTTTTGGAAAGGAATTGCAGCTGGTTGTGCTCATTCCTATGGATCTGCAGTCATTTTTCTTTTAACTGGGAGAGGTTGTGGATTTGGAAGTTGTTGTTGAGGGAATATGACATGGTTGGAGGTACAAAACAGGAAAGAAATTCCAACTCTGGAATAGGCTGGGAGATGAGACTAACTGGATTAGTCTTACTGAGCTCCGGCATGAACTCAATTGGCCAAATAGCCTCCTCTAAACTATTCTATTATTCTATAATTCACTGACAGATACAGAACAAAACAATATCGCAGTTTGGCCTTCTTTTAATAACAGGATTTTTTTGCCACAAGGTTTAATTTCCTGATGAAGATATTTTCAACTCGTGGAATGCAAAAATAACAAATATAGATGATGTGATAATTTTAGTGAATCTCCACAAGTCTGTTCAGTTCTGAAAATTCATTCGAAAAAGCTTAACTTCTGCCTTGTTAAAGAATCCTATCCGTTTTAGTTGAAGGCATTTTGGCACAGCTGGACTGAACAGATTGAGTTTAGATTTGCTTCAATTTTTTTTCTGAATTTGTGCTATCCCTAATTAATGGCCACAAAAATATATAAAATATGTTTCCTTCATGATAGAGTATCTCTTCAGTCGGGACCTGTCATTGAATGGAAACTTTTATAACGAAGTTGAGGCTTTATGCACACAGTAGTTTTGCAGCCCAGTAATGTATATGAAACATATTACCTATGTTATCTTTGAACATTGCTATTTACAATGATTTAGAAGGAATTTTAAAAATTAAATTAAATCACTTACTCAAGAAACAATGAAAAATAAACGCTGCACCTTGTCAAATTGCTGAAAACTCATCAGCACTAGTCAGCATGGTAGATAAATGTCAACAATAATGTAAAGCCTGTTTTAAACATCACTATAATTCTTCCAGCAAGTTGACTGCTTCTTCTGGTTCACACAATGACTCCATATACATTATCTGCACAACATTCCATCACAAATCCGCTACTGAAATTTTGAACTGCAATTCAACTGATATCTAGAACACAGGATACTAGAAGGAGACAATATAACCTGTTACGCCTGTGCTGGCTCCATATTCACCAACATACTATAATAAAATATCTCTATTCAGTCTTAGTACTAATTGATGTTTATTTTTAATCATTGGCTGTTCCACTCCCACTTATTGTCTCCACTCTTGTTTCTAGTAAAACTTCTATTGTATGCCATCTTGTTTCAGCCTCTATTTTTATTTCCTCAAGTCTAACCAGAGACCAACTGAAGTAAACCTGCCACATATCTGGTTGAGTCACCCATCATGACTCACCAGACCCGACTGGACTACATCAACTACTATTGGCCCTTGTATCTTCTAACTAAATCATCAAATAATCTATGATCATTGTGGAAAATGAAGACTTTTCCCTGCCTTTTTCTATCCAAAACCAAAATATCTTCTTACACCCTTCTCATTTGCTGACATGGCCATTTTATTCCTTCCCTTTGTCAATCAAAAAGAAAACTCCCACAAGAAACCACATTCCTGGTCTCATATATATTCCCATTATCTCTTCTATTTTATGCCTAGTCTTTGTGCATTATGTATATATCTTAAATAAGAGCAAACTATGGCAGACGCTGGAAAACTGTAAAAAAAAACAGAGAATACTGGAGAACCTCAGCCATTTGGCAGCGTCTGTGGAATGAGAAACAGTGTCAACATTTCAAGTCTGATATAACAGCTCCTCAGAACTCTGAAGTCACCACCTACTTCAGACAATTAGATATTACACTGCCTTTCAAATGCTGAGAAATAACAGACAAAATGATCCATTGCAAATTTGAATTTATTTAAATCAGAACTTCTACTTTGGATACCCAAACTAATGTTTTGACTGGAAAACTTTCAATATAAAGCTAGAATGCTGATCAGAGTTATTTCAATTGGTAGCTCATAATTGGTTAAAAAAAAAGGAGTTAACTCTTCCACCAGTACCATACTTGTAATTGTCCCTAAAGAAACAGCCTCTGGATGTTGGATTGGCATATTTATAATTAAAAGGACCTGCTTTTGTTTTTGGTCACGGTTGCAATCAATTAACATTTGACTCTATGATTCTTCAAAACTGGCAGGAAAATTAGCAAGTGTGGGTTTGAATTAGGTGTTGAGGTTTTCCTTACCAACTGACAAGGAGGTCATCTTTTAAAGAATTGCTCTACATCCTCAAAGTCTTAGCCATGTTAAATGCCTGGTTATCAATATTTGATTTTTCCATATTCCTACATGATCTACATTAAGAATTTCATGTGCTATTTACAATATCCTCTTATGATATTTGGGGAGTACCATTGTCTAATGAACACCTTTCCAGTCATCCACAGGTCTGTCAGAGTGTCTCAACTTTCCTCAATTAAAACTCTATATTCAATATAATAGCAATCCTCAACTCCTTCAGTCTGAACTTCAATGTGAGCTGACTGCATTAACTTATTTAACTCCAGATCTGTTTTCTAAATGAATGAATATATACCATATGCTTCCTTTGAATTATCTTTATTCTTAAGGAAAGTTTTGATTACACTAACATCTGATTGTGGTATTACTTTGACCTCTGGTGATGAACTTTGCTTCGCCATTGTTCTGGTTACTACAGATGTTGGAAAAATACCTGGAACTTACTCTTGTAATTATTCCACCTCTTTGACCTCTCTCATCATTCTCTGATTATGGGCAAAATTATAACTTTTCTTTCAATTAAATCATTCACACATAACATGCATAAGAACTAGGAGCAGGAGTAGGCCATCTGTCCCTTCAAGCCTGCTCTACCATTCAATAAGATCGTGGCTGATCTTTTCGTGGCCTCAGCTCCACTTACCCGCCATCTCACCGTATCCCTTAATTCCTTCATTGTTAAAAAAAATCTATTTTAACTTTAAAAACATTTATTGAAGTAGTGTCAACTATTTCACTGGGGAGGGAATTCCACAGATTCACAACCCTCTCGGTGAAGAAGTTCCTTTTCAATTCAGTCCTAAATGTGCTCCCCCTAATTTTGAGGCTATACCCTCTTGTCCTACTTTCCCCTGCCCAGTGGAAACATCCTCTTTATGTCTATCTTATCTATTCCCTTCATAATTTTATGTGTTTCAATAAGATACCCCCTCATTCTTCTAAATCCCAGTGAATATAATCCCAACCTACTAGTCTCTCCTCATAAACCAACCCCCTCAACTCCAGAATCCATCTAGTGAACCTCCTCTGCACCCCTACTCGTGCCAGTACATCCTTTCTTAAATAAAGAGACTAACATTGCATGCAGTACTCCAGGTGTGGCCTCACCAGCACCTTATACAGTTACAACATAGCTTCCCTGCTTTACAACTCAGTCCCTTTCGCAATGAAGGACAAAATTCCATTTGCCTTCCTAATTACCTATTGGACCTGCAGACCAACCTTCTGTGATTCATGTACAAGGACACCCAGGTTCCTCTGCATAGCAGCATGCTGCAACTTTTTACCATTCAAGTAATTGCCATTTTTACTGTTACTTCTACCAAAATAGATTACTTCACATTTAGTAACATTACATTCCATCTGCCAGACCTTTGCCCACTCACTTAAAGTGTCTACGTTCCTTTGCAAAGTTTCACAACCCTCTGCTCACTTTGCTCTGCCACTCATCTTAGTGTCAGCTGCAAAAGTTGACACACTACATGTCGTCTCCAACTTTCAACCATTTATTTAAATTGTGAACAATTGCGGTCCCAACACTGATCCCTGAGGCACACCATTAGTCAATGATTGACTACCAGAATAGCACTTATTCATCCCCACTCTTTGCTTCCTTTTGGTCAACCAATTTTCTATCCATACTAATACTTTACCCTTAATGCCATGCCTCTTTATGTCCGGCACCTTGCCGAAGGCCTTTTAGATATCTAGGTACACCACATCTACTTGGTCCCTGTTGTCCACTGTTCTTGTATTGTCCTCATAGAATTCCAAAAGATTAGTTAAGCATGACTGCTCTTCATGAACCCTTGCTGTGTCTGCCCTATGAAACTATTTCTATCTCGATGCTTTGCTATTTCTTCCTTGATAATAGACTCAAGCATCTTCCACACTACAGAGGTTAAGCTAACCGGTCTATAATTCCACATTTTTTATGTACTGCCGTTTTTAAACAGTGGCGTCACATTTGCTGTTATCCAATCTGCTGGAACTGCCCCAGAGTCCTGTGAATTTGGAAAATTACGAGTGCACTTACTATTTCTCCTGCCATCTCTTTTAGTACCCTGGGATGCATTCCACTAGGGCTAGGAGACTTGTCTATCCTTAGCTCCACTGCCCAACACTACCTCTTCTGTAACAATGATTGCTTCCAGGTCCTCACCTACCTTTGTCTCTTTGTCAATTACTGGCATGTTATTCATGTTCTCCACTGTGAAGGCCAACACAAAATACCTATTCAATGCCTTGGCCATTTCATCATATTCCATGACTAAAAGCCCCTTCTCATCCTCTAAAGGACCAACATTTACTTTAGCTACTTTTTTTTTGTTTTATATATTTATAGAAACTTTTGCTAACTGTCTTTATATTCTGTGCTCATTTTTTCTCATGTTCTGTCTTACTTTTCTTTATAGCTCTTTTTGTGACTTTCTGTTGATCTTTAAAGATTTCCCAATCTTCTAGTTTCATGCTGTTTTTGGCCACTTTGTATGTCTTCTCTTTCAATTTGGTAGGGTCCTTTATTTCCTTAGCAGATTACCCCTTTTCTTACAGTCCTTCCTTTTCACTGGAATATACTTTTTCTGAGCACTTTGAAACATTACTTTGAAAGTCCTCCATTCTTCGTCAACTGTCCCACCATAAAGTCTTTGCTTCCAGTCTACTTTACCCAAATTCTCCCCCATCCTATTGTCAACTCCGTTGTTTAAGCATGGGACCCTTGTATTGGATTTTATTTTCACATTCTCCATTTGTATTCTAAATTCTACCATACTGTGATCGCTCTTTCCAAGAGGATCCCTGACTATGAGGTCATTCATTATTCCTGTCTCATTAAACAGGACCAGAGCTAAGGTAACTTGCTCCCTTGTCAGTTCCATTGCATACTGATCAAGAAAACTATCGCAGATACACTCAACGAACTCCTCTTCAAGGCTACCCTGACCGAGCTGGTAATCAACATATAGATTAAAATCCCGATGACATTGCCATAATCATTTTTACAGGGATTAGTTATTTCTTTGTTTATTGCCTGCTCCAATGTGATGTTATTTGGTGGCCTATAGACTACAGATTAAAGTGGTGCTGGAAAAGCACAGCAAATCAGGCAGCATCCAAGGAGCAGGAAAATTGATGTCAGGATGCTGCCTGAGCTGCTGTGCTTTTCCAGTACCACTTTAATCTTGACTCTAATCTCCAGCATCTGCAGTCCTCACGTTCGCCCACTTCAGCCTATAAACTGGCCTATCAGTGACCTTTTTCTCCTTAGAATTTCTAATTTTCACCCAAATGGATTCAACCTTACTCTCCATAGAACCTATATCATCTCTAAATATCCATCATCCTTGAATATCAGAGCTACACCACCTCCCTTTTACCTTCCTGTTTGTCCTTTCAAATCGTCCAATAGATATTTAATTCCTAGTTGTGACCATCCTATAACTGTGTCTCTGTAATTGCTATGAAATCATATTCATTTGCAATGATTCATGCTGTTAACTCATCAACCATGTTACAAATGCTACGAGCATTCAGGTAGAGAGTGTCCTTATGCTAGTTTTCATACCCTCATGATTTCCAACATGTCTGATAATATTTCCTAACCTTCCTTTTTACTTCTTCCATAATCTGCCTTGTACTTAAATCCACCTGTACACGTGCTAACCTGCTGCTTATCTTTTTATTTACCATCCTACTTCCTGTCATTTTCCCCTTCCCTTCCCCCAATTCACTAGTTTAAAGTCCTAGTGATCACCTCCTTTATCCTTTTCGTTGGAACACTGGTTCCAGATTGGTTCAGGTGGAAACACATCAGTACAGATCCCTCCTGTTCCAAAACTGATGCCAATGCTCCATGAAATGGGACCCCTCTTTCTCACACCACTCCCTTAGTCATGTGTTTACTTTCCTCATTTTCTTATCCTTGAGCCAATTTGCATGTGGCTTGGGTAGTAATCTGGAGATTATGACCCTCGAGGACCTGTTCCTTAATTTTGTCCCTAGTGCTTGATAATCTCCAAACAGGTCCTCTATCCTAGCCTTATCTATGCTGTTTGTTCCAACGTGAACCACAACTGGATCCTCCCTCTCCCCCTCCAGTATCCTTTCAAGCTGGTCAGAAATGTCCTGCACTCCGGCACCAGAGAGGCAACACACCATGTGGGACTCCCGATCCGTCTTGCAAAGCATACTATATATCCCCCTAATTATAGAATCCTCTATAACTACCACTTATCTTTTTGCTCCCTGCCCTTGAATGGCCTCCTGCACCATGGTGCCATGGTCAGTTGGTTCATCCTCCCCGCAGCCCTTTTCCCCATCCACACAGGGAGCAAGTACCTCATACCTGTTGGACAAGGTCAAGAGCTGAGTCTCCTCCATTCCTGAAATCAGGATCACCCAACTTGCCTCACTTGCAGTCATACCCTGCTGGCCCTGATCACTGGCTGACTTTGAATTACTTAATCTAGTTATTTACATTCCATCGGAATAGGTTAACTCCATCCAAGAGTAATTTCTTAACAACTAATACCATTGTTCTGAAAAACATGTCATAATCCAATTGCACTATGTACGATGGAACTGAAATGTACTTTTTATTCATCTCATTTATTAGCACTTTGGCTTTCATTTCTTAATCAAGGCTGGGAGCAGAACAAGAACATTGCGCAGCAAAAGAGTTTGGGTAGTTTCTGAGTCCCTTTTCTAGTTATAAGTTTAGCTGCAACATCAGAAGAAAATTGAATTATTTTCCCTTTTAACAAAAACCCTTTACATATCCCATCCACTTTATTCACCTCTCATACATTCATAGCAGTGTTTACTTCCAACGTTTTGTTACAGATAGAGCTGCAATTTGCTTTATATTTGGTTTATATGTGGTTGTATGTGGTTTCAACTTCTAATGCTCAGATTCACCTGTCAAATTTGCTTTATCTTTTAAAATTCAATGCAGCTGTTTCCTTAAATTCAAACTTCTGGCCAAAGGAGGTGTATGGAACCCAACAGGAATAATATAACCAGCAAATATCAAACTAAATAAAACTGCTTTTGATTAACAGTAACAATTTTAAAAATTGAGGAAATTCAATCATAATCCCACTGTAACAGCAATTACTCTGCAAATGCACATTACACAAATTACAAATAATAAGGTTGCATAAGTTCACTTAGGATTCAGTATTTTACTGATGGTAATGAATATAAGATAATTATTAAAATTATTGCTTAACTTTTCTTTTTGACATTTTGATGCCAAGCATCATCTTATGTTTCTATTACTGCAGGTTGTTTTTTCTCTGCTCCTTACACTTGAATTACTGGAAGTTTGCACTCTGAGCTGGCAATGGCATGTATCCAATGTCAGCTGGAAATAGCCTGTGATTGCACACAGAGGCTGTCTTTCCCACATCTGGAAACCACTTTTCTGTGGAGGATAATTGTAACTCAATATGCGCACTTCAGTGCTGTACAAACAAAGTGTTGTATGATAAATACAGTGAAAGGGCACCCCTTGGTATTTCAACAAAGCACTTAAAGGTTTTGGTTTTCTTTTGTTTGGTCTGATTTAATTTTGATAAATTACTGGAAAAATCTGCAAAGGTACAAATGTGCATCATATAAGCAATATGGTTTTATACCTTCAAAGATAAAAGTGAAGAAAAGGCTGTTTTTATGTGCACAAAGTGCTTTTCTACTCAATGAATCCATAACATAATGTACAGAACACACTTTGGGTAAATTTTACCAGGCTCCAATCAAAATCAAATCCACAAAGAGCATCATTGTGGCAAACAGAATGGATTATTGTAGGAGTTTGCACTGTAAGCTTGTAAAATCCATTAAAAGGTTGAAAATTATATTAATTAATCTTCCACTGAATGTGTTTTTGATGTTGCCCTATATTGAACACTGTAACATACTCCATGAAAATAACTCATGATATGTCTATCTTTGATCAAACTGAATGTTAATGTAAGTTAATGTGAGAACGCTTGATTCCAAACCCATGATCTTTCTTTTTACACTAATATTTGATTGCATTTTGCTCACTTCAGCAACTACTTGCTGCAAAATGCTTGTTTAGAACTTTTCTGTTGGGGTTTATTTCCTGCAGTGTATAACTACTGAAATTTAAATTGTCACATCATAGTAACAATGAGACTCCTGTTGTTCATCCCAATCATGGAATAGCTACGGCACAGATGGAGACTATTTGGCCCAATAAGTATATGTTCCACGTAGAAAAATCAATTTAGCTAGTCTCATTTCCCCACCACTTTCCTGTTGCCTTGCAAATTGTTTATTTTGAAGACCTTAGTCAATTCTGTTTTGAAAGCCTCCATTGAATCTTCCTCCATCCTTACCCTCAAGCAGTGCATTCCAGTTTGGAAACACTCGTTCCATTAACAGCTTTGCCTCATCTCACCTTTGATTCTTTGTCAAACACCTCAAACCAGTGTCTTATGGTTCTCTATGCTACTGCATGGGAATGGTTTTTCCTTATCTACACTGCCTAGACATCTCATGATGTTAAGAACTACAATTAAATCTTCCCTCAATTTTCTTTTCTTGAAGGAGATAAACTTCAGCTTCTCCATTTATCAATATGGTTTCACTTTGGAAACCATTGGCATATCTTTTTCTGCTTGATCTCTAAAACCTCAACATCCTTTCTAAAGTGTGGTATCCAAGGTTAAACACAATACTCCAATTAAAATCCAATAAGTGTTTCATACAGATTCATATTAGCTCCCTTGCATTTGTACTTGTATGAACATATGAATTCAGAACAAGAATGGAACTTGGCTCTTCAAGCCCGCTCCACCATTCAATAAGACCATGGCTGGTCTGATTGTAACCACAACTCTACATGCCTGCATATTCCCCAAAATCTCTCATCCTCTTGCTGGTCAAGAATCTATCTACATCTGCCTTAGTTTGATGGGGAGGGTGGAACGGATAGGTGGGAAGGAAGATTGATAGGTAGGACAGGTCAAGAGGGCAGTGCCGAGTTGGAGGGTTGGATCTGGGATGAGGTGAGGTGAGGGGCGATTTGGAAACTAGTGAATTCGATGTTGATGCTGTGTGGTTGAAGGGTCCCAAGGCAGAAGATGAGGCATTCTTCCTTGGCTTTGGCAGGTGGCTTTGATTTGGCAGTGGAGGACACCCAGGACTTGCATGTCCTTGGGAGAGTAGGAGGGGGAGTTGAAGTGATCGGCCACAGGTTGGTGGGGTTATTTAGAATGTGTACCCCAGAGATGTTCCCAGAAACGCTCTGTGAGTTGACATCCTGTCTCCCCGACGTAGAAGAGACCGCATCGAGAGTGACAGCCACAGTAGTTGAGGTGTGTGGATGTGCAGGATAATCTCTGCTGAATTCTCCTGCTCCTTCGATGCTGTTTGACCTGCTGTGCTTTTCCAGCGCTAAACTTTTCAACTCATACTGCTTCCAGTTCTGGTCACCACACTACCGGAAGGATATGAATGCTTTGGAGAGGGTACAACAAAGATTTACCAGGACATTGCTTGGTATGGGGGATTTTAGCTATGAAGAAAGATTGGATAGACTAGGTTTATTTTCCTCCTGGAATGCAGAAGGTTGAGGGGGTGACCTCATAGCAGTTTATAAGATTGTGAATGGCATGGTTTGAGTGGAAACTATGAGACCATTTCACAGGGTGGAGAGGTCAATTACTTGGGGACACGATTTCAAGATGCAAGGTGGGGGCCAAGTTGAAAAGAGATGTGCAAGGCAAAGTTTTCACACAAAGGATGGTGAGTGTCTGGAATGTGCTGTCAAAGAAGCTTGTGGAAACAGACACAATAACAGTATTCAAGAAGCATTTGGATGAATACATGAATAGGAAGGGAATGCAGGGACTCAGATTCTGTAAGTGAAGACAGTTTTAGTATAGAAGAGCAAAATGTGTTGGTGCAGGCTTGGAGGGCAGAAGAGCCTGTTCCTGTGCTGTATTGTTCTTCTGTCTTTGTTCTTTGTAAATATCTATCTAAAACCATTAACAAGTTTCTACATGGGTCAGGTTCAACACATGATCAACATGTAAATGGAGAAAGAGGCAGTTACAGAATGGGGGCAATTTGTAGTGATGGCACACGGGTGGAAGGAAGCATTGAGGACAGACAAACATGATGGCCTTCATGGCATCAAAAATAGGATTCATAATTCTTCTTCAATTTTCTGCTAAAGTGAAAATCCAGTCCATAACACCACAATGTCCTCCATAGCAAGGCTTTAGGTTCAAATCCACTGTAGTTGGAACTGAGATCAAACCCCATACTGTTTGCACCAATCAGATAATTGTGCTAACCAGTTCCCCCAAGAAATTCCAATTGAAGTGGTGATAATATAGTTTTACATGTTTGTTGGAGGTTAGAGTAATAGATGATGATGGTAAAGGCTCCAATTTCTTTCAGTCACATAGCTAAGCAAGAATCTCTTCTATTCTTACCACCTGTTTTTAGCATAAGTTGGAAGGATTTACTTAACTTGTTTGGCCATGTTATGATCACATTTTCCCTGGCTATCCAGTTCTGCAATCAGATTTGAATCTGAGTTTATGGCCCAGGGGTAGGGACTCTACCCACTGTACCACAAGACCTCCATTGCTATTTTATGCCAGTTTACCTTTAATAAAACACTTGACCAATCAAAAAACACAAGGGAAGAAATAGCCACCAATCACCAACATCACATTTCAATTCTGAAATGTAGAAACAGAAGGAAGAGGTTCTCTATCTTTGTTTTAATCTTCTTTCATCATTGTCCTTCTCAAGCAGGTTTCTTTATGGAGCTGCTGTCCCCATTCTCTCTCACATTGCAGAAGCTGTGACCCAATTCTCTTCCACTTTTTATTCTCTTTCAAGAATTGTATTTGTTCTGAGATTAAAGTAATTGTCAAAAGCTTGCAAAAATGTCAGAAAGTGTCTGTTGGTTTTTTAATGCATTCCTAAACTATACAACATCAGCTATGGTCCCAGACTAATACAAAAGAATATAAATTTGTTCAACTTCTGGTTTAACTTGGAAGCTATTCTACATCTTATGATTTGATTTCTCCGAGATTTCCAATTATATGTGCTATTTAGCTCAACTTGGAAATTAAAGTTTTCTGGCACATTATTTTTGCTGCCACATCTTTCAAAAATATTTAAATTTTCTGCTTTTAAGGCCTTTAATTCCAAGATATTTCAATTATGCTGCCATACACTACAACAATGGAAGGTTTTCTCATATTTTTGCAGTCAAAATGAAGGACTTGTGCCTTCTGGAATAAAAATGGATGATGCCTGCCCTCTTACAACCTATCTGGATGAATCCCACTAATTGCAGCTTTAATGAACAATTTCCATTCTCTTAATGACTAGTCTGATTAAATTCCACAATCTACAACTTTAATAAATGATTCCCATTTTCTTAATGGCTACATTGAACAAATCTCAGTCCTTGCAGCTCTGTAAGGCAAATCCTGTTGATTTGATAGATTTCGCTAGATGTCTATGGTATTAGAAATGATTCCCATTGCTTAATGTTATTTTCCTGGATGAGTTAAGCTGTCTGCTGTTGAACGAATTCTTCCTATCATTATCACAATTTCAAAAAGCTCCCATACTTTAATAATCTAGATTTCTTCTTCCATAAAGCTTTGCCTGCTCAAGCTTTAAAACTGCTTCTTTATGACTTTATTTCTGGCCTTGCAACATTTCCAATTCCACTACCTCATCTTAAATTGCTTCTGTCACCCTTGATTTCTGATACTGTGGCCATACTTCCTGGTGATCTCTCACTATTGTGCTGTACACTCAGTCTGAACTACAAATACCTTGTTTTCTTCTAGGTTGCCCAGTTTACAAGTTGTTCCCTGTTAAAGTCTACCCTTGCCCACCAAGAATTTCAACTTTACTCATTGATCCTCCAATGTTCATTTCCTCTCTAGTTGAACTTCAGCTCAGGACGATTCCTTTAGATTATTCGTACCTGATGCAATCTGAAACTATGTAGGTGTGACTCATGTTCCAGTTTCCTGGAGATCTTAACTCACAATCATGACTGCATGACTTTTGCCAGGTCTGAACTGCTTTTTATGATCAACCAAACATTATGTTCTGTAAAATATCACCACACATTTCTCTTCTGCAGCTATTTTGAAAGTTCAGCTTTTGTCTGTCACACAAGCCACTGTCTGTCCCACAACCAGCCTTCTCAAAGTTTCTTCATATGAAGTTTCTTCAGGCTGCCATTGCTTGCTACCTATTTGTAAAGGGAAGCAATGACTACCATTGGCATCAAGTTGTAAGATAGCTCCAAACTACAGCTTACCTTGGTGTAAGATCCATTGGGTAAATATGTTGCCATCATCCTCTTTCCTGGAAGGATCCACATAGTCTAATTGGTCTCATAAGGTAGAGTAAAACCATTTAATACACTAATAAAAAGAAGCTCATGTCTTAAACAAGATGTTGTTTATTGTAATTACATCAATTTTGGTGCAAAATACAATGCTGTGACATAAAAGGGCTCTTGTGGTGCAGTAGTAGAACCTCTACCTCCGCAACAGGTGGCCTGGGTTCCAGTCCCACCTACTCCACAGTGGTGCCATAATACGTCGGAACAGGTTGGTTAGATAAACATTGTTAGTAAGACCTTGATGTTGGGTCTTAAGCATTTAAGGCTGCCTGGCTGAGTCCATGTGAAAGCATCAGATCATGTGACACATATTGAACTGCTTAGAATTAACCGTCTGAGACCCATACACCCTTATTCCACAGGAACTGCATGCAAACTCAGGGTCAGAAAAACAAGAAGAAGAAGAAAGCATCTGGAACTCCTGACAAACAGCTCAAGTGGCATTTAAAAAATAATACATCCAATGATACAAAAATAAACAAAAAGCTACATTTCTGCATTCCTGACACCTGTGATGGGTATGCTTTGGTCTGGATTCTTGTCTATATAGAGTATTACTGCTAGTGGCCACAGCATAAATTGCTGTGAACTTTCACTGGGGAAATTGATGCCTGATACATTTGCCGAGGAGATACAGAATGAAAACAGATAAAGGTAAGATGCAAATCGATCAATATTTAATTAAATAGTGAAGCAGGCTTGAGTGGCTGAATGATCTATTCCTATTCCATATGCTTTACCAGTTATAGTGTTTTAGTGACATAATGTTTCTCATTGTTGAACTGCTGTCTATTTGACTGCCTGATTTCCTTGTCCACTAACAGGTTCCCTCCAAGTATCCTTCATGCAGATGCTCAGCCCCAGTTGTGGCAGTCTAATAAATTCAAGGTTCATAAATCCAGTCATGAATGACAGCTAATGAGATTACAAAATTGGTAACACAAGTGCACTCCCATTATCGCTACTTGGGGATATTGTAAACAATGACTCTACAATTAGTTTCACACATGACTGCCTAGCATTTTATTAAATTTTCAACTATTAAATCATTCACAGCCAGACTCTGAAACCATTGTAATGGTTTCTAAACTATTAATATGTCAAGAATATGAAGTTCTTGCCTTAATAATATTATAATCTCTTTTGCTGGCACTTATGAGAAGAGCAGTTTGTTTTCATTCAGCATTATCAATATTACACTGTCAGGGAAACATTCACTGAACAAGGATCCAAGGCATTGTGCCTTGAAAACTTTAATAGATTCATAGGATGGAAACTTACACAGACCTGGCTGGCATGGGCTATGATAAGATCTATGGTAGAATTATGGGAGAAGTGGACAAGATCTATCTTGATGCCAGAAGCAAGTTGTTTCATTATTTAATATCTGCCAACTGACAAAGCAAATTTCTTCCTAGAGAGCAATGTATTGTCAGTTAAGGGGGATTAGAGCTTTGATAAACTCATTAATACCATAACTCACTTCACTAACATTCAGTTTCCTATCTTACCAAGCATGTCAATCATAATCAACATCAAGAATTCTCGAGATGGAAGTCAGAATGTGTATCTGATGTTTCACTGCTGGCTGCAAACATCCTCCATGTTGCTCATCATGCAACAGTATCTCAGGGCATGATCCATGGGCACGACCTATGGGCATCAACTACATGCAATCTTTGTCCATGGATATTAGCATCTAACATTTGCCAATGCCTCATGATCATCATGGCACAACTCTGATCCATTTGTGAAACACTTATGAATCAGCGATCTGCATTGTAGGGTGCACCAGCAACCAGCATTGCAGTTAACCCAGGAATTTCTTGCCTTTATTTGTCGAGTAATTGAGTGCAAGAGTCAAGATGTCAAGTTGCAACTTTATAAGACTTTGGTTAGGCCACGAGTACTACATTCAATTCTGGTCACCACATTAAAGGAAGGATGTGGAGGCTTTGGAGAGGGTTCAGATACAATAGGAGTGTTTAAGAGACTTTTAAATAAGCATATGAATGTGCAAAGAATGGAAGGATACGGACCAAGAGCAGGCAGAAGGGATTAGTTTAACTTGGCAAGATGTTGGGCACAACATTGTGTGCCAAAAGGCTGTGCAATACTGTTCTATGTTCTATGAATCCAGCTCACATATTTGACCAGACTGCACCTCAGGGCTGCTCCAGAACTCAGTCCTTACTCACTTAGTACCTGCATCTTCACAGATGCTTTATGTCTTTCCTTGCTGTATCTTTCCATGATGTGCCATGCCTCTTAGCACATTGGTACCTCAGACAAAGCCTAAGGACTATCAGTGCTACTATATTGACATTCTCTTTTGTGCAGAAACTTGGATGGGTGGGGTATATCTTGGTGCAAGGCAGAACTGCATCAGAAAGTAAGCTATGGAAGGAGGTGGGACTTAGTGGCAGTGACCACCACTGTGACCTGCAGAGGACGAGCATAGAGGTCCATCATGGGCACCATTAAGTTGTAATTTGGAAGCCTGAACACAGGGGGAACAGTTGAAGTCATATTTCAATGGCTGCCTACTGGACAAAAACAATCCGCTGGTCTCCAGTGGGCATTAAGTAGAGTGATTAGAGAGAGTGATTAGGTGGGATGCAGCTGGGGACAGGTAAACCGTAGCTTGATTGCTAAACAGCAACGAGGATGACACAATGGGTTGTATGTGCAGAGCAATGGCAGCTGTGTGCCATGAGCAGTGTGCCTTTGTGGCTGCTGTGCCATTGTGCTGCTGATGAGGGTCGACAGCAGATTGCCAATACTTGTCCAGATACGAGTGGCTTTCTAAAGATGGGCATGGCACAAGGGATACGGGTCTTTTGGCTGATAGCTGCTTATATTTTTCTTTTTTAAATTTTCCATTTGAAATGTTTCCATCAAATGAATGGAATTATGGGGCAAAATTCTTAAAATTCAGTCCAATAACCGTGAACAAACTGATGACTCTAATTTCTTTTAAATAGAAAAAATCATCATTTCTTAAGGCAATCTGCAATAACTGATCAGCTTGAGGAGTTAAATCATTGCAATGAGTGAGATATGATAGGTGAGAAGAATGGAAGGATACGGACCAAGAGCAGGCAGAAGGGATTAGTTTAACTTGGCAAGATGTTCGGCACAACATTGGCTTCAAGTCTAACGTTATTTCCAAATTTTGCATAGAGCTGGACATAAAGGTCAGGTTATACCTGTTGAACTATCTCCTTATGAGTCCGCACAGCCTGGATCTCATCTTGGAGACTTTGCTTTGTAGATTAGTGGCACATTGTTAGAGGAACGGTGTGTGGTAAGATGGGGATAGGATCAGATGAAAGAGATGTCAAAGGGGAAAGGTAGGCAGGTTATGAGACAAATTTGGTAAGACACATCAAGAGTCTCACAAGACCTTACAAAGAAAAACGCTTCAAAAAACTCAAATGCAGCTTGGCCAAAGCAAAATATAAAATTCAGTAGATTATTAAAATGTTGAGGAAGAATGGACTTTGGACCACTGAAAAATTAGGCTGGAAAAGTAATAATGAGAAACAAAGAACTGACAGGAACTGAATAGGCACTTTGCATTAGTCTTCACCGTTAAAGACACCAGTAGAATATCAGAATTTCAAGAGAGTCAGGGAATAGGGATGAGTATAGTGTTTATCGCTAAGGAGAAGATGCTGGCAAAGTTGAAAGGTTTGAAGGTGGATAAACAACCCGAACTGGTGGAGCACACACAATACGAGCTCTGAAGGAGATAGTTGAGCAGCTTTGGTGGTGATCTTTCAGGAGTCACTGGAGTCAGGGAGGATCTCAGAGGATTGGAAAATTGGTAATGTAACATCTGTGTTTGAGAAGGCAGGGAAATAGAAAGTAAGAAATTATAGGCTGGTTAGCCAGACCTCAGTCATTGGTAAGATTTTAGAGTCCATTATTGAGGATGAGACTGCAGAGTACTTGTAAATGCATAGTTAAAATAGGGTGGAATCAGCAGGCTTTTTCAAGGGGATGTCGTATCTGATAAACCTATCAGAATTCTTTAAAACGGTAACGAACAAGTGAGGTAAAGGAGAGCCAGTGGACAAGATATCTTTGGATTTTCAGAAGGCCTTTGACAAGGTGTTACCTTATTTAGCAGCATCCAGTGTAAGAGCCAAAGGTGTTAGGGGCAAGGTATTGGCATGGAAAGAAGATTAGCTGACTGGCAGAAGGCAGAGTGTGTGGATAAAGTGGTCTTTTCCAGGGTGGCAGCCAGTTACAAGTAGAGTTCCCCAGGGATCAGTGTTGGGGCGCAACTATTCACGTTATACATTAATGATCTCAAAGAAGGAACTGAGGGTGCAGTTACTAAGTTTAGAGATGACAGAAAGATAAATGTTGGGACAGGTAACATTGAGGAAGCAGGGAGGCTGCAGAAGGACTTGGACAAGCTAGGAAAGTGGCCAAAGTAGTGGCAGATGGAATTCGATGTGGAAAAGTGTGAGGCGATGCACTTTGGTGGGAAAAATAAAGGTGTAGATTATTTTCTAAATGGGGAACAGCTCTGGAAATCTGAAGCACAAAGTGACTTAGGAGTCCTAGTTCAGGATTCTCTTAAGGTTACCATGCAGGTTCAATTCGCAGTTAGGAAGGCAAATGCAATTTTTGCATTCATTTCAAGAGGGCTAGATTACAAGAGTAGGGATGTCCAGCTGAGGCTGTATAAGGCTCTGGTCACTCCAACTTTGGAATATTGCATGCAGCTTTGGCCCCCATTTCTAAGGAAGGATGTGCTAACCTTGGAAGGGTCCAGAGGTGGTTTACAAAAATGATCCCGGGGATGAAGGACTTGTCATATGAGGAGTGTTTGAGTACTTAATGGTCTTTACTTAATGGAGTTTAGAAGGATGAAAGGGGTTCTGGTTGAAACCTACAGTACACTAAGAGTCCTGGATAGAGTGGACGTGATGAAGATATTTCCACTAGTAGGAAAGAGTAGGATATGAGGGCACAGCCTCAGAATGAAGAGACAAACCTTTAGAAGGGTGCAGAAAAGATTTACAAGGATGTTGCTGGGACTGGAGGGTTTGGGTTTTAAGGAGACTCTGAATTGGCTTTTTTACCGTGGAGCATCAGAGGGTGAGTAGTAACCTGTTAGAGGTTTATAAAATCATGATGGGCATGGATAGGGTGAATACCCAAGCTTTTTTTTTTCCCCGAGGATGGGGGAGTCTAAAAATAGAGGACATAGGCTGAAGGTAAGGGGAAAAGATTTAAAAAGGACCTGAGGGGTAACTTTTTCACACAGAGGTGGTGCGTACATGGAACAAGCTATGAGAGGAAATGATGGGGGCAGGTATAATTCCAACATTTAAAAGGCATCTGGATGGATATATGAATAGGAAGGGTTTTGGTAGATATGAGCCAAATGCAAGAAAATGGGACTAGGTCAAATTGGGATGGTCTGGTCAGCACAGACAAGTTGGACTAAAGGGTCTGTTTCCATACTGTTCGATTCTATGAATCTATAACTGAGATGAGGAGGAATTTCTTCAGCCAGAGGGTGTTAAATCCATGAAGGCCAAGTCATAGAGTCATAGAGATGTACAGCACGGAAATATACTCTTCGGTCCAACTCATCCATACCAACCAGACATCTCAACCCAATCTAGTCCCACTTGCCAGCACCCAGCCCATATCCCACCAAACCCTTCCTATTCACATACCCATCCACATACCTTTTAAATGTTGCAATTATACTAGCCTCCACTTCCTTTGGCAGCTCATTCCATACGCATACCACCCTCTGCATGAAAAAGTTGCCCCTTAGGTCTCTTTTATATCTTCCCCTCTCAACCTAAACCTATGTCCTCTAGTTCTGGACTCCCCCACCCCAATGAAAAGACTTTGCCTATTTAGCCTATCCATGCCCCTCATAATTTTATAAACCTCTGTAAGGTTACCCCTCAACTTCTGATGCTCCAGGGAAAACAGTCCCAGCCTACAGCTCCCTATAGCTCAAATCCTCCAACTCTGGCAACGTCCTTGTAAATCTTTTCTGAACCCTTTCAAGTTTCACAACATCTTTCCAATAGAAAGTAGACCAGAATTGCATGCAATATTCCAAAGTGTCCTAACCAATGTCCTGTACAGCCGCAACATGACCTCCCAACTCCTGTACTCAATACACTGAGCAATAAAGGAAAGAATACCAAACATCATCTTATACCAAACACTACCCTGTAACTGAGTGTATTTAACTCAGAGATAGAAAAGTAAGGGGTAGAGGAGATTGAAAGGTCAAATGGTCTAATTCTGTTCCTATATCTTATGGTGTTATGGAAAATATAGGGCCTCCAATGCCTGTGCCAATTCTTCGAATGAGGTTTTCAAGTAGACCTACTTTCCTTGTCTTTGTTAATGATCCTGCAAGTGTTGTATTTCCCAGCAGTTATCCAAACAACCATAAAGATTGTAGAAGCACAGACCTGATGGCATAGTCATCAGGATACATAGATTTTTTTCCAGAGTATCCAATGGATCATTGACAAGAAATTAATACAAATTTATTGGTAATATATTTAACCAGCTAGGTTCCTTGCTTCCACATATCCTCAAGAAATAAAATATGGCATGGCAATGGATATTTGGTGACACATTACAAGGCTGTGATCTAGATAAAATTTACATTAATGACATAAAGTATCTGAAGCTTAAGTAATTTTCAAATGATATTTGAGCCCTGGCATCAAGTTATGGCTTTTAAAATGCTTCCTGATAATTGTTTTAACTTCCACATCACTATTCGCAACAAAAAACTGAAAGAACCGCAGAAACTGGAAATCTGAAGCAGAAACAGAAATTGTTGGAAAACCTCAGCAGGTCTAGCAGCATCTGTGGAGAGAAATCAGAGTTAACATTTTGGAGTCCAGTGATCCTTTTCCAGTGATCCTTTTACAACAAGTTGGAGCATACACATTTTTGTATCCTCTCTTTCAATAATTTTATATTGCTGCTTCTCTCTATATTATTCTGCTGCTATTTATTAATGTACATTTTTAATGGTAGGACCCTAAGAAGTGCAGAGGATCAGAAGCACCTTATTGTGCATGTCTATAAATCCTTGAAGGCAGCAGGACAGGAATGTAAGATAGTTAAGAAGGGATATGAGATTCTTACCTTTATTAGTCCAGACATTAAATACAAGAAAAAGGTCATGATGGAGCTGTATATAACTTTTGTTAGGCCACAACCGGAGTACAAGTCACCACACTATAGGAAAGATGGGATTTCACAAGAAAAGATGCTGAAGAGACTCACTGGGATCTTGCCTGGGCTGGAGCAATTCAGCCGTAAAGAGAGACCAGATAGTTTGGGGTGGTTTTCCTGAGAATGGAGAAGGCAGACAGGGGATCCAATTGAGATTTACAAAGATCTGAAAAGCATAGATATGGTAGATTAAAAAAAAACTTTTTTCCCTTTGTGGTCAATAACCAGGGAGCACAGTTTTAAGATAAGTCACAGGTGGTTTAGAAGAGATTTGAGGAAACATCTTTTTATCCATAGTGTTGTAGATTTCAGGAGCTCACTAACAAAAACGTTGATGGAGATAGGAATCTACAACCATATTTACACATTATTTAGGTGTGCACTTGAAATGCTACAGCATTTAAGGCTACAGATCAGATGCTGAAAAATGTGAGTAAAATCAATAGGTTTTTGATAAGGAAATCCAAGGACGTGCTGTACTTGGTTTCCAGAAGGCAGTTGATAATGTGTTACATAAAGTATTATTGTAGAGAATAAAAGGTCGGTAGAAGATTGACTGGCTAACAGTAAACAAAGTTTGGTGATAAATGGTTCATTTTCCTGTTGGCAAGATGTAACAAGTCGAATGCCACAGGAATCAGTGCGGGACTTCACTATTCAGTGACTTGATGAAGGACCAAAGATATGGTTGTCAAATTTATAGATAATGCAAAAATATACTGGAAACTAAATTGTGAAAAGGATATAAGGGTATAGATAGGTTAAAGTTAAAGATCTAACAGATGAAGTATAATGTTGGAAATATGAAATTGTCCATTATGACAGAATGAATGAAAAAGAAGCTTATTATTGAAATGGTGAAAGCTTGCAGAGATCAATGTGCAAATTGTAAAATATTAGTATATGAGTTCAGCAATAAATTAGGGAAGGAAACAGAATGTCATTATTTCTTGCAAATGAAATTGAATACAAAAGTAAGGAGGGTGTGTTTCAGATAGACAGGATCTGGAGGAGCTGGTGTTGGACTGGGGTGGACAAAGTTAAAAATCACACAACAGCAAGTTGTAGTCCAACAGGTTCATATGGAAACACCAGCTTTAGGAGCGCTTCATCGGGTGGTTGTGAAGCAGGACTATAATTCTGAGTCGCATGGGCCTGCTTCACAACCACCTGAAGGAGGAGCAGCACTCCAAAAGCTAGTGATTCCAAATAAACCTGTTGGACTATAACCTGGTTTTGTGTGATTTTTAACTCAGTTATGTAGGGCATTGGAAAGCAGTGTTCAACATTGGCTTCCTTATTTGAAAAAAGTAGTAAATGTGTTGGAAGCAGTCAGAGGATTTATCATACCAATACCTGGAATGGAGATGGGTGTGGTGTCTTGAGAGTGACATTGACAGACTAGACTTGTATAGGCTTGTATCCACTGGGTTTTAGTAGAATAAAAGGTTATCTGTATGTAGTGATCCCAGCTAATGGTACTACTGAACAAGTCAGATCACAGATTGGCTTGATAGATCATATTTCTTTTTGGCTCAGCCTGTTTACAAATTGATTAGACTTGTGGGGGCATACCCACTTGCCCATAAGAAGATGATGGTGAGCTGCCTTCTTGAACCACTGCAGTCCATGTGCAGTAGATAGATCTACAATGTCCTCAGGGAGGGAATTCCAGGACTTTGGCCCAACAACAGTGAAGGACTGGTAAAGTAATTCCAAGTCAGGATGGTGACTGGCTTGGAAGGGAACTTGCAGGTGGTGATGTTCCCATGTATCTGCTGCCCTTGTCCTTCGAGAGGGAAGTGGTCATGGGTTTGGAAAGTGCTGTTTAAGGACATTTGGTGAATTTCTGCAGTGCACCTTGTAGATAGTACACACCACTGCTACTGAGCATCGGTGGTGGAGGGAGTGGATACTTGTGAATGTGATGGCTATCAAGTGGACTGCTTTGTGCTGGATGATATTAAGCTTCTTGAGTGTTGTTGGAACTATACTCATCCAGGCAAGTGGGGAGTATTAAGTCCTAAGCGGAGGCCTCAACTTCATCCCCCTACACTCCCGGATTAACGAATTCAACACGCGGCAAGACATCGAGCATTTCTTCCGCCGCCTTCGCCTCTGCGCCTACTTCTTCAACCAGGACTCCCGCCCACCCTCTGATGACCCCTTCTCCCGCCTCCAACACACCCCATCCACGTGGACACCCCGTGCTGGCCTCTTATCCGCCCTTCATAGCCAACTGCCGCCACGACATTGACCGCCTCAACCTGTCCACCCCTCTCACCCACTCCAACCTCTCACTCTCGCAACGTGCAGCCCTCCACTCCCTCCGCTCCAACCCCAACCTCACGATCAAACCGGCAGACAAGCGAGGCGCGGTGGTAGTTTGGCGCACCGATCTTTATATTGCTGAGGCTAAACGCCAGCTCGCGGACACCTCCTCCTACTGCCCCCTTGACCATGACTCCACCTCCCTCCATCAAACCATCATCTCCCAGACCATCCATAACCTCATCACCTCAGGGGATCTCCCACCCACTGCCTCCAACCTCATAGTCCCACAACCCCGCACCGCCCGTTTCTACCTCCTGCCCAAAATCCACAAACCTGACTGCCCCGGCCGACCCATTGTCTCAGCCTGCTCCTGCCCCACCGAACTCATCTCT
>NC_057710.1:51888625-51892845 GCF_004010195.1 Chiloscyllium plagiosum | reverse complement strand
TCCCAACGCCCCTCCCCCAAGTCCCTCCTCCCTACCTTTTATCTTAGCCTGCTTGGCACACCCTTCTCATTCCTGAAGAAGGGCTTATGCCCGAAACGTCGATTCTCCTGTTCCTTTGATGCTGCCTGACCTGCTGCGCTTTTCCAGCAACACATTTTTTAAGCTCTGATCTCCAGCATCTGCAGTCTTCACTTTCTCCAAGTGGGGAGCATTCCATCATACTTATAAATTGTAGATGGTACTCAGGCTTTGGGGATTCAGGAGGTGAGTTAGTTGCTGAAACATTCCTAGTCCCTGACCTGCTCTTATAACTACTGTACTTATACAACAAGTCCAGAGAGTTTATGTCAATGGTAACCCCAGATGATGATAATGGGGGATTCAGTGATGGTGACACAATTAATGTAAAGGGACAACAGTTAAATTGTCTCTTATTGGATGGACATTGCCTTGTATTTGTATAGTATAGATCTGACTTAAGTTAGATCACATAGAATGCAGGGAGAACTCGCCATACAAATTGGCTAGAAGGTAGAAGACAAAGGATAGTGATAGATGGTTGCTTTGCAGACTGGAGGCCTGCGACCAGCAAGGATTGGTGCTGGATCCACTGCTTTATGTCATTTATATAAATGACTTGGATGTGAATATAGAAGGTATGGTTAGTAACTTTGCAGAGGACATCAAAATTGATGGTGTAGTGGTCCGTGAAGAAGGTTACATCAGAGTACAAGACTTTGAGCAGATGGGCTGAAGGGCCAAGAAGTGGCAGATGGAGTTTAATCTTGATAAATATGATATACTATATTTTGGTAGGGACAAATCAGGGCAGGACTTATACTCTTAACAGTAAGGTCCTAGGAGTATTGCTGAACAAAGAGATCTTGGGGTAGAGGTTCATAGTTCCTTGGAAATGGAATCACAGGTAGACAGGGTAGTGAAGAAGGTATTTGGTACACTTGCCTTTATTGGTCAGTGAATGGAGTTTAGAATTTGGAAGGTAATGTTGCAGCTACACAGAATAATGGTTAGAACACTTTTGGAATACTGCAATCAATTCTGGTCTCCCTGCTCTGGAAAGATATTGTTAAACTTGAATGGGTGCAGAAAAGACTTTTAAGAATATTGCCAGGGTTTGAGCTACAGAAAGTGGCTGAATTAGATGGGGGTCTTTTCCCTGGAGTGTCAGAGGCTGAGGGGTCGCCTTAAAAAGTTTAAAAAATCATAAGAGACATGGATATGATGAATAGTCAAGGTATGTTCCCCAGGGTAGGGTGTCCAAAACCAGAGGGCATAAGTTTAAGATGAGAGGGGTAAGTTTTAAAGGGGACTTAAGGGGCAACCTTTTCACATAGAAGGTGGTGTCACATATGGAATAAACTGCCAGAGGAAGTAGTGGAGGCTGGTACAATTGCAACATTCATAAGGCATCTGGATGGGTATTTGAATAGGAAGAGTTTAGATGGATATGGGCCAAAAGCTTGTAAATGGGATTAGATTAATATTGGATTTCTAGTCAGCATGGATGAGTTGGACCAAAGGGTCTCTTTCCGTGCTGTGCATCTCTATCATTCTATGTCTCTATGCACCAGGTATGACTCTAACCATCAGAGAGCTTTCCCCCAATACATATTGATTTCAAGTTTGCTAGGGTTCTTTGAAGTTTTGATTGCAGTCTTAATGTCAAGGCTCATCAAGACTCTTACCTCACCCATAGAATTCAGCTCTTTCGTCTATGTTTGAACCAAGTCTGTAATGAGATCAGGAGCTGAGTGGCCCAGGCAGAACCCAAACTGGGCATTACTGAGCAGGTTAATGCTGAGCAGGTGCTGCTTGATAGCACTGTTAATGACACCTTCCATCACTTTACTGATGATCGTGATTAGACTGATGGAGCAGTAATTGGCCAAGTTGGATTTGTCCTACTCTTTATGTACAGGACATACCTGGGCAATTTTCCACATTCTCAGATAGGTAACCGCATTGTAACTGTACTGGAACACAAGGGGAGCAGAAGTCTTCAATAGTATTACCGGAATGATGTCAGGGCCTGTAACTTTGCAATATCTAATGCGTCCGGCTGTTTTTGATATCACGTGAATTCAATCAAATTGGCCAAAGACTTAGAGCTACAATACTGGGGATCACTGGAGAAGTTCAAGATAGATCATTCACTTGACACTTCTGGCTAAAGATTGCTGCAGATGTTTCTGCTCTATCTCTTGTACTGTTGTGTCGGACTCTTCTATCATTGCAAATAGGGAAATTTATGGAGCCTCATCCAGGTCTGCAAAGCTTAAAGCTGATCCATTGGATGTGGAATCACTTAGCTTTGTCTATGACTTGCTGCTTATGCTGTTTGGTTTATGCTGATTCGCAGCTTCATCAGATTGACACTTTAGGAAAAGGGTCCAAGAAATGGCTGATGAAATTCAATGTGAGCAAATATGAGGTCCTGCACTTTGGAAAAAAGAGCACAAGCATGGACCATTTTATATACAGTGAGAAATTCATAAATCCAAAGTACAAAGGGATCTGGGAGTGCGAGTACAGGATTCTCTAAAAGTTGGCTTGCGGGTTGAGTCCATGGTTAAGAAAGCAAATGTAATGTTGTCATTTATCTCAAGAGGGTTGGAATGAAAAAGCAGTGATGTGCTAGTGAGACTTTATGAACCTCTGGTTAGACCCCATTTAGAATACTGTGTCCAGTTTTGGTCCCCACACCTCAGGAAAGACATACTGGCACTGGAGCATGTCCAGCGGAGATTCACACGGATGATCCCTGGAATGGTAGGCCTGGAATGAACGGCTGAGGATCCTGGGATTGTATTCATTGGAGTTTAGAAGGTTGAGGGGAGATCTAATAGAAACGTAAAAGATAATGCCTGGCTTAGAAAGGGTGGACGCTGGGAAATTGTTTCCATTAGGCAGAGATACTAGGACTCTGGGCACAGCCTTAGAAATATAGGGGGTCAATTTAGAACAGAAGCAAGGAGACATTTCTTCAGCCAGAGAGTGTTAGGCCTGTGGGATTCATTGCCATGGATTGCAGTGGAGGCAGGATGTTAAATGTCTTCAAGGCAGAGATTGATAAATTCTTAATCTCACAAGGAATTAAGGGATATGGGGAGAGTGCAGGTAAGTAGCATTGAAATGCCTGTCAGCCATGATTGAATGGCAGAATGGGCTCAATGGGCTGAATGGCCTTACTTCCAATCCTATTTCTTATGGTCTTATGGTCTTATCTTCAGTTATGCCCTGTGCTGCTCCTGACTCTCCATTGAACCAGGATTGATCTCTCGGCTTGATAGCAATGATTGAATGGGGCCATGAGGTTACAGATTGTGTTGGACTACAACTCTGCTGCTGTTAATCACCCACAACACTTCATGGAGGTCCAGTCTTGAATTGCCAGATCTCTTCGAGGTCTGTCCCATTTAGAACAGTGATAGTGTCATACAACACAATGGAGAGTATTCTCAATGTAAAGGTGGGAATTCATCGCCAGAAAGATTATGCCATAGTCACTTTTATGATACTAGCATGGACAGATGTATCTGCAGCTAATATATTGGTAAGGATGAGGTCAAGTAAGTTTTCCTTCACCATCTGCCACAGACTAACACAGCAGTTATGTCTTTTAGGACCCAACCAACTTGATCAGTAATGCTGCTGTCAAGGCACAGTTGGTGTTGGACATTAAAATCCTCCACCCAGAGTACACTTTGCACCCTCACCACCCTCTGTGCATCCTCCAAGTGTTGTTCAAAATGGAGGAGTACTGATTCTGTGATGAGGAAAATGATCAAAGCTATTATTAAAGATTTAATAGTAAGCTGTTTGGATAAGTATAAGTTCGAGACACCACTCACGCCCTCCACCTCCTCAACGACTTCCGTTTCCCCGGCCCTCAATGCTTCATTTTCACCATGGATATCCAATCCCTCTACACATCCATCCGCCATGACCAGGGCCTCCAAGCCAACCGTTTTTTCCTCTCCAGACGTCCCCAACAGTACCCTTTCACTGACACTCTCATTAGTTTGGCCGAACTGGTCCTCACTCTTAACAATTTCTCCTTCGAAACCTCCCACTTCCTCCAGACCAAAGGGGTAGCCATGGGCACACGTATGGGCCCCAGCTATGCCTGTCTCTTTGTTGACTACGTAGAGCAGTTGATCTTCCGGCACCACTCACCACCTCTTCCTCCGCTCTTCCTC
>NC_057710.1:51850481-51884468 GCF_004010195.1 Chiloscyllium plagiosum | reverse complement strand
CACTGTCCCCATGACTTGTCCGGACTTGTCCTACCTGCCTATCTCCTTTTCCACCTATCCACTCCACCCTCTCCTCCCTGACTTATCACCTTCATCCCCTCCCCCACTCACCTATTGTACTCTATGCTACTTTCTCCCCACCCGCACCCTCCTCTAGCTTATCTCTCCACGCTCCAGGCCTTTAATCCTGATGAAGGCTCTTGCCCGAAACGTTGATTCCGAAGCTCCTTAGATGCTGCCTGAACTGCTGTGCTCTTCCAGCACCACTGATCCAGAAATAAGTATAAGGGAGCCAGGTAGAGTCATCATGAGAAAGGAAACTCATGTCTGACCAAAGTATTGGAGTTAACAGAGCAAGTAATATATGCTCTGATAAAGAGGGGAACTGGTGGATGCACTGCATTTAGATTATGAGAAGGTATTTGATAAGGTCACAGGATAAATTTTAAGTCCATTAGCTTGGTGTTCAATTCAGAGAAATCTAGGCCCAAAATGTTTTTTGCAATTCAGTTCAGTAAACACGAGGGTTGATCTCAGAAACAAGTTTCATTTCTCATTGAGAAGGAATTCAGACTGGTCATTTCAGCAGAAGGGTTTAGATTGTGCATCTTCCAAATCAGGAGAGTTTGATTTGAATGCCACTGGTCATCAGAACTGCAAAAGTCTAGATTCACAGACTTGTGAAAAGGTCAGGTGAGCAGCATTGGAAACAGACTATCAAACTGTATCCACAGTCCATAGCCAAAATGTTAAATACAAATTAGGATTTGAGATAAGAGTGTATTTTCTTTTGGTTTAAATTTCTATAATGGATATTATTGGGGAACATGATTGACGATCATTTAGATTGTCTTCAATATTGAGATAATTTGTTTTCCAAAGGATGATTTCTACATCAAAGGATGAGATCCACAAATTAAACTCTTCCTTCGAGGGGACTAGTTCTCTAAACTGCCCTGAGCTCCTTCAATCACTCAACACAAAATGTTCACAAATCTGCAGTGTTAAAAGAAAATCAAAAGCACCTTACCTGGATGTGCTATGCTCATTCATGAAACTGTGCCAGGGAGGTGGATGAGAACAAGGGTCAATCATGCTGCTGACATCTTTAGGTGCAAATCATTAACAGCAGCACTAATAGAACATCTGAAATCTAAAAAGGCAAGTCATGCACACAATCAGCACTAAATGCTATTTTAACATCACAGACTCCCCACTCTGCATGCCCTTAGCAGATACACAGCATAATCATGCCAGTATCCTTACAATGGTGGCACACTGAGCAAGCTGCTCTGAAAATGGCCAGAATCATTACTGGTATTTCCAGCTAGTAGAATTTTACAGCCATGTTTTTTTCTTTTTTCTTTCTTGCTCCCACTCAGCTAAATGCCCTTTCTGAAATCTACAGAACATAAAGTACAAGGTACAACAGGTGGATAATCTGACAACTGCAATCTTTCCCTCTGTTCCAGTTGCTTCATTACACAGGGTCTCATAATCAGCTTCACAGTTCGAAAAAACATTGCTTTTAAAATTTGTCCTCTTATCTGTCTCATTTGAAGAAAAGCGACTGAATAAAATGATTTATGATAATTCAGGAATACTAAGAAATATTCAAAAAAATTTATAAGACATGAGACCAAAAAACATAGGAGCAGAAATTAGGCCATTCAGCCCATCGAGTCTGTTCTGTCATTCAATCATGGCTGATAGGTTTCTCAACCACATTCTCCCGCTTTCTCCCCGTAACCCTTGAATCAAGAACCTATCCATTTCAGTCTTAAATATACTCAATGACCAGGCCTACACACCTTCTGTGGCAATGAATTCCATAAATTCATCATTCTCTGGCTGAAGAAGTTTCTCCTTCTCTCCGTTCTGAAAGGTCTTCTCTTTGCTCTAAAGCTATGACCTTGGGTCCTATTGTCTCCTATCAATAGAAATATCTTCCCAACATCTACTCCGTCCAGGCCATTCACTATTTTATATGTTTCAATTAGATTCCCCCCACCCCCCCACCTCCCCACCTCCTCATCCATTGAGTATAAACTCAGAGAACGCAAACATTCCTCATATGTTAAGCTTTTATTCCTGGGACCAAGTACCTTCTCTGAACACACTCCAGGACCAGTACATCTTTCCTAAGTTATTGGGCCCAAACTGCACACAATACTCTAAATGTGGTCTGACCAGAGCCTCAGAAGTACATCCTTGCTTTTATATTCAAGTTTCTTAAAATAAATACCATCATTGCATTTGCCTTCCTGACTATTGACTCAACCTGCAAGTTTACCTTGAGAAATTCCTGGACTAGAACTCCCAAGTTTGTTTGCACTTCAGACTTGTGAATTTTCATCCCATTTGGACTATAGTCTATGCCTCTCTTCTTCCTATCAAAGTGCATGAACTCACACTTTCCCATGTTGTACTCCATCTGTCATTTCTTTGCCCACTCTCCTAACCTGTCCAAATTCTTCTGCAGTTGAAACTTTATTGCTGGAACAGCACAGCAGGTCAGGCAGCATCCAGGGAACAGGAGATTCGACGTTTCGGGCACAGGCCCTTCTTCAGGAGGGCCTGTGCCCGAAACGTCGAATCTCCTGTTCCCTGGATGCTGCCTGACCTGCTGTGCTGTTCCAGCAATAAAGTTTCAACTTTGATCTCCAGCATCTGCAGACCTCACTTTCTCCTCAAATTCTTCTGCAGCCTCCCTGCCTCCTCAATGTTATCTGTCCTTCTTTGTATCATCTGCAAACTTAGCCAGAACGCTCCCAGTTCCTTCATCTGGATGGTTAATGTATAAAGTGGAAAGTTGTGATCCCAAAACTGAGCCTTGTCACCGGCTACTATCGGAGAAGGACCCTTTTATCCACACTGCTTCCTGCCAGACAGCCAAGCTACTGTGAATGCTAGCACTTTGCCTCTGACACCATGGGCTCTTATCTTACTCAGTAGCCTCTTGAGCGGCACCTTGTCAAAAATCTTCTTGAAGTGCAGGTAGATAACATCCATTGGTTCTTTTTAGTCTAACCTGCTCATTACTTCCACAAAGAACTGTAGCAGACTTGTCAGGTATGACCTCCCCTTGATGAAACCATGCTGACTTTGCCCTATTTTACCATACACTTTCAAGTATTCAGAAATCTCATCCTTCACAATGGATTCCAGGATCTTACCGATCGCCAAGGTCAGGCTAATCAGTCTGTAATTTTCCATCTTTTGCCTTACTCCCTTTCTATTCAGGGGTATCACATTAGCGATATTCCAGTCCTCTAGGACCCTTCCTGATTCTAACGATTCCTGAAAGATCACCACTAATGCCTCTGCTATTTCTTCAGCTATCTCCCTTAGAACTCTGGGATGTCGTCCATCTGGTCCAGGTGATTTATCCACCTTCTAGCCATTCAGTTTTTCTAGCACCTTCCCCTTGGTGATGGCCACCATGTTCAGCTCTTCCCCGTCATTCTCTTGAATTTTTGAAATATTACTCATGTCTTCCACCGTGAAGACTGATACAAAGTAATTATTCAGTTCCTCAGCCATTTCCTTGTTTCCCACTATTATCTCTCCAGAGTCATTTTCCAATGACCCAATGTCCACTTTTGCCTCTCTTTTGCCCTTTATATATCCAAAGAAACTCTTAGAGTATTCCCTTATATTACTAACTAGCTTACCCTCATATTTAATCGTCCCCCTCCCTATTTACTTTCTTGTTGTCCTCTGTTGATCTTTGTAAGCTTCCCAATCCACTGCTTTTTCCCATATTATATGCTTTCTCTTTTGCTTTTATGCTATCCCTAACTTCCTTCGTCAGACCTGGTTCCCTCATCTTTCCTGTACCATGCTACTTTTTCCTCAGGATGAATCTTTGCTGTGTCTCCTGAATTACTCCTGGAAATTCCTGCTATTGCTGTTCCACTGCCTTTCCTAATCGGCTCCTCTCCACTCCCAGTCAATTCTACCAGCTCCTCCCTCCTGCCTCTGTAGTTGCCTTTGTTCAGTTGTAATACAGTTACCTCTGATTCTACCTTCTCCGTCTCAAATTATCACACTGCATATGTGCAGACCATATAATCCAAAGTAACAGAATGGAAAAACAATTATCCAACGTAACCTCAGGTTTGACACAGGCTACATTATCACATATAAATTTAAATTAAAACATTAAAAAAGAGAAAAAGACATTCAATATATAAATTTGATTTTGTGAAAAGACACAACTTTTAAATAAAAACTTTCATATTGATATTAACAATATCAACAAAATGAGGAGAAAATTGCAAACGATTGATCTGTAGAATCCTTGGCAACCACAAGGGAATTAATACTAACTAAAATCACAGCTATCAAGTATGACACACTGTGAGGCAAGTGTGAGACCTTCTTAAAAATACCACTTGCAGTGCCATCTAGAGGAGTTACCAGAAATGGTGACACTGGAGTTCTCAATGAGATAGAATTAATCTATTATACAACAAATAAATGGATGGATAGATAGATATATACATACATTTCCAGATTCGCATCGCATTATTTACTTCTGTTCAGACAGAAGTGATAACTCTCCAACACTGTTGTCTTACAACCATTGATTTATAAGAAAATAATTTTTGATGTACTCAATTTTTGTAATATATTCTTTAAAAGAATCATACACTCCATGCATGGAAAGATTGACAGTTATTCATAGATTCAAACAGCATAGTCAAGAGTTAACTTCCTTTCAGTATTAGCTAAGCACAAAATTGACAGCAGCGGTTATGAGCCTGTACACATTATAAGTCTGAATTGCCTGCGTTCAAATAACTTATAAATCAGTTGACAACCAACATACTGAAATTATAATTGAGAGCAAGCAGCCATTACCAATATGCTGTGCACTGATTATTATAATGCTTTGTGTTCTCTGAAGTGATTTTATTTGGCTCTGAGAAATTCTATTGAGCTATTATTTCTACTGCATGCTTGAAAGAAATTGAGATCATAATAAATTTTACAGATAGTCACTAAGAAAAGGTCAAGCTGCAGTTTGTCAGAAAGGCATTCAAATAAAGGTGAATCAAATTAAATAACAGAGAGCTAAAAGGGAGTATGAAAAACATTAGGAACAGGAAAAGCCCAACAGAGCTGACCATTTTTGATCAATAATTCCAGCTACCAATCATCTCATTTTATTTTTAAACAAATTCTCCAGTCAAAAATCTGTCTTCAATGAAGGGTATTATTATTTAGGAGAAGAAAATTTCTGGGGTGAACTTTCAAGAAGAATTTCCCACTCATTAACTGTACTACACAGGATCAGACTGGAAAACCCCAAAGTAAGTTTAAACAGAATTATTTCCATTTTTAAAAGTAAATCTGGCTTTTCTGTTGAAGAATACAAATAGGGTAGACCTCAATCAAGAGGATTGAGGATTAATGGAGAGAGCTTCAGATGCTTCATTAGCATTGAGTTAGGATTCGCTTTTCAATAACTGCAACATTCTGCTGGGTTTTTCACTGCATCCAGTTAGACAGAAAAGTCATCAAGCTAAGTGTCCCTTGGTCACTAACGTAATAGTGATCTGGCTAAGGGCAGGTCCTTTGCTCATTTCACCACACTTCGCAGTATTCTCCTCTCTTCTTCAATTGCTTGTAGATACCTCCCAATTTCAATTATAATCAGGAATATGATGAAGGAAAAGCACAACAGTTAGTTTCCCATTGGGTTCCTCATGGGAATGTCAAAGAAATACACATCATTTTCCTGAAGGATCCTTTGTCTGTAAACAGCTGTTGTACTTTAAGGTTCTAACTCCTCAGCTTAATTTTAACTGTTGACCATGTCTCATTACTGTGAGGATGAAGCCCTTACCATATCCTGGGGCAACTCACAAAAGGGCAAGACAACCACCTCAAATGGCATACCTATCCTAACTCAGCAATGACTTGATTTGAGGTTCTTAAATGTTTCTGAGACAGAGTGTACATTTAAACTTCAGAATTTCATTCCTTCTATTCAGCCTCTCTGCTCCTGAGATCTTTAATTCTCCCATCCTCCATTCTCCCATCCAGAACCCAACAAGTATCTGAAGACCATGTTTCCAGAACCTTGATGTATCTCATTATGTTCACAAAGTGAAAGTTTGGATAGTCTTCCACCTCACAAGTCTAATATTTTGCATTATTGTGGAAAACACCATTTCATAGTTGCATACAATTAGATTCTAAGAGCCGCCACTGACTACAGTGCTTCTAAGATCCCCAACTTCCCAGTACGTTATTGTGGCATTTTCAAATTATTTTTTCATAAAATATTGAAGGAAGATTGAATGTAAAGTGGTGTAAGTTATGGTCTGCAATAGCAATCACATCATTTAAAAAGTTCTATGTTGTCATGACTGTATTCTAATTGTGGCAGGCTAGGATCAAACAGAGGCTGCTGTGGGAGGTGAAAGAGAAACTTACAGAAGTCTAAACCAAAATTTTAAGTCCTCTGGCCACAGAGGAGGTGTGAGAAGACTGGAAGACAGCTAATATGGTTCATCTTTTCAAGAAGTTTCATAAGAGATAAATCGTGGAATTAGTGAGTCTCACATCAGTGGTAGGGAAACTGCTGGAGAAAATTCTGAAGGAGAGACTTAATCTCCACTTGGAGTGGCAAAGTTTGATCAGGGATAGTCAGCATGACTTTGTCAGAAGGAATTCATGCTTAATGAATTTGATACAATATTTTAAGGAGGTGATCAGGTGTGTAGATGAATGTAATGCAGTTGATACTGTTTATATGAATTTTAGCAAAGCCTTTAGCAAGGTGTCATTTGGAAGATTGATAGAGAAGGTAAAAACTCATGGGACCCAGGATAGCCTGACAAGTTGGAAACACAATTGCTGCATGGTAGGACATGAGGGTGGTGGTAGAAGGTTGGTGTGCAGTGACATACCACAAGGATCAGTGCTTAGTCCCTTAGTTTTCTTGAAATATATAAACAATATAAATGAGAATATGGAGGGGCCAATAAGTAAATTTGCAGATGGGACAACGATTGGCTGGGGGGTTAATAGTGAGGAAGAAGATCTTAGGTTACAGAAATGTATAAACAGATTAGTCAGATGGACTGATGACTGGAAGATGGAATTTAACCCTGATAAGTGTGGGGAAGTATCAGGACAAAGGAGTAGTCAATAAATGCAGGACTCTAGAAAGCTCAGAGGAACAGAGGGATCACGGGATGCTGGTCCACAGATCCCTGAAGGTGACAGTTCAGGTTAATAGAGTAGTTAAGAAGGTATTTGGAACATTGCCTTTGTCAATTATGGCATAGATTATAAGAGCAGGAATGTTACATTGAGATATACAAAATTTTGGTTAGGCTCCAGCTGGAGTACTGTGTGCAGTTCCAGGCACCACATGAGGAAGGACTGAAGAGAGTACAGAGGAGATTCATTAGGATGTTGCCTGGCTTGGAGCAGTTTAGCTATGAAGAGAGGCTGGATAGGCATACGTTGCTTTCTTTGGAACAGAGGAGATTATGGGGAATCTGATTGAGATGGAGAAGATAATGAGAGACATGGGCAGGGTGGATAGGAAGAAACTGTTTCCTGAGTTAAAGGGTCAATAATGAGAGGCATAACTTTAAGGTGAAAGGCAGAAGGTTTAGAGGGGATTTGGGGAAATATGTTATCCCCAAAAGGGCAATTGGAATCTGGAATGCACTGCCTAGGAGAGAAAAAGATGCAGGGAACCTCACAACCTTTAAAGAGTTACATAGGTGAGCACTTAAAAGGTCATAAGATTTAAGACTATGAACTAAGTTCAGGGACTAGTGCAGATATGTGATTTCTTTATCATTGGCAAAGACTCAATAGGCTGCAGGCCTCTTCTGTACAGTACAACTCTCTGGTTCTGACTTTATGATTATGATAGAGCTAGTCTGCACTTATCAAACAATCGAACACCTGGAAATAGAAACTGCAACACTTTCTTCAGACCACTTGTCCTCTAAAGACTATTATTTCCTGTATTGTAATTTTATTATCAACTGTTTGGATTTTTGCTGCGGACTAACTGAAATGTACCTTCCACCTCCTCTCACCATACTTTTGGCATGGGTCTCATTTTGATAATCTTCAAGAACAAAACTTGAATTTATATAGAGGTTTTCAGAAACCACTGGGCATTTTAAAGTGCTCTACTAATCAATTAAATAATTTTGAAATGTTACAGCTATAATGTATGAATCAAAACAACAAATTTGTACACAGTAAGTTTCCACAAGCAAACAATGTGATGACATGGTTATTTTGTGTTTTATGATAGAACTTTTCTATGATAAAAACAGTTTGCTGTTTTTATGACAGATTTCCAGAATTTCCAGTGTTATGTTTTAATACCCATTTAATCTTTTACTTCCATATAGGAGGGCAGACAATGCCTCAGTTGGTCTCATTCAATGAACTGTATTACCAATGGTGCCCTGGAGTGTTAACCTTCTGAAGGATTTAACCAACAAACTTCTGACTCAGAGGTGGGTATGGTACCAACTGAGTCAGGCTGATCTGCAATGCAATCTAATTGCCATGGTGATGGGTTTCATTAGCCAAACTCAAAATGATTGACCAGAATTCCAAAAAATCCAACTATCCATCTAAAGCAGATCTTGTGTCCTGGAATGTAAGTCACTGTGCTTTCCCAGAGATTTCTCATTATGACACAGGATGCTCATGTTGACGTGTTATCTGTACATAAAAATAAGCCATGATGCCTCCTAATATTTTATATTGAAATGTCTGTCCACCAAATTTGAGTGGTATGATAATTGTGTCCTCTTCAATCCACCTCGATCAAATTCAGATATTGGAGGCAGGTTATGGTCTTAGTTGGGATTAAGATTTCAATGGTTCTAACTTCCCTACTTGTCCCAAATGTGCCCTTTTTTGGAGTTAAAATTCTCTCCTAAGTGTTGTCAAGGCAACTGCTGTCTTCTAAATCTAGGAACCTGATTAAAATTGCAGAAACATCTGTATCACTGATGAGATCAGCAAAGATAACGTCACTATCAATTAATGTCAAGTAAGAAAGGTAAAGTATGTCAACACAAATTGTTTCCTTCTACTCATGCCACCTCATAGTTTTCCAGTGTTTATCTATTCAGCATTGAATAGCTAATCTGAAACAAGCCTACATGAAAAATGTAGTTTCAATTTTCCTTTCAATTATTCACATGAAGGGGCCACAAGTGTAGAACATGTAAGTCAGCAAAATCTACAACAAGGTAATCCCATTAACTCCAGAGTTGGTGATCTTCTCAACAAAGTGCTAGGTCTTGGCTGCATTCATGAATAGAAGGGTTGAAGAACAGCTGGAACCTATTGCTTTCCAAGATGCAGATGCAGGAATCCAAAGTAGACAAACAAGAGGCTGGAAGAACACAGCAACCCAGGCAGCTGAGGAAAGGTTAATATCCAAACGTTGACTTCTCCACCTTCAGATGCCACCTGGCTTGCTGAGTTCTTCCAGCCTCCTGGTTGACTGATCGATAGTGGAGTCTGTTGGCCTGGGTGATTTTTGCAGAAAACCCCAGGAGTGTTTGTGGCTAGAAGGCCCAGACGTCCTGTTCAGATGCAGCTCAACCTCCTTGACTGCAGCCTCACAAGGTTAGGGATCCAGGACAGTGAAGGCGGAGGGGCTGATACCTCTGGCATATCCTGAGAATAGAAATGGGAGGTCCATGTGTACTTTCTCCTTTGTCTGAGTGCCTACTGGCACCACATGGTCTCCTTTAGAACAAGGGGACCTGGAATAAAGTTGAGGTTGACTTGTTGAAAATGCTGATCACAGATAATAGAATACAGGTCTGCATGCATTTCTGGCAGTCACTGAGCATTCTGTAGACCTGGGTTTCCATGGCTACCACCAAACCATCCATTGGGACAGCCAGAGACATATATGTCAATATCATAGGGTGGTGGCACCTGATAAGGTTGGTATACTCTTCCAGCCTTTGATCTAGTTTACCGAGTGTCCTACTTTAATCTGCCTGCTGCTCCAATGTCTTTCTGTGCATTGGCACAAATTTTTAATGGTCAGCACCATGTGGGTCATCTCCTGCCTGAGACAGAGCAGATGCCTGGCCTATATTAGTCCTCTAAGTGCGGTGAATTGTGACATTTCTTCTTCAGCCAGATGTAGAGATGCATCAGTGAGGTTTAAGTCTCTGTGATGATACAGCTTTGATACAGCTTCCCCTGAAGAACCTGTAGCTTTTCCCTTAAATGTTAAGGAGGGGCAGATGGGGTGAAGTGCTCGCCTCTTTTGGGGTGCTACTTGTACCTACATAAAAGAGAAGTCAATAACTGTGCAGTACAGATAGATGCTTGAGCATTTTATGAATATGTTCACAATGATGGTAATGGGAGAGCAGCACAGCACAGGACAATGAAACTTACTTGGCTGTATCAGCATGAAGGTCTTGGCATCCCCACCTCAGCAATCACAATTTTCTCCAGCCAGTTCAAGTATCATCTCATAGGATGTGAGGACATAATGTTGGCCATCTATATTTTCCTTTTGCCTCTTTGTGCAACATTTTCTCCTGTGATGAGGCAAAAAGAGAAGTTGAGGGAGATGAAAGTGATTTGGAGTGCTGTTAAGTGGTGATGCAGGAGCTGAAAAGTGGTGAGGAAAAAATGCAGAGGGCAGGAAGGCGAAGTGGTTTGGGGAAAATGAGATAGGTGAGAACCATTCAGTGCAGATGGCTCATGCAATAGCAGAAATGGTAGACGTTAACTTTGGTGGGAGGTGAATACAATTGTAGAGTTAGAATGAGTGGGAAGTAGCAGGCAAAAAATAGTGGCATTTATCATAATGAAGCTCAGAAGGTTACTTAAATTCTTTTCGCATTGTTGGGTGTTTCTTCTCAATCTGGCTGGTGTCTGGTGCAGTGGCATTCTTTGATGGTGGAGGAAAGAGGCTGGCCTTCATCTCCACCACCTCGTCCTTTAGGATCTCCAAGTCTTTGACAGCAAAGTGCAGTGTCAGCTTCAATTTATCAGCCATATCCTGATTAAAAATGGTGCAGCAGCAAAGTGCCAGTGTCACTCCTGGTGTTTTTGAAATGCTATGGTGCTGGGATTTAAATATGGCATCTGCAGTAGGAACACTGGATAGCAGGAAGCACTTCTGCTCTGCAACTTCACCATTGAATGAGAAGCACCGTGGTGCTTGGATGGATAATTCATATGGTGGTCAATGAAAGATTGCCTGAGAAAAGTGGCCACGAGCCATTCAGGAAACACTCCATGAAATTCCCGAAATTACTTTTAGCCAAAAAATCAAAAAATTCAAGTTATTTTTTCAAATAAGACAAAACCAGTTGTGGTGAATGTTGGTACTGGTCAATGGCAAAACAGATGAAATTAATGACCGTGCTGAGTAAGCATGTATCCCTTTGGTTTATCCAAATATATGCAGCAAGCTGAATAACAGTCTCAGTGTCACCAGTTCTGATTTAAGCTGCAGTGCTTTTTATGGTAATTGGCAGTTGTGTTTGGAGATTGCATGTTGTATGTTTTCTCAAAGAGTTAACTCAAAATCTATGTTTCATCATTTAACCTCACATTCCGAAACCATTTCTAAAAACAAATGCTTATTCTAGAGACATTGTCATCACAGACTGGACTAGCACTTTTGGCCAACCTTAAGTATCTCTGAGAAGGTGGTGGTGAGCTGTTTTCTTAACCACTGCAGTCCATGTGCTGTAACTAGACCCACAATGACTTTAGGGAGGGAATTCCAGGAATTTTACCCAGCATCACTGAAACTTTGGCAGTATATTTCCAAGTCAGGATTGGGAAGATCTTGCAGGTGATGGTGTTCCCCTATATTTGCTGCCCTTGTCTTTCTAGAGGTTGTGAGTTAGGAAGATGTTGTCTGAGTAGTCTTGGTGAATTCCTGCAGTGCATCTTGTAGATGTTACATACTGCTGCTACTGAGCATTGGTAGTGGAGGCTGTGGATGTGGTATTAATAAGGGGAGAAGCTTTATCCTGAATGGTGTCAAGCATGGTCTTGAGCGCTATTGGAGCTGTATTCATCCAGGTGAATGAGAAGAAATCGATTCCTGACTTGTGCCTTGTAGATAGTGGAAAAGCTTTAGGGAGTCAGGAGATGACTTACATGCTGCAAGATTCCTCTGTCATATTATTTTAGCTAAAGTATTAAATGATTATCCATCCAATTTCTGGTCAACAGTGATAGCTAGGGCTTCAATGCTGGTAATGCCATTGAATGTCAAGGGATGCTGGTTAGATTCTCTCCTGTGGAGGTGGTAATTACCTGAAACTTGTGTTGCATGAATGTAACTTGTCTCTTGTTAGCTCAGGCCAGGGTATTGACTATAATTTGCTATATTTGTCTATGTTTTAGCATCTGAGGAGTCATAAATAGAGTTGAACAATATGCAATCATCAGTGAAAATCCCTACGTCTAACCTTATGATGCAGGGATGGTCATTAACAAAGTAACTGAGAAGTTCTGAGAAAGGGTCAGCAGACCCAAAACACTAACTTTGATTTCTCTTCACAGAGCTGCCAGACCTGCTGAGCTTTTCCAGCAACTTCTGTTTTGTTGTTGAAAATGGTTGGATCGAGGACACTATCCTGAGGAACTCCTACAGTGATGTCCTGGAGCTGAGATAACTGACCTCCAATAACCATAATCATCTTCCTATTTGTCAGATATGAAACCAACCAATTCCTGGGTTGAGAGAGTTTCCTGTGAGGAAAGATTGAGTAGAATGGGCCTTTATTTGTAGGACAGAACTCCAACAACCAGACCATCTTCTTATGTACCAGGTACGATTCCTTCCAACTGTGTGTTTTCCTTCTGAATCTCATTGACTCCAGTTTTGCTGGGTCTCCTTGATGCTACACTCAGAGAAATTTCCTTTGATGTCGGGGGCAGTCATTTTCACTTCACCTCGGGAATTCAGCCATTCTTTCCATGTTTAACCAAGAGTGAAATGAGGTCAGGAGCTAAATGGCCCAGGCAAAATCCAAACTGGGCATCAGTGAGCAGAATATTTCTAAACAAATGCCACTGGATAGTGTGACTGAAGATCCCATCCATCATTTTCCTGAAGTTTGAGAACAGACCAACGCCTTGGTAACTGACTGGGTTGCTTTTGTGCTTTACTTTTGTGCACAGGGCATATTTGGACAATCTTCCACATCGCTAGGTAAATGCCAGTGCAGTTATACTGGATGAGCTTTGACAGGGATGTGGCAACTTCTGCAGTACCACTCTTCAGTGCTATTAACAGAATATGGTCAGTGCCCATCGCCTTTTGTGTATCTATTGCCTTCAGCAATATCTTGAAATTGAATTGAATTGAATTGGCTGAAGACTGACCCCTGTGATGTTGGAGACCTCTGGAGGATATCCAAGATGCATGATCTACATAGTGCCGCTGGCTGAAGATTGTTGCAAATGCTTCAGCCTTATCATTTGCAGTAATGTGCTGGGTACTCCCATTATTGAAGATGGCAATATTTGTAGTGTCTCTTTCTCCAGTGAGTTGTTTAATTGTCCACCACCATTCATGATTATGGATGAAAGGTTGGCACAGTTTAGATCTGATCCATTTCCTTTGGGAGCACTTAGCTCTATCTATCATTTGCTGCTTTTGTTGTTTGGTATATAAGTAATCTTGTTTGGTAGCTTCACCAGGTTTACACCTCATTTTTAAATATGCCTGCTCTGCCCTTGTGCATTCTCTGTTGAATTGGGGTTGTTCCCCTGGTTTGATGGTAATGGAAGCCTGGGAGATTGTAATTGAGTACAATTCTGCTGCTACTGAAGACCTAGATAAACTTGTTGATAATAAGCCCCAAGTTTGCCATATCTGTTAGGAGCCACATCAAAGGTTTTTGCAGAAAGTAAGACTTGTGGTGTAGGTGCTAACATATTAGCATGATAGCAGATTGGCTTGCTAACAGAAAGCAAAGCGTGGGAATAAGTTGGTATTTTTCAGTTTGGCAGGATGTCTCAATCAGTATGTCACACAGGTCAGTGCTGGGCCTGCAACCCTTTCCAATTTATATAAATTATGTTGATGAATTGATCAAAACGTATGATGGGTAAATTTGTTGATGACATGAAGATATGTAGGAAACTGAGTTGTGAAGAGGAAATGAGGAGTTTACAAAGGGATATAGGTAGGTTTGATGTGTGGGCAAAAATTTGGCAAAAGAAGTACAATGTGGGAATGTGTGAAATTCTCCATTTTGACAGAAAGAATAAAAAAGCATATTATCTAAATGGTGAGAACTTGCAGAGCTCTGAGATGCAGAGATATCTGGGTGCCCTGCTGCATGAATCACAGAAGGTTCGCATGCATGTACAGCAAGTGATCATGAAAGCTAAGTGAATGTTATGGTTTCTTGCAAGGGAAATTGAATGCAAGAAATATGCTTCAGTTACACAAAGCATTGGTGAAACTGCATCTGGACTACTACGGAGGGATGATACTGCATTGGAAACAATTCGGAGAAGACTAATACTTAGAATAACCAGATTGCCTTGTGAGGAAAGACTAAAAGACTTAGGCCTGTATCCTCTGGAGGTTACAAAAGTTGGAGGTGACTTAATTGAAACATACAAGATCGTGGGGGACTTGACAGGGTGGATGTGGAAAGTATGTTTCCCCTTTGGGAGATCTAGAACTAGTGCTCATAATTTAAAAATAAGGAGGCATTAATTTAAAACAGAGAAGGAGAAAGCTTTTTTTTCTCTCAGATGGTTATGAGTCTTCGGAATTTTCTTCCTCAAAAGACAGTGGATTCTGAATCTTTAAATATTTTAAGGCAGAGGTAGGTAGATTCGTGATTACCAAAGGGATGAAAGTGTATTGGGGATATACAGTAATGTAGAGTTGAGGTTAAAAATAGATCAGCCATGATCTTACTGAATGACAGAGAACAGGCTCAAAGGGGCAAGCAGCCTACTCAGGTTCCTTATTCTTATGTTCATATGTTCAAAATCTATCCCATTTACCAATTTGTAGCACCACACAATATGCTGTGAAGACAGGACTTTACCTCAACAGAACTTTGCAATGAACTTTACAAAGATTTCTGCAGCTGGCAGATTGGTAAGGATGAGACCAAGTTAGTTTTTCCCTCTTATTGGTTCCCTCATCATCTGCCACAGATCCAGCCTAGCAACTCTGTCCTTAAGGACTCAACCAGCTCAATCAGTAGTAATGCTGCCAAACTACACTTGGTGATGGGCAATGAGGTCCCCTGCCCAGCGTATGTTCTCTTGTTACAATTATTGTCTACGAGTCTAACTATCTAAGTCATGGCAAAGATTCACTTTAAAAGCATTCCATCCAGTCCAAAATAGTTAAGATGCCACTTCAAAAGAAATCAGCTGTTGCATGATTAGACCAAAAATAATGTTTCAGTGCCTTTCTGCCTCTCCCCATTTGGAGTAAAGAACCCAATGATGGAAAAGTAATCAATTTATCTAGTACAATCATTTGTTTGTTTTCATTTTTTGGGTGATATCCTACAGGTGCTATATGACACATTTATTAGAGTCATACAGTTATAGTCATATAGCACAGAAACACACCCTTCTGACCAACTAATCCACATTGAACATAATACCAAACTAAAGTAGTCCCACCTGCTTGCTCATGACCCGTATCCCTCCAAACCTTTCCTTTTCATGTACTTATCCAAATCTCTTTTAAACATTGTAATTATCCCTACCACTTCCTCAAAAAGTTCATTCCATATGTGAGCCAACCTCTGTGTAAATCATTTGCCTGTCATGTCTTTTTTAAAATCTTTCTCATCTCACCTTAAAAATATGTCTCCTCGTCTTGAAATCCCCCTTCCGAGGGAAAATACTTTACCATTAACTCTATCTGTACCCTTCATTATTTTATAAACTTCTATAAGGTTGCCTCTCAATATCATATGTTCCAGTGAAAAAAGTCCCAGCCTTTCTTCACAACTCCCACACCTAGCAATATCCTGGTAAATCTCTTCTAAATCCACTCTAACTTAATAATATTCTTCTTTAAACTGGGTGACTAGAACTGGACATTGTATTTCAAAAGAGGCCTCACTAATGTCCTGTACAATCTCAGCATGACTTCCCAACTCCTATTCTCAAAGGACTGAGCATTTGTCCAAATTGAACTTCACCTGCTATTTTTCAGTCCATTGACCCATTAGATCAAGATCCCTTTGTAATCTTAGAAAACTTTCCTTACTGTCTACCAGCCACCAATGTTAATGACATCCACAAAACATAATAACCATTCCTTCTATATTCTCATCCAAATAATTTATATAAATGACAAACAAAAGAAGACATAGAATCAATCCCTATGGAACACCACTGGTGATAGGCCTCCAGTCTGAAAGGCAACCCTCCACCACCACTCTCTGTCTTCTGCAGTTATCTTTCGGAAAGTATAGCGCTATTCCTTGTCCACCGAGAAGAATTTCTAGAGTTGTCTGGGAATATCACTGGATATGCCTCATAAGTTGGCTGTGAGCATAATGGTTGTCTATCAAAAAATTGTCAGTGTTGCCATGGAAATATTTTAAAAAGAATTTTGATGTTAAATAAGTGCCAGAATATTCTGACAAATACAGGTTCCACTTCAATTTCATTCTATTCCCCTCTAAAGCTAACTCAGAAGAAAAAGGTATTTAAAATCTCTTTATGCCTAACAGTTAAAATATTGTCTAGAAGAGATGCCTAGTGAGTAACTAGGCATTTTAGGAATACTTAAAGTAGTACTCCATGGTTATGGAAGCCTTATGATTCCAATAGTGGAAAAACAGACAAGGTTTGAGTTCAAATGCCACCATGGCAGGGTGAAACTAAATTCAATAAATATCTTCTTTTTTAGCTAATGCCACGGGAGTAATTTTCACCTTTACTACCTAAGCACTAATCTGGTAGAGTAAATTGAATAACAAAGTGTTGGTTTATTTGAAACTGTTGCTTTAGCAGAAATCAGTGGGATAAAAATTAGGTAAGTTCTTTCAAGGGTCAAGAAAACTATTTTGTTAGATAATGGAATTGTTGGTAAATCAGAAAGTGTAACCGCAGCAGAAAATGACCACAATAGCTGTTGGATTGCCATAAAACCCTATTTCTGGTCAATCCAATATAAGAATGAAGTCATTATTTATGTGGTTTATTCATAATGATCTTTGAAGAAGCCTAGCAAGCTATTGGTTGTCAAGGCAACTAGGAATAGGCAATAAATGCAGGCTTGCCAACATTGCCCATGACCAGAGAACAAAATAATCTTGCAAACTGTAAACAGAGCCGAATTTTACTTCAACCTTTAATAGCTTAATAATTAACCTCCTGATGATTATATATAGTAGTGCCTTCAAGAAATAAATATTTGAAAATATCTGAAAAAATTCAAACCACTATGAAATAGTGATTAGTAAACAGCCAAGAGCCATAAAAACATGGTTAAACATGAATAATTAATACATCTGTTATATTAGATGATCACAAGTTCAGTTATGTCGTTACTCATTTATGTTTATGACCATAATTCAACTTAAACACTGATTTAACACTTTTATTTTTCTGTCCCTGAGTAATATAATTTAAAATTACCACAAGTCTGAGTTAAGTAAACTCTTTGAAAAAAAGAAATGTGTTTTAGAACTCAGTCATTCCATAAAGTTAAATTGGTTTTAGAATACAACAGTGGCATGACATATGTGGTGATAAATTAAGAGCAGACTGTTAGCTGGAGGCAAAGGATCGTCATGTGACAGCAATATTAAAACCAGTTTCTGGAGATTCCTGTATTCTGTCTGACATTTTGAACAAACATAAATGTACACCATTTGAAACTATCCTGTCAATTTTCAGGTTTTCCAAAGTTGTCTGTATAAGTTGAAAGCACAGCCAATGTAAAAGTGTATGTGTAAATATTGAGAACAAAAATGGTTTATCGCTGAAGTGGCCTGAAATGTATGTAAGTCCAAAAGACAGGAATAAATTTTGGCAAGAATTTGATTGCAAATCACAAACTAAAAACAACAACTTAGGAATATTTTCATTCAAAAATCTTTGCTCTTATATTGAAAACTGTTGATCATTATTTCTTGACCAGTCAAGTAATACTGTTCTATATTAATGATATTAAGAGCTTCATTGAATTTGCATAAATTCCCTATTAGTGATCAATTCTCTGCCAGTGCTTTAATAGGAAAAGGTTTGGCAGTAATACTGTTATGTTACTCCATTCCCTAGTCATTAATTCTATTGCCATCCCTACCTACTCCTTCAGGCTGAAACATACTGTTTGTAACCTTGGCATCCAAAGTGAACCTAAATTGAGTTTTGGAGCTCTATATCTATGCCATCATTAAAACAGCCTCTTTTCAGTTCCATAGTATTGCCTGTTGTCATGCCTGCCGCATCCCATCTGCTGCTAAAATCTGTGTCCATGTTTAAGTTACCTTGGGTCTCAGCTCTTCCAGATAGTTTCTCTTCTTCCACTTTTCATAAATTGAAGGTTACCTAAAATTTTGATGCCTGCACCCTATCTTGCACAACTTCTGTTTATCCACTGTTTGCACTCAGTGACTGATATTGGCTTGTGGTCTGGAAAAAACCTGATGTTAAACTTCACACCCTTATATTAAAATTCATCCATATTTTTTCTTCTCTCTATGTCTGTCACCCTCTCCAGCTCTACAACTTTTGAGAACTCCAAATTATCGACTTTGTATATGCACCACTTCCTTCACCCCATTATTGATTACTGTTCCTTCAATTGTTTACACTTTAGGCTCTGAAATTCCCTCCCCAAAATTCTACACTTTTCAACATGTTCTCCTTCTTTATAATGTTTGAAACATATCTCTTTGATCAAACTTTCATTGATATGCACTTATATCGCCTTCATTAGCTTGGTGACAATTTGCTGTTATTACCACTGAATGCAGTCAGGAATAACAATATTTCAGAACTTCCAAGTTCACAGATCAATAGTCAAATTAATTTGGAACAATAGTTTGATTAAGTGTCAAAAAAACAAAAAAACAGAGACTGCTTCCACGCTATGTTGTATACTGTCACTTTTACACACAGGTTGTCATGTTTGTCAGAAATGTTTTACACAAATGTTCACTTTCTTACGTCTATTGCTTCATCATTGTATCCCTGATAGACAAGGGTTAAATATACTGGTTTTATACAAATTTAAGAATGACATTTAACATTCACTGCATCAAACTGAGAAAAAATTAAAGCTGAACAATAAAATTATGGCAGAAAATTTGTTATATTTATTTTATGGTATATGATTTAGCTTCAATATGAGCAGACAAAAGTCTCTGTTACCTTTTTGATGTATGTGGCTGTAAAATTGTGCCCACTCATTACAGACAATGTTTATAGTATGGGCATAACATTAAATTACAACCATAAGTTGGGGCCAAGAAATTGTATGAGGCCATGTGTTTCTAATTAATACTTCTGAAGTACTGGAAATATTTATATGCTATGGGTTGACTGCATAGAATGATTAAGGTTGCTCTTGTTAAAACTTTTACATTTATTGATGCTACAAATTAAGCCAGAAAATGCTTGAAACAAAAAGGTTATTCTTTGTAAAGATTAGTCAATGTCCAAAAATGTCTTTGACTATAGTTTTGTTTATAGGAAATCCTGCATAATGCTGTTTAGTGGTTCCATATGGAAATCTCAATGGATTTTTGGGTGGGTCCAAAGAAAGTACACTTACATTCCAAAGATTTGTAGTCATTCAAGATCAAATTCAGTGGGTTTTGGCGACAGTTTAAATACGCAGATGTTTTATACTCTCCCACTGTTTGGCCTCCAGCTGTGTGTCTGGCAAAAAGTCTTTGTAATAATTGGAAAGCCTATTAAATTCTTGAAATATGATATACTGTATTCTTGTATTAAATTCCTATTAATGTGTCTATGAAAAAGTAATTTAGTTTGCTTAAGACTTTCTGTGCTTTAAACATTTTGTATGGTAATACACTGAGTTTTCTCACACACTTGCTTTTATCTTTCTAAATGACTTGCATTGTGATCTATCCCAATTATCTGCATGTTGAAGAAGAAAATGTTCACATAATTTCATTTTTATGATTGTTTATTGTGGTAATAAAAAATTATGAGCTGAATGGTTATTTGTGAAAAGCTGTGACATTCTTATATACATTAGCAGCTCAATACAAAAATGAAACAGAATTTAGAGGCAATACATTTGCCCAAGAGCACAACCTGTAACATGCATGTTTTTGTAAGGGAGAATGTACCAAAATATGAAACCACTATGGGACTAAGTAGTAAGATCTTGGATTTGCAAAGAATTCAAGCAATGGCTAGTCCATAACTTCAGTTATGAAGTTTAGAAAATAAACATAGCTGAAAGAAAGGACAACCATCAAATAGGTTGATCTTCTCTGCTGGTAAACATTGTTTTCTGTTCAAAGTGGAACATAGTATAACATGTTCTTAACATACTCATGATGTGTTAGGTGAAATTAAAACACATGGGATTGGGGTAGTGTACTGACATGGAAAGAAAACTGCTTGGCAGACAAGAAAAAAAAGTAGGAATAAACATGTCTTTTCTAAGTGGCAGGCTGTAACTAGTTGGCTACTGCAGGGATCAATGCTTGTATCCAGTTATTCGCAATATATATGAATGATTTAGATGAGGGAACTAAATGTAACATCTCCAAGTTTGCAGTCCACAGGGTCTGTTTCCACACTATAGGGAATGTAAATGCCTTCTTGCAATGCAAATAATTTTCTACATGGTGTTTTCCACATGGGCTAGAAGGATAAGCTAAACAGAAATTGTACATCTCTATGACTCTATGTGGGCCAAGTTCAGGTAAATGGAACAAGTTTCGTTTGGGAAACTTGCTTGGCATGAACAAGGTGGACTGAAGGATCTGTTTTTATGCATGATTCTACGACTCTATGACTGTATCATGCTCAGTTTGGTTGTTGTCAGAGCATCTTGGTCCTGAGTTCATTACAGTCTTGGTCCAATGATGACAAAGGAGCCAAGCTTCAGAGATGAGGTGAGATGAGCTGCCCTTGACATCAACACAGTGTAGTTTAAAGTATAGCCCAAGCAAAACAGAAGACAATTGGAAATCCCTCACTGAATTAATTCACACCCAGAAAAAAAGATTGTTACAGTTGTTGGATTTCAATCTTCTCAGCTCCAGGATGTCTCTGCAGGAGTTCCTCTGGGTGATGACTGAGACCACACCCATTTTCATATGCTTCATGACCCTCACTCTATCATGAGGTCAGTAACATGGAGGCTCACTGATAATTTCAGCACTATTCATGACTCCTCAGATATTGAAGCTATCAGTGTCCATTTCCAACAAAAACTGGACAACATCCAAGCTTGAACTGATAAGTGTTAAAAAGTGTGATGCTGGAAAAGCATAGCCAGTCAGGCAACATCCGAGGAGCAGGTGACTTGACATCTTGAGCATAAGCTCCTCATCAAGAATGTCCCTCAGATGCTGCCTGACTGGCTGTGCTTTATCAGCACCACACATTTTGACTCTGATCTCCAGTATCTGCAGTCCTCACTTTCTCAAAGTTGAACTGGTAAGTGTCAAGTAACATCCGTGCTGCACAATCGCTAGGCCACCTCCAACAAGAAAAAATCCCACAACCCTCCTTGGTATTCAATGGCATTATCACTGCTGAATCTCCTCCAATCAACATTCTGGGGGATTACCATTGATTAGAGTATTAATTTGGAGTTTTGGTTCTTTTTCGCAGAATGCTTCTTTGTTTCTGTTATGTGCTTTTTCATTTCCTCTCTGAACCTTCTATGATCAGCCTGATCCAATCTGACATCTGCTATTAGTGCATATTTTCATATACATCTTAATCTCTATCATTTTGCCACCCAGTGAGCTCAACAATTGGTTATCTTACCTCTCCCCTAGTGGTGGAAATATACCTTAAATTTGTTCAAAATATCTCCTCTTTAACGGCAGCCCATTGTTCTGTTTGTGCCTTACTTGCCAACATTTGATTTCAACAGATCTGACTCAGGTTCATTATTATCTCATTGAAATGGGCTTTCCCCAGTTAATTAATTTGACTTCAGATTATTTCTTTTCCTTTTCCATAGACAGCCTTGACCCTTTGGTACATGATCGCTGTCAGAAAAATGTTGTATTGACATGTATCCACTTGACTGATCTCATTCTCAAGAACTGATTGGACTGGAAAGATAATATTGTAGAAAGTTGTCCAGATCACACCGTAGGAACTCTTATTATTCTCTGCCCTTGATTACTATCTCGATTACAGTTGGATAATTAACATTCCCATCATAATGCTAATTCTTGCAGCTGTCTGTAAATACTTTGGAAATTTGTTCTCACTCACAATTTGGTGACCTGTTCACTATAGCAAGCAAAGTAATTCTTTATTGTGTCATAGCTCTTGCAAGATAGATTCTGTCATTGACCCCTCTGGGACATCTTTTCTCTCCATCTCCGTAAAGTTTTCCTTAATTAATGCTTACACCACTCGTCCTTTCCTTCCTTTCCTGAACACCTGACACCTGGATTATTTAATACCCAGAGCTGGCTTTGTTGTGCAATAAAAATCAGAATTTCACATGATTTCTCTGCCTGCAAGGTAGCAATCATATTTTCCACACTGAGAATTTACATATATGCGCAATAGCACCACTTTAAACTTAATTACTTTCCCCTCACATTGAACCCACCTATTTCTTACTCAGATGTTACCTGCACACTGCAAAACTACACCTCTCTTTCTATCTATGTTATTGGTATCACTGTGGTCCACAATTGCTTTCTGTGCACCTCTGGTCTCAGGCTACTTTGCAGCCATTTAGTGACATCTTTGAACCTGGCACCAGGGATGTGCCCTACCTATTTCATGTCCTAACTACTGCATTTCCTGTCATTATTACTGTTCCAGTCTTCTTTATGCTTGACTACCCACTGCCTCCCAACTCCCTTCAGCTGCACTAATAATTCACCACACCACACAGAAGGAAAGAAGTTCAGAAGGAGAACACTTTGTGGTAAACTCAGCTGGGGAGGAATTGAACCCATGCTATTGGTGTTACTCTACTTTGCAGACCAGCCATCAAGCCAACTGAGCTGACCAAACCCTGCAGTGTTTTATCTTATTATCTAAACAGTGAGACATTGCAGAGCTCTGAGATGGCAATAGATCTGGGTGTCCAGTTGCATGAATTATGAAAGGTACAGCAAATAGATAAGGAATAAATAGAATGCTATGCAGACCACTGTGAATTTTAAAAACAATTTCAAGGAAATGTGGGCATTGCTGGTCAGGCTACCATTTCTCAGTAATCTGTAATTGTTCTGGAGATGAGAATGGTAAATTGCCTTCTTAATCCATTGTGGTTCTCAGGAAGTAAGGACACCCACAGGTATGATAGGAGGTTAGTTCCAGCATTTTGACCCAGCAACAGTGAGTAAATTGTAGTATAGTTCCAAATTAGGATAATGCGTGTGATTTGGAGCAGACTTGCAACTGGTGAGGTTCCCGTGGTGCTGCTCTTCTCCTTCTAGATGGGACACATTAAGGGCTTGGTGAGTTATTGGAATGCATTTTGTAGATGATGCATATTGCTACCATTGCATATTAGTGGTAAAGAGAGTCAATATTGAAAATGGTGGATGTGGTGGCAATCAAGTGAATTACTTCAGATGTTGTCAAGCTTCTTGGGTACTGTTAGAGCAATACCCATCCAGTCAAATGAAGAGTATTTCATCATATTCCTGCCTTGCGTCTTGTAGATGGTCAGGAATTAGATTAGATTCCCTACATTATGGAAACAGGCCCTTCGGCCCAACAAATCAACATTGACCATGCGAAGAGTAACCCAACCAGACCCATTCCCCTACTCTATATTTACCCCTGACTAATGCATCTAACACCATGGGCAATTTAGCATGACCAATTCACCTGACCTGCACATCTTTTGTGATTGTGGGAGGAAACCGGAGCAGCCGGAGGAAACCCATACAAACACAGGGAGAACGTGCAAACTACACACAGACAGATGGCTGAGGCGGGAATCGAACCCGGGTCCCTAGTGTTGTGAGGCAGCAGTGCTACCACTGAGCTACCATGCAGCCCCAACAGAGTCAAGGAGTAAGTTATCCTCTGCAGATTTCCTAGCCTCTGCCCTGTTCTTGTGCCACCATATATGTAGTTGATCCAGTTCAATTTTTAGTCAATGAAAATCGCCATGGCCTTGCTAGTGTGGCATTTAGTGATGGAAATGCTTTTGAATGTCAAAAGGCAATGTTTCGATTAATGACTAGATTATCTCTTATTGGAGATTGTCGTTACCTGGTACATCTGCTGCATGAATGTTACAGGACAACATCTGCAGTATTGTGTGTAGTATTGGTCTCCTTATGTTATGAAGGATGTAAATAACTTGTAAACAGTCCACAGAGAGTTCACTGGAATGATACCTGGAATTACCCTGTTGTCTTATGAGGCAAGATTAGACTTGTATCCTCTGGGGATTAGAACAATAACAGAGACTTGGTTGAAAAATATAAGATCCTGAAGGGGTTAGCCAAGGTTCCTCTTATGGGAGAATCAAGAAGTAGGGGTCATTCTTTTAAGACAGAGATGAGGTGAAATACTTTCTCTTATTGGTCTGTAAATCCTTGGAATGCTCTTCCTCAATAGGTGATGGCAGAAGAAGCCAGAATTAGAGAGATTCATGGTAAGTAAGTGAATAAAGGTTATTGGGGATGATGAGGGAATGTGTGGTTGACATAACAACCAAATCATTCATAATGTTATTCAATGGCTGATTAGGCCCCAGGGACCAAATAGTCTACTCTTTCTCTTAATTCCTGTTCATATATTCCTTTACTGTCCCTGGGTTAAGAACTTCAAACCCCTATCCAAAAAGACCTGTTAGTATTACATCCAGAGACTACCGCTGGATTTAAAATCCTGGGGGTAGGAATCCTGCCCTCTGGGACCGGCTGATTAATCAGAGGCTAAGTACCTGCGGAGTGGGGAGTAGTGGATAGAACATAGAACAATACAGTGCAGAACAGGCCCTTTGACCCTCGATGTTGCACTGACCTGTGAACTATTCTCAGCTCATCCCCCTACACTATCCCAAAATCATCCATGTGCTTATCTAAGGATTGTTTAAATCTCCCTAATGTGGCTGAGTTGACTACCTTAGCAGGTAGGCCATTTCACGCCCTTACCACTCTCTGCATAAAGAACTTACTTCTGACATCTGTCTTAAATCTATCACCCCTCAATTTGTAGTTATGCCCTCTCTTACAAGCTGATGTCATCATCCTAGGAAAAAGACTGTCACTGTCTACTCTATCTAATCCTCTGATCATCTTGTATGTCTCTATCAAAACCCCTCTTAGTCTTCTTCATTCCAATGGGAACAGACCAAAGTCTCTCAGCATTTCCTCATGAGACCTTCCCTCCAGACCAGGCAACATCCTGGTAAATCTCCTCTGCACCTTTTCCAATGCTTCCACATCCTTTCTGTAATGGGGCGACCAGAACTGTACACAATATTCCAAGTGTGGCTGCACCAGGGTTTTGTATAGTTGCAGCATGATACTACGGTTCTAGAACTCAATCCCTCTACCAATGAAAACTAACACACTGTATGTCTTCTTCACAGCACTATCCACCTGGGTGGCAACTTTCAGCGATCTATGCACATGGACTCCAAGATCCCTCTGCACATCCACACTACCAAGAATCTTTCTATTGACCCAGTACTCTGCCTTCCTGTTACTCTTCCCAAAGTGCATCACCTCACATTTAGCTACATTGAACTCCATTTGCCACCTCTCAGCCCAATTCTGCAGTTTATCCAATTCCCCATGCAACTTGTAACATTCGTCCAAACTGTCCACTACTTCACCGACTTTAGTGTCAACTGCAAATTTACTAACCCCTCCACCTATGCCTGCGTCTAAGTCATTTATAAAAATGAAAAACAGCGGTGGTCCCGAAACAGATCCTTGTGGCACACCACTAGTAACCAGACTCCAAACTGAATATTTTCCATCAACCACCACTCGCTGCCTTCTTCCAGAAATTCAGTTTCTAATCCAAACTGCTAAATCACCCTTGATTCCATGCCTCTGCATGGAGACACAACCTGCCCTTGACGAAACCATGTTGACTATCTGAAATCAAATTGTTGCTTGCTAGATGATCATAAATCTTATCTCTCATAATCCTTTCCAAAACCTTTCCTACAACAGAAGTAAGGCTCACTGGTCTATAATTACCTGGGTCATCTCTGCTGCCCTTCTTGAACAAGGGCACAACATTTGCAATTCTCCAGTCCTCAGGTACTAAACTTGAAGACAATGACGACACAAATATCAATGCCAAAGGCTCTGCTATCTCCTCCCTAGCTTCCCAGAGAATCCTCGGATAAATCCCATCCGGCCCAGGGGAATTGTCTACTTTCACTCCTTCTAGAATTGATAACACCTGTGCGTAACTAGCCTCAATCCTTTCTAGTCTAATATCTTGTACCTCATTCTTCTCCTCTACAATATTCTCCTTTTCCTGAGTGAACACCGATGAGAAATGTTCATTTAGCGCCTCTCTGGTCTGCACAGGGTCCACACTCAACTTCCCACTTCTGCCTTTGACTGGCCCTATTCCTACCCTAAACATCCTTTTATTCCTCACATACCCTTAGAAAGCTTTAGCGTTCTCCTTTATTCTATTTGCTAAAGACTGCTCGTGTCCTCTCTTTGTTCTTCTTAACTCTCTCGTTAAATTCTTCCTGGCTGATCTGTAACTCTCCATCGCCTCATCTGAACCATCTTGCCTCATCAACACATAAACTTCCTTCTTCTTCTTAACAAGAGATGCAATTTCTGTTGTAAACCACGGTTCCTTTACCTTATCACTTCCTCCCTGCCTGACAGGGACATACCTATCAAGGACACGCAATATCTGTTCCTTAAACCAGCTCCACATTTCCATTGTCTGAATCCCCTGCATTTTGCTACCCCATTCTATGCATCCTAATTCTTGCCTAATCGCATTATAATTGCCCTTGCCCCATCGATAACTCTTGACCTGTGGCATGTACCTACCCCTTTCCATCACTAAATTAAACGTAACTGAATTATGATCACTCTCTCCAAAGTGTTCACCTACAACTAAGTCAAACACTTGGCCTGGTTCATTACCAAGCACCAGATCCCATGTGGCCTCTCCTCTTGTCAGCCCTTCGACATACTGTGTCAGGAAACCCTGCTGTACACATTAGACAAAAACTGATCTATCTGACGTACTAGAGCTATAACATTTCCAATCAATGTTGGGGAAGTTAAAGTCCCCCAGAATGACCACCCTGTTCCTTTCACTCCTACCCAGAATAATTTTGCTAATCCTCTCTTCCACCTCTCTGGAACTCTGCAGAGGCCTATAAAAAATTCCAAGCAGTGTGACCTTTCCTCTCCTGTTTCTCATCTCAGCCCACATTACTTCAGTAGATGAGTCCTCATCAAAGGTTCCCTCAGCCACTATACTATCTTTGACTAACAAGGCCACACCTCCCCCTCTTTTACCGCCTTGCCTGTTTTTAATGAAAGATCTAAACCCTGGAACCTGCAACATCCATTCCTCACCCTGCTCTATCCATGTCTCCGAAATGGCCACAACATCGAAGTCCCAGGTACCTATCCATGCTGCAAGCTCACCTACCCTATTTCGGATACTTCGGATGTTGAAGTAGACACACTTCAAACCACTTCGCTGCCTGTCAGCACATTCCTGTGACCCTGAAATCCTGTCCCTGTCCTTCCTACTCTCATCCTCCTGTGCACTGCAACTACACCTCCAGTTCCCATCCCCCTGCTGAGCTAGTTTAATCCCACCCAAATAGCACCAGCAAGTTTCCCACCAAGAATATTAGTACCCCTTTGGTTCAAGTGAAGACCGTCCTGTTTGTGCAAGTCCCACCTTGCCCAGAATGAGCCCCAATTATCCAAAAATCTGAAACCCTCCTTCCTGCACCATCCTTGCAGCTACGTGTTCAGCTGATATCTCTCCCTATTCCTTGCCTCGCTATCATGTGGCACGGGTAACAAACCAGAGATAACAACTCTGTTTGTTCTAGCTCTCAGCTTCCACCCTAGCTCCCTGAAATCCTGCCTTACATCCCTATCCCTCTTTCTACCTATGTCATTGGTACCTACATGGACAATGACTTGGGGCAGGTCACCCTGTCCCTTCAGGATCCCAAAGATATGATCCGAGACATCACGGACCCTGGCACCTGGGAGGCAACACACCAACCACGAGTCTCGTTTGTTCTCTACAAACCTTTTATCTGAGCCTCTAACTATTGAGTCCCCAGTGACTAACACTCTCCTCCTTTCCCTCCTTCCCTTGTGTGCAACAGGGACAGGCTCTGTGCCAGAGACCTGGGCCCCACTGCTTGCCCCTGGTAAGTCGTCCCCCTTAACGACCACAGGGGATCCCTCCACTGACTGCTTTTTCCCCTTTCGAACAGTCACCCAGCTTTCTTCTTGCCTCGGAGTAACTACTTCCCTGTAACTCCTATCTATCACAGCCTCTGCCTCCCGAATGATCCGAAGTTCATCCAGCTCCCGCTCCAGTTCCCTAACACGGTCTTGGAGTAGCGAGAGTTGGGTATACTTCCTGCAGATGTACTTGGATGGGACACTATTGGCGTCCCTGACCTCAAACATCATGCTGGAGAAACATTGCTCTCCCTGCACTGCTATCCCTGTTAGTCTCCTTATCACAAAGTAAAAAAGAGACTCTTACCTGATATGTCCTTGGTTTTTAAGGTTAGACGAGGTGGTTGGGTGGGAGGCCCTACGAAGGTAGATTCTCAGGTTGAGACGACACTGACTTATATAGCAGGATGGAAATAAAAATAAGAAGTCCCTCCTTCCCCAGAAACCGCGGCTCTCTGACTTCAAATTTAAAGGCTCAAATCAGTGACTCACCACTCCGACAGGCCCCTGGTGCAAGCTCCCACCCGTCGAGTTGCTGCTGCCGCTGAAAAACAGAAATGGGAAAAACAGAAACAGGATGTTCGTGGATTGAGGATATCACAGTAATGGAGCAGGAATCATTAAAGTAAGAGCAAGGGTTGAAGCTCATTGGCATAGGGTCATGGAGTCATAGAGCCCTACAGCACGAAAACAAGCTCTTTGCCATAAACTAGTCCATCCCAACCAAAATTTCCATCCACACTAACCCCATTTCCCTGCACTTGGCCCATATCCTTTTAAACTTTTCCTATCCATATATTTGTCCAAATGCCTTTTAAATGTTGTTAATGTACCTGCCTCAACCACTTCCACCGGAAGCTCATTCAATATGTGTACCACCTTCTGTGTAAAGACATTGTCCCTCAAGTTTCATTTTATTCTGTCCCCTCTAACCTTAAACAGATGCCCTCTAGTTCTCTATTCCCCAACCCTGGGGAAAATGATTGAGTGCATTCACCCTATCCATGCCTCTCATGATCTTACACACTTCTATAAGATCCCCCCTCAGTCTCCTCACTAAAGAAAAATGTCCTAGCTTGTCCCACCTCTCCCTATAACTCAGATCCTTGAGACCTAGCAACATCCTTGTAAATTCCTTTTGCATTCTTTCCAGCAGTAGTGAGAAGATGTCCTTAAGTGATCATTAATTGGCCCATGAAGAATTTCAATTCATAGTGGGACAGGAATGTTGACTATGGGCCTCCCTGTCCACAACCAAAGTTTGGCAGAAAGGGATAATAGTGGGGTTCAGGTACCATCTCAGTCCAACCCCTCCTAATTAAATGCCCTTCCTGAACCTAAATTCGCCACCAATGACAGAAGAAGATTCTACCCAAAGAATAGTGGAAGTTTGGCATTGTCTTCTGCAAACAGGCACCATTGCCAGACTGATTGTTACATTTTAAACTGAGATTGATAGATTTTTGTTAACCTAAGATATTCAGGGATATGAGAAAAGGCTGATATCAAGAGAGGTGGCAGATCAACCATGGTTTGATTCTATAGCAGAATAGGCTCAAGGCACATTATGTCTTTCATCTGAACTAACAAACCTTAATGGGGTAATGTACATTCAAAGTTAGAGATGGATAGTTGGGAAGCAGCAGAGGGATTGAAAGCATTGGTCTTAATCTTACTGTTAAAGAAATTCATTAGCTCCTCGCACTCATTAGAGTTTAAAGTCATACATACAAGTAGGATGAGGCCTACTCCATATCTTCGAAAGTCTTTAAACTTTCCTTTGATATCAACAACGCAAAGCATAACTATGAATGAAACCGACTGGTTATCCTTTGCTAACTCACCAAAACAAAAGCTCATACCAGATTAGGCTTCTGACTGCAATACCAATGTCTTTGAGGGTTACCTTTCCATAGATCTCCTTGATGGGATCCTTGGCATATAGGGCTGTGCCTCAATCAGTTCATCTGATAGTGTTGTTAAACCCACTCTGTCTATGTTGGCCCGTCCACATGTGGTTGCACCTTTCCCTCAGCAAGGAGTTTTCTGTAGATAGATGCCAAAATAATTTCCATTATAGCCTAGAGGCGGATGAAGATGATTCATATCCTTGAGGTGCCTAATGTCCAGTTAGCTTCTATAACCAAGGACTGTATGTGTGTGAGCCATTTATTTCCTGTATGACAGAACTGTTTTTTTTGGAAAACAGTCTTCGTCCCAGTCCCAGCAGTGGACAGTCAGGATTGTCTCCTCTGTGCAGCTTCATCTTTGTATTGTCCAGATACAAGCTTATGACACTGGCCGACATCTGACCCTAATATCACAATTCTTCATATTTTAGGATACATACAAATACAAGACAACGTAGAGAGAGATTTTAAAAAATGCCTTACATCATGACAACAATAATCCCCACCTTTTCCTTAGTGAAGCAACCATCTTTTTAAGATGCAGAAAACAAAATGCTTGACAACATCCAACATTACAGAAATAACATCAGAATGGCAAAATGCCTTACAAAGTGTTTAAAAAGATGGTTGCTTCACTAAGGAAAAGGTAGGGATTATTGTTGCTCTCAATAACAATTTATATTTATATTGTACATTTATTAAAAACATCCAAGCAACATTCCCACTAACTGTTTCTTCCTCTGGCCGGCCACTGGGATTTGTGCACTGCACAACTTCCAGAATTGAAGTCAATGCTGTGAAAGGCGTTGGCACTGTCACTGTGCACAGACTCTCACAGCTTAGAGGCAATGCTGCTTCCAAGGCAATAACTGATACTTTGGTCAATGAGGAAAGTCTTCCTATGTGATTTATTTTCAAGGCTATTGGTTTCAATGGATCATTATTCGATGTTAAATGAAGACTAAATGAACAAATTTTAAGGAAAGTCTCAAAGGAAAACATGAGGCAAAAGGTAGAAAGCAGGCAGTGCAGGGATCCCTTGTGGCCATTCCCCTCAACAATAAGTATACATTTTTGGATACGGTTGGGGGTACAACTTACCAGGGGAAAGCAGTGGGGCACAGGGCTCTGGCACAGAGTCTATCCCAGAAGGGAAGGGGGAAGAGGAGCAGAGCAGTACTCATTGGAGACTCCATAGTTAGGGGGACAGATAGGAGGTTCTGTGGGAACGAGAGAGACACACGGTTGGTGTGTTGCCTCCCAGGTGCCAGGGTTCGTGATGTCTCTGATCGTGTTTTTGAGATTCTTAAGGGGGAGGAGGAGCAACCCCAAGTCGTGGTTCACATAGGCACCAACGACATAGGTAGGAAGAGAGATGGGGATTTAAGGCAGAAATTCAGGGAGCCAGGGTGGAAGCTTAGAGCTAGGACGAACAGAGTTGTTGTCTCTGGTTTGTTGCCCGTGCCACGTGCTGGCAAGGCGAAGAATAGGTAGAAAGAGGAGTTGAACACGTGGCTACAGGGATGGTGCAGGAGGGAGGGTTTTGGATTCTTGGATAATTGGGGCTCTTTCTGGGGTAGTGGGACCTCTACAAGAAGGATGGTCTTCATCTGAACCAGAGGGGTACCAATATCCTGGGGAGGAGATTGGGGGAATTTGCTAATGCTCTTCAGGAGGGTTTAAACTAATTCAGCAGGGAACCTGAATTGTCGCTCCAGTGTACAGTAGTGAGAGTAGTGAGGTTGTGAAGAAGGCTTCAAGATTGCAGGAGTGTACTGGCAGGCAGGAAAGTGGTTTGAAGTGTGTCTACTTCAATGCCAGGAGCATCCAGAATAAGGTGGTGAACTTACAGCATGAGCTGGTACCTGGGACTTCGATGTTGTGGCCATTTTGGAGACATGGATAGAGAAAGGACAGGAATGGTTGTGGCAGGTTTCGGGATTTAGATGTTTCAGTGAGATCAGGGAAAATGGTAAAAGAGTGGGAGATGTGGCATTGTTAGTCAAGGGCAGTATTATGGTGGCCGAAAGAACGTTCAAGCACTCGTCTTCTGAGATAATATGGGCTGAGGTTAGAAACAGGAAAGGAGAGGTCACCCTGTTGGGAGTTTTCTATAGGCCATTGAATAGCTCCAGAGATGTAGAGGAAAGGATTGCAAACATGATTCTGGATAGGAGTGAAAATAACAAGGTAGTTGTTATGGGGGTCTTCAACTTTTCAAATATTGACTGGAAATGCTATAGTTAGAGTACTTTGGTGGGTCAATTTTTAACCAATGTGTGGGAGAGTTTCCTGACACAGTATGTAGATAGGCCAACAAGAGGCGAGGCCACATTGGATTTGGCACTGGGTAATGAACTCGGCCAGGTGTTAGATTTGGTGGTAGGTGAACACTTTGGTGATATTGACCACAATTTGGTTACATTTACTTTAGTGATGGAAAGGGTTAGATATATATTGCAGGGCAACAGTTATAGCTGGGGGAAAAGGCAATTACGATGCAATTAGGCAAGATTTAAGATGCATAGGATGGGGAAGAAAACTGCAGGGGATAGGCACAATTGAAATGTGGAGCTTGTTCAAGGAACAACTACTGTGTGTCCTTGATAAGTATGTACCAGACAGACAGGGAGGAAGTGTTTAAGCAAGGGAACCGTGGTTTACTAAAGAAATTGAATCTCTTGTAAAGAGGAAGAAGGAAGCTTATGTAAAAATGAGACATGAAGGCTCAGTTCGGGTGTTTGAGAGTTTCAAATTAACTAGGAAGGACCTAAAGAGAGAGTTAAGAGCCAGGGGAGGACATGGGAAGTCTTTGGCAGGTAGGATCAAGGAAAACCCGAAAGCTTTCTATAGGTGAGTCAGGAATAAAAAAAATGAGGAAGATAAGAAGAGGGTAAGTAGTGGGACGTTGTGTGTGGAGTTTGAAGAGATAGGAGAAGTGCTAAATGAGTATTTTTCATTGTCTTTCTCCTGTGTGAATACTAATGTTGTCGAGGAGAATACTGTGACACAGGATATTAGACTAGTTGTGTTTGAGATTCATAAGGACGAGGTGTTAGCAATTCTGGAAAGTGTGAAAATAGATAAGTCACCTGGGCCGGATGGGATTTATCCTTGGATTCTCTGGAAAGGTAGGGAGGAGATTGCAGAGCCTTTGGCTTTGATTTTTATGTTGTCATTGTTTACAGGAATAATACCAGAAGACTGGAGGATAGCAAATGCTGTCCCCTTGTTCGAGAAGGGGAGTAGAGGAAACTCTGGTAATGATAGACCAGTGAGCCTTACTTCTGTTGAGAGCAAAGTTTCAGATATGATTATAAGAGATTGGATTTATAATCATCTAGAAAGGAATAATTTGATTAGGGATAGTCAAAGCGGTTTTGTGAAGGGTAGACCATGTCTCACAAAGCTTATTGCATTCTTTAAGAAGGTGACCAAACAGGTGGATGAGGGTAAAGCAGTGGATGTGGTATATATGGATTTCA
>NC_057710.1:51817508-51849586 GCF_004010195.1 Chiloscyllium plagiosum | reverse complement strand
TATAGGACAGATGTCAGAGGTAGTTTCTTTACTCAGAGAGTAGTAAGGGTATGGAATGCTTTGCCTGCAATGGTAGTAGATTCGCCAACTTTAAGTGCATTTAAGTCATCATTGGACAAGCATATGGATGTACATGGAATAGTGTAGATTAGATGGGCTTCAGATTGGTATGACAGGTCGGCGCAACATCGAGGGCCGAAGGGCCTGTACTCGCTGTAATGTTCAATGTTCTATGCTTTAAAGAGGAAATTCAAAACTTAGAGCATCCTTTACCAGAAGACATTGGAATCATTCTATGTTCAACAAAGTTTGTTTACACTCATTAATGATGATCTACAATCCAAAGTATTCATTTAGTCATTGTTTGACATTGAATAAGTTCCAAGCACAGTAACATAGAATCCCGACAGTGTGGAAAGATGACATTTAGAACATCAAGTCTGAACCAAAGCTCTGAAGAGCAAACTATCCAGACCCAGGCCCCCACACTATCCCCATAAATCTATATACATCATGGTTAACTCACCTACACATTTTTGGACTGTGGGAGGTAACTAGATTACCCAGCAGAATCCCATACAGACACAGGGAGAGTATGCAAACTCCACATAGACTGTCAACCAAGACTGGAATTGAACCCATGTCTCTAGCACTATGTGATAGCAGTGCCAATCAATCAGCCAACATGCTACCCTCACATGAATTGAGTGACTGTCTGGTATAGAGAAATCATTATAGTGATCATTATGGTTCCATTATTATTCATTATACTGGTTATTAATATTCATTATTATAATTAGCTGTTGTGATGTAATATAATATTTTATGGATGTAGGTTTGCTTGCTGAGATGGAAGGTTTTGTCACCATATTAGGTAACATCATCAATGAGCCTCCGGTGAAGAACTGGTGTTAGTGACCTGCTTTTTATATAAATAAATAGAAAGTGGGTCACAAACACCTGTGCTTCACCAGAGGCTCACTGATGATGCTACCGAGTATGGTGATGAAATGTCTGAAAACGAACTTTCCGGCAAGTTTTGAGAAGATTTGCAGCTCGTGTTGAGGTTCCGAATGTAGGTTTTCTCGCTGAGCTAGTATCCTTACATACAGATAAGGAAGGACACCACTTCGACTGGGACAACACAGCCACCTGAGGACAAGCCAAAAAGAGACACACACGAGAATTCCTAAAAGCATGGCATTCCAACTGGAATTCTATCAACAAACACATTGAGTTAGACCCCATCTACCACCCCCTGAGAAAAATAATAAGAAATGACATCACCACAGGAAATGGCATCACCACAGGAAATGACAACATCAACCCAAAGAAACCCAAACATATAAATAGAAAGCAGGAATCATATACAGTGCTTCACCTGAGGCCCACTAAAGATGTTAGGTAGGAGGGTGACGAAATCTCTGGAAATGAACCTTCCAGCTCAGCGAGCAAACCTACATTCAGAACGAACCTTCCAGCTCAGTGAGCAAACTTACATTCAGAACCTCAACCTGAGCTACAAATCTTGTCAAAATAGTATTTTTATCATAAGTTTATATATTATTATAGTCCTCTCATCTCTGCCTTTCGCCCCTTCCTCCTTGCTCTCCCTCATCCTTCACTATCTATACCTTGCATCTTCACTTCACCTATAGTCCCCCTTTGTCTATTTGCTCCCATCTCTCCTCCCTTTCAACCTCTCCACTCCCTCACATTGCCCCTTCACCCCTCACTTTCCTGAAACCTAAAGGAGGGAGGCTTTGGGAAGGGAAGGGAGAAAGGGTTCCAAGCCTGTAGGTGGGGACAGTCCAGAGCCTGGGAAGGGATGGAATGTCCTGAGGCTGGGGATAGGTTAACCTGTGACCAGAGTAGGGTGAAGGGATAGTGGGAGTGAGGGCAGAACAGAGGGTTGCAGTCCCAAGATGTGAGCTGGTTAGAGAAGAGGTCATAGTACCAGGACAAGAAAATGCTGAAGGAAGATGTGGTATAGACCTGAGACAGTGGGAAGAATAGGTATGGAGTCCCAAAATAGCAGGATGATTGGTGAGAGGAATACAGGCAGATAGGATGTTGTAGTCCTAGGATTCCAACACATGGTAAGTAATGCAAACAATCCCACTCCAGTACGTTTCTGACAGGCCTGAATGGTCCCATCTCTTAACAAGGTAAAGGATAAAGTGATTTGGTGAAGAATTGGAAGGGTGGGATGAACTTTGGGATTGTAATTCTGAGGCACACTTTGGTGGCTGGGCTTTTCTTCAAATGTTTCTATCTGTGATATGGTTTTACATTTTTCTTATCTTTTCCCTTTATGTGTAAATCCTTGCTGATGGCTGGTTTTCTTAGGCAAATATTGCAGCCTGGAGTTTGCGCTGGACCATACCTTGGGCTATGGAATCTCTTGCAAGGAGTTGAGTTGAGCTCATCATTGTTCTTCAGGTTGTAGCAAGTTGGCAGCAAGGGTTGTCCAGGTTTTTTTGATTTCTTGGGCTACATTACCCTGCATCTTGCGCAGACTGGAGTTAGTAGGAAGGCAGATCCAGGATTTTGATCTTGCAACAGTGAATAAACAATGATATAATTCCAATTAGGATGATACGTGGTTTGCAGTATAACTGGAACATGGTGGTGATCCCATGCATGTGCTGCCCTTGTCCTTCTAGGAGGTAGAAGGAAGATGCTGTGGAAAAATCCTTACCAAGTGATAAGATGCTAGATTTCATATTTTATTTCATACCATTACATTTAATTCCACTGTGCATTTAAGTTGTCTTATTTTGCTGATTATCACCACATCCCATCCCCATCATAGCCACCACCAGTTTCTATGGTAAACTGTTTCTTGTTTAATTCCCAGAGTTGTTCACCTTGATGGAATCAGTACAGTTGGACTGGGGAATGATCAGAAGGAAGGCTAATAGGCCAGTGGAAATGGAGGGTTAAAGGAAGCCCTTGAGAAATATTTTGAAAATATCCTGTAAGATTTGTTTGTTTTGTTTGTGTCATAATATTTAGGAAGCTGTATAATGTCTATGCCTGATTCCATACATTTAACAAGCTGTGATCACTTTCAAGTATTAATGATTGCTTTCACAAACTTTACAAGCTGTGATGTCTTTCAAACTCTATCGTGATGTTAACTGAGCACTTAGTCTGCAATCAAGAGTCATTCTAAATGACACCATTTGATTTCAGATGATGCAATGACCACTTTGGAGCCCCATCAAACATTGAATCAATGGCTAGGATGAGTAGCTAAAAATATAGGCACCAATGATGGAGGATAAAATTCAGGGTTATTCAAGAGGCCAGAACTAGAGGAATATTGATATCTCTGAGGATTTGGGACTTGAGATTACAGAAGTAGAAAGCGGCCAGGCAGGGTGGGGTGAGAATTTAAATCGGCAATTTTTTTACTGGGAGCCACTGTAGATCAGCCGGCACAAAGGTAATCAGTAAGAAATATTTGTTATGAATTAAGATGCTGTCTTGACTGGAAAGAAAAATGGCATAGATGATGGTTTCAGCCAAAGAAGAGCTTTGGAAGACTCAGTGAGGAGGAATGTTGCAGAGGTGGGAACAGGCAATCTTATTGATAGTGTGTGAATGCGTTTGAAAGCTTATCTCCGGGTCAAAGAGAACACCAGGCCATCAAGCAGTCTGATTACCAAGCAGTTGCTAGGGGGCAGGATTGGATTGATGGGGAGGGAGCTGAGTCTGAGCTCGGGACTGAAGTTACATCTTCAGTCTTCCCAATATAGACTTAGAAGAATGATAAAATTTCTGACAGTTTAGCAACCATGGAGAATCAAAAGGGAGGAGTTAAAGAGATATAACTGTATGATGTTGGAATTGATAAAGTGTTTTCAGATTATGCCTCTGAGAATTAAATATTAGAAAGGATAGGGTGTAGGGAGACACCAGAAATAACAAAGTAGGAATGAGTAGAGAAGCCATCAATAGTTGTTCTCTAGATATGATTATATAGAAACCAATGGAATCATAAGATCATAACTCATAGGGGCAGAAGTCAGCTATTTACTACATCGAGTCAGTTCCTGGTTGATCTGATAATCCTCATTTCCACTTTTTTGCCTTTTCCTCATACTCCTTAATTCCCTCACTGATGAAAATCAATTACTCAAATATATAGAATCATAAAGTCATGGAGATGTACAGCATGAAAACAGACCCTTCGGTCCACCCCGTCCATGCCAACCAGATATCCCACCCAATGTAGTCCCACCTACCAGCACTCGGACCATATCCTTCAGTTTTTGTTTAAACAGTTAGCTTTAGAGGGATGGCAGTGAAGGCAGTGCAATGTTCCTCCTGCAACATGTCCCTTCCTATTCAGATACCTACCCAAATGCCTTTTAAATGTTGCAATTGTACCAGCCTCCACCAATTCGACTGGCAGCTCATTCCATACACGTACTATCCTCTGTGTGAAAACGTTGCCCCTGAGGGCTCTTTTATATCTTTCCCCTCTCACCCTAAACCTATGCCCCCAGGGAAAAGACTTTGCCTATTTATCCTATCCATGCCCCTCATAATTTTGTAAACCTCTATAAGGTCACCCCTCAGCCTCCGACGCTCCAGGAAAAACAGCCCCAGCCTGTTCAGCCTCTTCCTATAGCTCAAATCCTTCAACCCTGGCAACATCCTTGCAAATCTTTTCTGAACCCTTTCAAGTTTCACAATATCTTTCCGAAAAGAAGGAGACCAGAATTGCACACATTATTCCAACAGTGGCCTAACCAATGTCCTGTACATCTGCATTTTGTCCCACGTGCAGTTGAGGTAGTTTCAACAACTAGTATAGTATACCATCCATTCACCAACTTCATCCTTTCTTCAGCTGGAGCAGCTAAAGTAAACACGTGTCTAAGGGAATGGTGTGGGAAAGAGGGGTTCCATTTCATGGGACATTTGCATCAGTTTTGGAACCAGGGGATCTGTACTGATGGGATGTACACCACCTGAACCGATCTCGAACCAATGTTGTAACGAAAAGGATAAATAGGGTGGACACTAGGACTTTAAACTTGTGAGTTGAGTGGAAGGGAAAGGGAAAGCAACAGCAAGTATGGTGATAAATGAAAAGGTAAGCAGGTTAGTATGTACGCAGGAGGATTTAAGTTCAAGGCAGGCTATGAAAGAAGCAAAAGTGAAGGATAACTCAGGAGATATTAGAGATGTTGTGAATCATGATGGTAAGAAAGCTAGTATAAAGTCACTTTAGCCGAATGCTTGTAGCATCTGTAACAAGGTTGATGAGTTAATGGCACAAATCATTCTGAACGAATATGATTTGGTAGCCATCACAGAGACACAGTTGCAGAATGGTCATGACTGGGAATTAAATATCTAGGGGTACTAGACTATTCTGAAGGACAGACAGAAATGCAAGGGAGGTGGTGTAGCTCTGAAATTTAAGGACAATATCAGGGCAGTGCTGAGAGATGATCTTGACTCTGCAACACAAGGTCGAATCCATCTGAGTGGAAATTAGGAATTTCAAGAAGGAAAGGTCCCTGGTAAGCCTAGTCTATAGACCACCAAATAATAACATCACATTGGGGTGAGCAATAAACAAGGAACTAACTAATGCCTGCAAAAATGGTCCAGCTATTATCATGGGGGAATTTTAATCTGCATGTAGATTGGAAAAACCAGCTAGGTCAGGGTAGAGGAGGAGGTCATTGAATGTATCCGCAATAGTTTTCTTGAACAGCATGTAATGGAACCGATGAGGAAGCAAGCTATCCTAGATCTGGTCCTATGTAATGAGACAGGAATAATTAATTATCACATAGTCAGGGATCCTCTTGGAAGGAGTGATCACAGTATGGTTGAATTTAAAATACAGCTGGATAGTGTGAAGATAAAATGCAATACCAGAGTCCTATGCTTGAATAAGGGGTACTATGATAGAATGAGGGAGGACCTGGCTAAAGTAGACTGGAAATAGAGACTTTATGGTGCGACAGTTGATGAACAATGGAGGACCTTCAAAGACATTTTTCAAAGTACTCAGCAAAAGTATATCCTGGTGAGAAGGAAGGACTGTAAGAGGAGGGGTAATCAATCATGAGTGTCTAAGGAAATGTTACAGGCTATCAATGTGAAAGAGAAGGCGTGCAAAGTGGCCAAAAACAGCAGGAATCTAGAAGATTGGGAAAACTTTAAAGGTCAACAGAAAGCCACAAAAAGAGCTATAAGGAAAAGTAAGATAGAGTATGAGAAAAAAACTAGCACAGAATATAAAGACTGATAGCAAAAGTTTCTGTAAATATATAAAATGAAGAAGAGTTGGTAAAGAAAATGTTGGTCCTTTAGAGAATGAGAAGGAGCAGTTAGTTATAGGATATGATGCCATGGCTGAGGCATTGAACAGGTACTTTGCATCAGTCTTCACAGTGGAGGGTACTAATAACATGCCAATAAGTGACGAAGAGACAAAAGTAGGTGAGGACCTGGAAACAATTATTATTACGGAAGAGTTAGTGTTGGGTAAGCTAATGGAGCTAAGGATAGATAAGTCTCCTGGCTCTGATAGAATGTATCCTAGGATGCTAAGAGAGATGGTGGGAGAAATAGCAGGTGGACTGGCGGTCATTTTCTAAAATTTGCTGGACTCTCAGGAGCAGTCCCAGCAGATTGGAAAATAACAAATGTGACACCACTGTTTAAAAAGAGAAGTAGGCAAAAGATGGGGAATTATAGACCGGTTAGCTTAACCTCTGTAGTGGGGAAGATGCTTGAGTCTATTATCAAGGAAGAAATTGCAGTGCATCTCAAAAGAAATTGTCCCATTGTACAGACGCAGCATGGGTCCATCAAGGGCAGGTCATGCTTCACAAATCTTTTGGAATTCTATGATGACATTTCAAGCAAGGTGGATAACGAGGGCCCAGCGGATGTGGTGTACCTAGATTTCCAAAAGGCTTTTGACAAAGTGCTGCACACGAGACTGCTGCATAAGATAAGGATGCATGGGGGTAGGAGGTTGAGTATTAATGTGGATAGAGGATTATTTGACTGACAGGAAGCAAACAGCTGGGATAAATGAGTGCTATTCTGGCTGGCAATCAGTAACTAGTGGTGTACCTCAGGAATCAGTGTTGGGACAACAATTATTTATAATTTATATAAACAATTTGGAATTGGGCATCACGTACGGTGTCAAAATGTTCCGATGACACTAAGATGAGTGGCACAGCAAAGTGTGCAGAGGACTGTGAAACTTTCCAGAGGAACATAGATACATTGAGTGAGTGGGCAAAGGTCTGGCAGATGGAAATAACATTAGTAAATGTGAAGTCATACATTTTAGTAAGAGTAAGAGCAAAATAGATTATTACTTGAATAGTAAAAGGTTGCAGCATGCTGATTTACAGAGGGACCTGGGTGTCCTTGTGCATGAATTACAGAAGATTGGTCTGCAGGCACAACAAGTAACTAGGAAGGCAAATGGAATTTTGCCCATCATACCTAAAGTATTGTAAACGGGGCCTAACCAGAGGTTTATAAAGTCTCAGTAGCACATCACTGCTTTTACATTCTGACCCTCTTGAGATAAATGACAACATTACACTTGCTTTCTTCACTACAGACTCGACCTGCAAATCAACCTTAAGAGAATCCTGAACTAGCACTTCCAGAACCCCTTGTACTTTGGTTTTATGAATTTTCTCACCGTTTAGAAAATAGCCCATGTCTTTATTCTTTTTTCCAAAGTGCAAGACCTCACATTTGCTCACATTGAATTTCATCAGCCATTTCCTGGACCACTCTCCTAAACTGTCTAGATCTTTCTGCAGCTTCCCCGCCTCCTCAGAACTACCTACCTGTCCACCTAACTTCATAGAATTTCAACAGAATGCCCCCAGTCCCTTCATCCAGATCATTAATATATAAAGTGAACAGCTACAGCTCCTGCGGGACACCACTTGTCACTAGCTGCCATTCCTAAATAGAACCTTTTATCCCAACTCTCTGCCTTCTGTCAGACAGCCAATCCTCAATCTATGCCAGTAGTTCACCTCAAACACCATGGGCCCTCACCTTACTCAGCAGCCTCCCGTGCGACACCTTACAAAATGCATTTTGGAAGTCTAGGTAGATAACATCTACTGGGTTTCCCTGGTCTAACTTATTTGTTACCTCTTCAAAGAATTCTAACAGGTTTGTCAGGCACGACCTCCCCTTACTAAATCAATGCTGAGTTGTTCTAATCCGACCCTGCACTTCCAAGAATTCAGAAATTTCATCCTTAACAATGGATTCGAGAATTTTAGCTACAACCGAGATTAGGCTAATCAGCCTATAATTTTCCATCTATTATCTTGATCCTTTCCTGAACAAAGGGGTAACAATAACGATCTTCCAATCATCTGGGACTTTCCCTGACTCCAGTGATTTTTGAAAGATTACAACCAACACCTCTGCTATTTTTTTCAGCCACCTCCCTCAGAACTCTAGGATATAGCCCATCCGGGCCAGGAGATTTATCAATTTTTAGACCTTTTAGCTTTTCTAGCAGTTTCTGTTTTGTAATGGCTGCCATACTCAACTCCACCCATTGATTCTCCTTAATTGTTGGGATATTACTCACATCTTACACTGTGAAGACTGACATAAACTATTTATAAAGTTCTTCAGCTATTTCCTTATCTCCCATCACTAGCCTTCCTGCATCAATTTGGAGCGGCCCAATTTCTACTTTTGCCTCTCGTTTGTTTCTTATGTATTGAAATAAATTTCTGCTTTCATTTCTAATATTACTGGCTAGCTTACCTTCATATTTGATCCTCTCCTTCCTACGATATTATAATCACTGCCTCCTAAGTGTTCCTTACATTAAAATCATTTATGAAGTCTGGCTCATTACATTGCACTAAGTCCAGAATAGCTGGCTCCCTTGAGGGCTCCATTACAAGCTATTCCAAAAAGCCATCCTGTAAGCATTCCATGAACTCCCTTTCTTTGGATCCACCAGTAACATTTTTCTCCTCGTCCATTTGCAGATTGAAGTCCCCCATGATCACCGTGACCTTGCCTTTCTGACATGCCCTGTCTATTTCCTGGTACATCTTGCATCCCTACTCCTGACCACTGCTGGGAGGTCTGTACATAAATCCCATTATGGTTTGTTTTTGCCTTTGCGGTTCCTCAACTCCACCCTCACAGACTCCACACCATCAATAGTCACAGGTGAGGTGCTGGAAGAGTGGAGGTTGGTAAACAAGGTGCCACTGTTTAAGAAGGGTGGTAAGGACAAGCCAGGGAACAAGAGACCAGTGAGCCTGATATCAATGGTTGGCAAGTTGTTGGAGGGAATCCTGAGGGACAGGATGTACATGTATTTGGAAAGGCAAGGACTGATTAGGGATAGTCAACATGGCTTTTTGCGTGAGAAATCATGTGTCACAAACTTGATTGAGTTTTTTGGAGAAGTAACAAAGAGGATTGATGAGGGCAGAGCGGTAAGTGTGATCTATATGGACTTCAGTAAGGCTTTCGACAAGGTTCGCCATGAGAGACTGATTAGCAAGGTTAGATCTCATGGACTACAGGGAAAACTAGTAATTTGGATACAGAACTGGCTCAAAGGTAGAAGACAGAGGTGGTGGTGGGGGGTTGTTTTTCAGACTGGAGGCCTGTGACCAATGGAGTGCCACAAGGATCGGTGCTGGGTCCTCTACCTTTTGTTATTTACATAAATGATTCGGATGCGAGCATAAGAGCATAAACAGTTAGTAAGTTTGCAGATGACACCAAAATTGGAGGTGTAGTGGAGAGCGAAGAGGGTTACCTCAGATTACAACAGGATCTTGACCAGATAGGCCAATGAGCTGAGAAGTGGCAGATGGAGTTTAACTCAGATAAATGCAAGGTGCTGCATTTTGGGAAAGCAAATCTTAGCAGGGCTTATATACTTAATGATAATGTCCTAGGGAGTGTTGCTGAACAAAGGCACCTTGGAGTGCAGGTTCATAGCTCCCTGAAAGTGGAGTCGCAGGTAGATAGTGAAGAAGATAGTGAAGAAGGCATTTGGTATGCTTTCCTTTATCGGCCAGAGTGTTGAGTACAGGAGTTGGGAGATCATGTTGCGGCTGTACAGGACATTGGTTAGGCCACTGTTGGAATATTGTGTGCAATTCTGGTCTCCTTCTTTTCAGAAAGATGTTGTGAAACTTGAAAGGGTTCAGAAAAGATTTACAAGAATGCTGCCAGGGTTGGAGAATTTGAGCTATAGGAAGAGGCTGAACAGGCTGGGGTTGTTTTCCCTGGAGCATCAAGGCTGAGGGGTGACCTTATAGAGGTTTACAAAATTATGAGGGGCATGGATAGGGTAAATAAGCAAAGTCTTTTCCCTCGGCTCAGGGAGTCCAGAACTAGAGGGCATAGGTTTAGGGTGAGGGGGGAAAGATATAAAAGAGAACTAAGGGACAACTTTTTCACATGGAGAGTGGTACGGGTTTGGAATGAGCTGCCAGAGAAAGTGGTGGAGGCTGGTACAATTGCAACATTTAAGAGGCATTTGGATGGGTATATGAGTAGGAAGGGTTTGAAGGGATATGGGCTGGGTGCTGGCAGGTGGGACTAGATTGGGTTGGGATATCTGGTTGGCATGGACAGGTTGGACCAAAGGGTCTGTTTCCATGCTGTACATCTCTAAGACTCTATGACTCTATCTGATCCTATGCCATTCGGTACCATAAATTTAATTTCATTCTTAACTAACAAGGCAACCCTGCCCCCTCTGCCCACTTCCCTGTCTTTTCCTATCAGAAAATTATAAATCCTTGGATGTTTAACTGCCAGCCCTGAACCCCCTGCAACCAAGTCTCTGTGATGCCTACCACATCATAATCATTCACGATGATTTGTGCTGTTAATTCAACTACTTTGTTACGAATACTATGAGCATTCAGGTCAAACACCTTAATGCTAATTTTCTTATCCTCATAATTTCCATGAGAATAACAAACATCCAACTCACAAAGGATACTTTTTGTCCCCTAATTATAGAATCTCCTATAACAACTAATGGTCTTTTCGCTCCCCACTATGGAATGGCCTTCTGCATCATGGTGCCGTGGTCAGCTGGCTCATCCTGTCCACAGCCCTTTTCCTCATCCATACAGGGAGTAAAAATCTCATACCTGTTGGACAAGGTCAAGGGCTGAGGCTCCTCGACTCCTGAGCTCAGAATCCCCCTACCTGCCTCACTTACAGTCACACCCTGTTGTTGCTGATCACTAACTGAATTTGAATTACTTAATCTACCGGGTGTGTCTGCGTCCTGAAACAAAGCGTCCAGGTAATTCTCCTCCTCCTGGATGTGCCGCTGTGTTTGAAGCTCATCAATTCTGATCCAGACTTCTTCCAGCAACCAACACTTGCTGCAGATGTGGTCACTGCCATGCACAATGGGATCAGCTAGCTCCCAAATCATACAGCTACAGCACACCACCTGACCAGCCATCTCTCCCAATTTAATTAATTTAGACAAATTTATGAGTTAAATAATTTCGAGTACTTCTCTGTCGTCTTATTCAATTAACCAACTAATAGTAAACTTTTAATCAATCACACGATACACAAGAAATATCAATTGAAACGTCTTACCTTAGCAACACACAAGAGTCCTTTTTGTATGGTTAGAGGTGGAGGGTGGGTGGGAGACACTGCACGTGTAGTGTCTCGGGATTCAGCCACTGCCAAAATATATACCTGAAATTCCTGAGGTAAGGTTTTAGATTAGAAAATTACCTTACCTTCGGGCCACCGGTCCTCGCTGTCATTCCTCCCACTCCAACTGCTCCCAAGAAAATGAAAGAAAGGATGTACTGGCAGTGGAAGGGGTGCAGACGAGGTTCCCTTGGTTGATTCTGGAGTTGAAGGGATTGGCTTTTGAGGAGAGACTGAGTAGTCTGGGATTATAATCATTGGAGTTCAGAAGAATAAGGGGGAATCTTATAGAAACATATAAACGTATGAAGGGAATCGATAAAACAGAGAGAGATAAGACGTTTCCACTGGTGGGTGAGACTAGGACAAGAGGGCATAGCCTCAAGATTAGAGGAAGCAGGTTTAGAACTCAACTGAGAAGGAACTTCTTTACCCAGAGTGTTGTTAGTCTATGGAATTCCTTGCTCAGGGAAGTAGTTGACATTACTTCGGTAATCGCTTTTAAAGATAAGGAAGATAGTTTTTTGAAAAATAAAGGAATTAAGTGATATGGTGAAAATGCAGGTAAGTGGAGCTGAGTCCATAAAAAGATTGGCCATGATCTTATTGTTTGGCAGAGCAGAACTGAAGGGCCGAATGGCCTACTCCAGTTCCCAATTCTTATGTTCATTGAGAAATGTCTCTTGCACCCTGGAGAATTTGGACAGCTAACGGCTTGGCAATGTAATTCCCACTGTTAGAATCATAGGATCATTTAATCGCTATGGTGAGATCATTCAGCCCAGTGAGTCTGCTCTGACCCATTTAAAAGCAATGGTTGTCACCAGGATGTTGATGGTGAGGAAATTGTGTTGATCCTTGTCCACCTAGACCAATATCTGTACCCAATCCCTGTAGATTCCATGGCAGTTTTTACCATGGATAACCCATCTAACTTGCACAACCCTAGACACTACAGGATGTTTGTTCTTTAGCAAGGCAAATCCATCTAACATCTTTGGACTTTGGAGGATACCAAAGCACCAGGGGAACCCATGAAAACATGGGGAGAATGTGCAACCTCAAAACAGACAATTTCCCAAGGCTGGAATAGATCTCAGGCTCTGGTGAGGCAGCACAACTAACCACTGAGCCACCACGTCCCAAAAGGAAGGACACAAAAACAATCTCTGCTATCGATGTTACCCTATAGACAGTCATAGAGATCTACTGTCCAGAAAAATGCCCTTCCATCCACTGCATCTGCATCAATCAAAAACAATGAACTAACTGACAAAATTCCATTTTCCAGCATGTGGCCCATAGCAATGTGTGCCTTGGCACCACAAGTGCACATCTAACTACTTCTTAAATGTTATATCCAGAGGTGTAATTCTGAGGTGTGACATAGCAACACAAAAAAAATCTGTCTAAGTCCCATACTCAAAGATAAGTGATTTAATAGTGTGTAGCATTTATTCCAGGAGATCATTTGATCTGGAATAATATTGTATTAATGTCACATGGTTTACACTCTTTCGGAACACATATTTAAAAGGTCCAAGCATTGTCAGAGATAATTTCTTCAGGTGTACTAAACAGATGATGCACAAACAGATTGAATATGACACTTTGCTTTAGACATGTTTTAAATATTCTATACCTACCTGCCAACTGAAATTTTAGAGAGATACTCAACAACCAAGGTGCAGTCATATTCTTTCAGGGTAAAATCTGTTGTGATTTTGGACAATACAATTTCCTCACTATTAACATCCTGGTGACAACCATTGACTATAAACTGAACTGAACTAGCCATATAAATATAACAGCAGAGGTTAGGAATTCTACAGCAAGTAACTCACCTTCTGGCTCCCCAAAGTCTGTTCAATATCTACAACACACAAGTCAGGAGTGTGATAGAATACTCTTCACTTTCTTGGATGGGTGCAGCATCAACAACACTCAACAAGCTTGACACCATCCAGAACAAAGCATCCCACTTGACTGGCACCTCATCCACAAGCATATATTCCCTCCACCATTAACAGGCAGTCGCAGAAGTGTCTATCATCTGTAAGAAGCACTGAAGAAATTCACCAAGGCACCTGAGATAACACCTTCTAAACACATGAGCACTTCCATCTACAAGGACAAGAGCAGCATATAGATGGGAACACCACCTCCTGCACATTCCCCTCCAAGTCACTCACCAACTTGACTGAGAAATATATTGCTGTACCTTCAGTGTTGTGGCATTACATACAGAACATGGATTGTAGTGATTGCAAAAAGCAGCTTACCATGGGAAATGAGGGATAGGCAATAATTGCTAGCTAAGCCAGAGATACCCACTTCCTATGAACAAATTAAAAAAATATCTCATGCAGGTGTAGAGGTTCTTTATGTTGTGGCTATTGGCTCTGGGTCTGGTACGCTTTGCACATCCTCACTAACTTTTCAGTGTTATTGGATAGTATCACATGCTAGTCATCTCATCTGTTCTATTCTTAGATGATCTTGGTGTAGTGTGACAATATGTCCCTGCTGTGAGCTATGAGCACAAGTTCAATTTTTGTTTGAAGGTATCAGCTTTTTGAGGTACTAAGCTCATCTGTGTAAGGCCAAAAGCATCATAGAGTGCTTGAAACCTCTGTTATTGTGTCAGGTCATTCTTCAATGATATATTTCCACTTTTTGAGATCCATTTTGAGCACATTTTCCATTTTTAGGTCCACATTATCAACTTGTAGATTCAAGTGAATGTCTGCATCTTTGTTTAGTCTTGACAGTCTACTCGATGTAGGAGAAAGTGAGGACTGCAGATGCTGAAGATCAGAGCTTAAAAATGTATTGCTGGAAAAGCACAGCAGGTCAGGCAGCATCAAAGGAACAGGAGAATCGACGTTTCGGGCATAAACCCTTCTTCAGCCCTTCTTTCCTGAAGAAGGGCTTATGCCCGAAACGTCGATTCTCCTGTTCCTTTGATGCTGCCTGACCTGCTGCGCTTTTCCAGTCTACTCAGTGTATCCAAGATGACCATTTTAGTACTAGTAACAACAAAATAATATCACTTACTTGTACCACAAGTCATTGTAATATAGTTGGTGAACTTGTCAGTATGTTGCAGTAAATAATTTCCAATGGTTCTTTATTGGTTTCCACAGTAAAATATACATTGAACATATATGCATGGATTCTTGTAATGTGTTTCATGCTCGTTATTGGACTAATTGGATTGTGCTTATAATAGACTTTAAAATCCAAATGGAATTGGTTTACTATCTTGCATGGTTCACACTCTAAGCACTTTCTGTGAAGTGTCAACTTCATGAATTATCTTTTTCCTTGGTAGTAATATCCATTACTACTTGCCCTTGAGAGACTTGCATTGCTGAACCATTGCATGAAGGATTGTAAGTTCACCCACAGTGCTGTTGGAAAGGAGTATCAGGATTTTGACACAGTAACACTAGGAATGGCAATATTGTTCCAAGTCAGAATTGGTGTGTCGTTTGAGAGTAGGGAAGGGGAGATAATTTGTGGATTGTAGTATATGCATTCCTTTGGCTTTCTAAGTGGCAATCACTGTTTTGGAAAATGTGTTTGAAGAAACTTGAATTGCTCCAGTGCACTCTTCAGATGGGACATACTGTTGCTCCTGTGTTTTTAAAATAATACTTAAACTAATGTTCTAGCTGCTACTTTTCCTTCATATTGATTTTTGATCCTCATGTTGGGGATCATCATGACTGTAATAAAGGCACCCTTAGGTAATCTAAACTTGACAATTCATACTCCAGGCTCAAGACCACAGAAACATATATTAATCCACTGTGAGTGTAATAATCAGGTTTCACACAGCATCAACATAGTCACACTTTTTAACTCCTCAAATTTGTAGAGGAATGCATCAACAATTACAAGTTCTGTGATCATATTATTTCATAATGTGACACAATATATTAGGAATATAAGGGTTTTATGTTTAGCTGCATTATGATCACTAACAGCATTTTATTGAAGACTCAAGCTGTGGTATTTGTGAGTTGGGAAATGTTGCCACCACTCTTTTTTCTTGACTGGGTCCAAGGTCTATTTGGTTTACAGTGTGGAGGAACAATCACTAGCAAATGAAATCAAGTACAGTTGCGCCTCGACATACGAACGACCCTGTTCACGAACAAATCAGTTTACGAACAGGATTGTACGTAAAATTTTTCTTCAACGTATGTACGAAATTCAAGGTACGAACAAAGGTACGAACGCAAAAAGCCCGTGTGCAAAAAGCCCGTTTCATTGTTCTGCTTTGTTATGCGCGCTTTGAAGCAAAAGCTCTCGGGCCCCGCGTGCTCTCATTCAGTTCGTCTTTGGCGCGCGCGCGCTGTGAACATCGTTCGTTGCTACGTCCAAGCATTCTTATGCTTTTTTTTGTTTTTGCATTAAATTAGCCCTCATTATGGCTCCCAAGAAAGTGAAAAGTGGTAGTGATAGTGGTCTTAAGAAGCCTAAACGTATTACTGTGGAAACGAAGAAGGAAATAATAGCTAAACACGAGAATGATGCTCGCGTATCTGATCTCGCTAAGCAGTATAACATGGCGAAATCGACTATCTGTACTATCCTAAAGAAACCATTGCTTTAAGGCGATTGATAGGTAGGGGATGCTGTTTCTAAAGCGTGAACTTTTAAAATGTATTGTGACTATAACGTGATTAGATTGCCAACATGTTAAAGTGCTATTTTATTGCACGATTCTTGTATAACATGCACATGAACGTGATTATTGCATTATTGAAGAAATGACTGTAGAGACATTTGTGTTAATAAGTTGTAGTTCATCGCACAATAGCAATTTGTTACAAACTACATTAACTAGTTAGACATTGGGAGACATAGCTGAAGCATCTGTCCACTGTGAGATCCAAAACTATTCTTTCTGAATTCCCATCCAAGACTATATGATATCATCAGATTGGTGGAGCTTAATGTATTCTCATACATTAATGTTCCTAGAACAATTACCTTATACAACAAGACAAGATTGCAGAAGGGGAAAAAGCAGTCTTATCAAGGAATTCTATCTTAACTATCTTATCTTTATAACTGTTCAGATGGTCTGGTCATTTCATTGATAAATATCCTTGTTTAAATTTATTTTTGAGGTCCTTCTGAGCATTTTGAGAAGCTTCTGCTGTGTTTTTCCAGCACTACACTCTCAACCCACATTAGGGTATACTAGACCCTTCAGATATGCTTCCAACTTTAGCCTCTAAGTCTAAACATACAGGGAATTGACAACTACCATTGCCATTTGCTAAGATTTTCTGCTACACAAGATGATTGTAACTTTTTTCCAATTCTCTCCTGTAGGATTGAGTTACGTTGACTTGATTAAGCAAGTGAGAAATTAAGTTATATTTTACTTTATTGTGGTTATTTATAAAACACTTTCTATAAGGATGAAGGGAATGTGGCCTAGATCAAAAGCAAGATCATGTGTTTATGGTTTTATGGTTCCTTTTAATTGTTCAGGCTAATGTAAACTTAGACTAACAAAAAGTAATATGTTTTTACTTAAAGACACAGCAACGTTTTAAATTGGTTTAGTTACATAACTTAAAGTATGTACTCAGTCAATGTGAATTGGTTTGCATGGTTATTATGGTGGCAGGGAGGAATTAGAGGGAGGGGGAGGAGCTGGGAAGGAAGTCACGGGATGGGAAGGGAGGTTATTTGAAATTGGAGAACTCAATGTGAGTCCTCTGGGATGTAGGCTGCCCAGGCAGAAAATGGGATGTTATACTCTCTACCTGTCTACACCTATCCCCGATTCACCACCTGCCTCTGCCATTCCCTTTATCTGCAGTCCTGAAGAAGGGTTATACGTGAAATGTCAACTTCTCCACCTCCTGATGATGCCTGGCATGCTGTGATCTTCCAGTCTCCTGCCTGTCTACTTTGGATTCTAGCATCTGCAGGGTTTTTTTGTCTTTGTATGGTTATTATAAGCTTTCATTATTTTTATGCATCAACAGTTATTAAGGAGTCACACATGGATCTTTAATTATATTTTGGAGAAATACTTAGCACTATCAGTTGGGATATTTGTAGTGATAGCTAATCACTGTGAGGTGACCTTATCTTTATAAAGATATATGGAGTTGTTAAGCCACAAGGGATAAACTGTAATAAAGAGATGATCTTACAAGCGATTTGCATGTTAAGGAATGAATCATGAGACAGTAGAAAGTGATGTCATTAAGATGATTATTACTTTTAAATAAAGTAATTAGGAATTGGACAGACAATACCTAGTCAATGCAAGATTGATTAAAAACTGTTCCAGCAATAATCAGCCAATTAGAATTCAGGATGTCCCTGCACAGAAGCTAATGACTAGCAAGGGTTAATAAGTAGTAATTCTTAGTGTTTTTGTGCACAAGACAAAAAAACTGAAGACAGAAGGTGAATGGAAGAAAACATGAGACCTGTGCCCAGTCAGCCAATGTTGTGATCTGGTGTCCCAAAATAAATCAACTGAAAATCAAGAATCATATTAAATATAATTTCCTTTGTACTTGTTTTAATAAACTTAAATTCTATAAAACTTGTAAAAACAGACTGGTATCTGGATTGGGTTTAGTCAAGACTAGTAAACTTTAAGATTGTCTCTTTCATACTCAGTTTATAATTGTAATTGCGATCTCAAAAAGAAACACAAAACCAATGTTTAATGGACCGCATTGAGAATGGTAGGAGTATGTATGTTTGCATGTCCTAGGCTCACAGTGCAATCTAGTCTCCAATCATCTTAGGCATCCTTGCTGCTGACCAAGACCTCATTCTGCCAAACCGTTCTGGTATACAGTATAGAAGAATGTTATCAGGACTGGAGGGTTTGAGTTATGAGTAGAGGCTGGAAAGGCTGGGACTTCTTGCCCTGGGGTGTAGGAGGCTGAGGGGTGGCCTTATAAAGGTTTATTAAATCAAGAAAAGCATTGATAAGATGAATAGCAAAGATCTTTTCATTCAGTTCAAAACTAGAGTGCATAATTTTAAGGTGAGAGGGGCAAGATTTAAAAGAAACCTGAGATGCAACTTTTTCACAGAGAGGGTGGTTCATGTGTGGAATGAACTGCCAGAGGAAGTGGTAGATGCAGGTACAGTTACAACTTTTCAAAGACATTTGTACAGGTAGATGAATAGGAAAGGTTTAGAGGGATATGGGGTAAAAACAATGACTGCAGATGCTGGAAACCAGATTCTGGATCAGTGGTGTTGGAAGAGCACAGCAATTCAGGCAGCATCCGACGAGCAGGGATATGGGCCAAACTCAGGCAAGTGGGACTAGTTTAGTTTGGGAAACTTGGTCTGCATGGATGAGTTGGACCGAGGGATCTGTTTCCATGCTGTATGACTCTAATGATCTTTAACTCTATAACAGTCCCCATATTAAAATAATTTCTGCCTAAGCCACTTCTACCCCTCAAAATTAAGTTTGGAACTTGGTGGACCCTCCTCTCAAGAACAGCAGTCTGAAATGGCTTTCTGCTATCATTGCCCAGGAGCTTGAACATTTTGACAGTGATATTCCCACCCAAGTCCAACCCAACAACAGATCAAGAAACAAGGTGACAGTTATACCTTCTTTAGGAAAGGTTAATCAGAAGTTTATCAGAAATAGAATGTCACCTCCATATGGTTCCCTTCACCATTAGAAGCAAACTAGTTGGTCATCTAAGAAATGTTCTATACAGGCTAAATGAACATCTCTTGTCTCTTCAGCTCCTCTTGCCCGTATCTGTGTGCTACAATCCTCAGCAAGGTGGCCCCCAATACTGAATACTACTGATGACTCCAAAAAAGAATTCTACTCCAACTTAGAACAGTCCATGGAACAACCCAAGTCTCAAAGTCTGACAAACTGATCCTCTTTGGCAAATTCAATGCCAAAATTGGAAAGGATAACTCATTGTAGATGGAATCAAGTGGAGTCATCCAATAGTAACAGTACCTTGTTCCTGACATAATGCCAAGAACATGGCCTAGGAGACAAGAGAGTCTGAGTCAGTTGACAGAATGAAAAGTGACCTGGCTAAGACATGTAAGGCTTTTAGGGAATTTAACTGGGTAAATGTAAGAAGATTCTTTCTCCTTGCAGGAGAGTCAAGGACCTGAGAGCCTGATCTCAGAAAAAGGGAATTTCTTCTCTAGGGGGCTATGAATCTGTGGAATTATTTACCACAGAGGGATATGAAGGCTTGGTCATTAAATGTATACTTAATAACTAAGGGAATCGATGGTTATGGTCAAGAGGACACCAGAGTTGCCAGATCTCATTGAATGGCAAAGCTGACTCAATGCATTGAATGGTCCATCAGTTGAATGTTGATGACCAAATCATACTCTAGTGCCATAAATCCTCTTTTCTTAACATTGAGTCTACAGCCTGTCGACAGGGACGTCCAGTTACAATTATACAGGGCTTTGGTGAGACCACACTTGGAATATTATGTGTAATTTTGGCCCCCTTTTCTGAGAAATGATGTTCTGGCTATGGAAGGGGTGCCACAAATGTACATTTGACTGATTCCTGGGATGCTGGACTGGTGTACAAAGCCAGATTGAATTTATGGGGAACATATTTCACTGCAGTTTAACAGAATGAGGGAGAGGATTTCATAGAAACCAATAAAGTTCTAACATTACTCAATAGAGTAAACACAGGAGGGATGTTGCTATTGACCAGGGGTCATAGTCTAAAAATACAGGGAAGCCATTTAGGTCTGAGATGAAACATTTCTTTATCAAGAAAGTGGTGAGCCTGTGAAATTCTCTTTAGCTGTCAAGTGGCCTTTTCTAACTTGCACTAAGTTGGGTTTATACTGATGCGGTTGCAGAATGAGCAGGAACTTTCTGTGGATAGTAGAAAACACAGATACCATAACCATGTAACTCTCCTATCTACTGCCAATGATCATGCGATCTGACTGGACAAATTAATGAAAAATAAAGTTGGGGTATTTGGCCAATCTCGCAAGTATGCAAAGCTGCAAGTAGCAAATCCACTGATAATAAGGAGTGGTTTCTTTTTCTGTAGACAAAGAAGATGAAGTTCAAACTAGTATAAGAGAAATTTACCTTGGAAACAACGAAGTAAAGTTCGTAACATACAAAGGGAAGAGGAACGTTTTGTGTGCAAGTGAAGTTTGTGTGTTTTATTGACATTCAAATGTTTTATTTTATCCATGTTTGTAAGCCAGCATCTAGTATTTATAAGTGAATCAGATGTGGTAAATGTTGAAGTGTTAAAAAATATTGTGTTTCTTCCTTAGAAAGATGGGGGGTCTCCCAATGGGTTAGTGAGCAATGGCACTTAAGGAAGTGAAACTTTGATAAAAAATTTGTTACTTTGATTGTTCTGTTAGTGAACACTCATCAAATCCCTTCACACCCCCTATTATGTTGAAAGTTAGCATATTTTTACGGTTTCCTATCTGAAATTAAAACATTTTGTGGACATCTGCTTGAAAATTCCATTTTACTTCTCTTGCAGTTTTGTCTAGACTTACTTGATGAGGTACTTTGATGAAAGAAGACCTGAGATCCAATGCTCAAGTTATTTGTTTCTTTTGAAAGCATGTAAATTTAACTTTAAAGTTAAATGAATGCTATAGAGATTTAATGGGAAGCTTCCAAAGAAAAAATATGTACATAGTAAAGATTTTGTATGGATGAAGTTTACTTTAAGTTTATCCTTCCTTCTCAGATGGTGATGGCTAGCACGAGGGGACATAGTTTTAAAGTGAGGGGGTGATAGACATAAGACAGATATCAGAGGTAGTTTCTTTACTCAGAGAGTAGTAGGGGCATGGAATGCACTGCTTGCAACAGTAGTAGACTTGCCAGCTTTAAGGGTATTTAAATGGTCATTGGATAAACATATGGATGAAAATGGAATAGTGTAGGATAGGTTGGCTTCAGATTGTTTCCACAAGTTGCTGCAACATCAAGGGCCGAAGGGCCTGTACTGCGCTGTAATGTTCAATGTTCTATGTTCTACCTGTTTTCTGAAATTGTGATTTTGCTGTAATAAGATCAAAGGAAATATTAGGTTAAGTGGGAATTGAAATAAAGTGTTGTGAAGATGCTTTTGAATCCTGAAATACAACAGGGATTTTTGGTCCTTAATTTCAAAATGTGTCTTTTTCAAAGAGGACTGCAAAAGAGGCAAAATCACTTTGGATATAGGTCCAATAGCTGCCTTGCAGAAGTTCTGTGTGGGATACATGAAGGTACAAAGAAACATCAAACAGACTGGACAACAATCTCTGGTGACTACAAAGATTACGAAGGGCTGACAAATCCCTGCAGATTATACCCCAAACTGCAGACACATTTTTGTGATTTTTCCCATTGAAAAATACGTAAGCACAGAGGTTAAAAAGCTAAGTTTAACTTTTCCACAGCATGCTAGTGGGATTGAAAATTCTCGGTTGTGTCAGCCTGGATTCAAGCATTAGCACGCTGTGAAGGTCACAGCTGAAGAACTCTTCCCTGGTCACCCTCTATTGCAGGTAAAGACCCTCATTTATTCTGAGTGCTAGAAGTCAGCTAGCTAGTAACCAGACAAAACAAAACCAGACAATAGAAGAACTCTCTTATCCTGAATACTGGAATTCAATCATGATTGAATGGCATCAGAATTATTGAATGTCAACCAATCTGCAAAATTTAGGATTATGATAAACACAGCTCAACTACAAATGTCAATGCTAATAACATCTACAGCAGCAGTCACAGCACTCAACGTCTGCTCATTGCAAACAATTCAGGACTGATTCGTATATTTGTACCTGTACCCAGGAATTTAACCATTTGAGATATCTCATCTTGAGCCATAACAAATTGGGGAACCATAGTTGGGTTTTGGACATAACACAAAGTAAACGTCAGTTATAAAATTCAAGTTAAAATTTCTGTTCAAAATTACAATTTGAATGGAATTTTGTTTTTATTAAACATGTGATAGTTTTAATCCAGATGTGAATTCACACTTGTGTGCTAGTTTTGAGATTGGATGCAGATGATTAGAACTAAAAAATACTTAAGCTGTTTTTTAATCTCAGGAAACAAATGATAATTTGGCAAAAAAAGAATGAAAACTTGGGGGAGAAAAGGATGATTTTGAAAAGCAAGGAACTTTAAAGTTTCAAGTTTAGACAAGTTGTTTTCTTTGTTGAAGGTAAGCAAAGGAGTGTAGTTTCTTTGTCTGAGTGAACTGGTAAAATTAATCACTTCTTAACGACAGAAATAATTAATTTGCTCTTGGCCAAACTGATCCTTTGATTTATTTTTTAATAGGTAGGATATGCAGTGACAGTACAACAAGCAATTCCTAACATCTTTAAAAATCAGAGAACTTTATCACATGTGGTGAAAATTTAGACTGAAGGCCTTAACTTTTTAAAAATGTTGGCTTAGACTGACTCAAATTTGGTGTTATTTGTTAACTTGTGCAACTTAAAACATTTGTAAATTAGTTGTTGCAAACTCCCTACAACTCTAAATATTTCTGTCTTTGATATGTTGTCTTTTTTTAAGCAAACATTTAGGCCCAGAATATTTATTTCTGAAATTTAAATGGATAATTGAAATTGATGTAGTTTGTTGCTCTGTACATTCAAAAGAAGTAGGAAATTAATTTGAGTTTAAAGCAGATAGATGAAAGTTCAAATTTTAAAGGAAAATTTGCAATAAATAATCTGAGTGGTAATAGATTTCTGAATATCAAGGAAGTATCTTTCTATTTGATGAGAAATAAATGGAACATATAATCAGGTAATGATCGTACTGTTTGAAGTTAGGATCATTTCTATGGAAATAATAATAGTATGATTTAGAGGATTAACTAGTGAAAAGTAATTTAAATTAAATAACAAGAGCACACGTATAATTTATTTTCATTGCGCTGGTATGTTAATAGCTTGGGAATTGACCATGCTCCAGTAATGGATAAGGGATGCTGTTGGATTAGGTGATTTATAGTGAAGTTATAATGAATAATAATATATTTTTATTATCATTAGTTATGGAATGGAAATCAAGATTTTAAGAAATGCAAAGTTTGGAAAGAAAAGAGGAACAAAAAAATGAGATGATGGAGGACGAAGATCTTTTCGATAGGCAATTTATAGGTTCCAAGAATGCTCTTTAGAATGGTTAATTAATCCTCACAAGAGTTAAATATCACTTTACAGTATGAAAGTGTAAAGGTGGTGCAAGTGTTTTTTGAGCGACTGGAAACCTAGCTTCCATTTTAATCAAGCTTGGGTTAATACAGCTGTTGGAAAAGAAATCATCACCATCTGTGGAATAAAAAAAGGCATGGAATCAGATTCCTGCAAAAGAAAATTTGTTCTTGTTGTGACAGTAAAGTTTCTTCAATATTTGTTAAAGAGTGGGGAGATGGAGTTAAGGGAAAACACGTAATTACAAATTAGATTGAAAATCATGAATAGGATCTGGTATCCATGTAAACTTAGTGAGAGTCAGAATGTATAGATTTGACCAATAATTTGGTTATTTTCTCTTGGTCATGTCTGTGTCCTTGTCTGAGGGTTTTTTTTTAACAGATTGAAATCCAATTGATGTACTGACCATGATTTTAGATTTTTTTATTCGCACCTGGAACATAGATATCCCTGTCTGGGCCAGCATTTATCACCTATCACTAGTTGTCCTTGAGAAGATGGTGATGAGCTGTCTTCATGAACACTGCAGTCCATGTAGGTAAATGAACAATGCTGTTAAGAAAAGGATTCCTGGGTTTTGACCCAACAACACTGAAAAATTGGTGATATATTTCCAAGTCAGGATGTTGAATGGCTTGGAGCTAATGGTATTCCCATGTATTTGTTGCCCTTGTGCTTTTAGATGGAGGTGGTCATGGGTTTGGAAGGTGCTGTTTAAGGATCTTTGATGAATTTTTACAGTACACCCTGCAAATGGCACACATTCCTGCTATTGAGTGTGGGTGTTGGTGGGAATGGATACTTGTGGATATGGCAGGTTGCTTTGTCCTGGATGGTGAGATGCTTCTTGAATGTTGTTGAAGTCGCTCACATCCAGGCAAGTGGGGATTATTCCATCACACTCCTGACTTGTTCCTTTTAGATGGTCAATAGCTCTGGGAAGTCAGGAGGTGATTTCCAGGATTCCTAACCTTTGACCTGCTCTTGCAGCCACAATATTTATATGCCTGTTTAACAGGACTGGACAGGTTAGTTGAAAGAAGGATGTTCGCAATGGTGAGGGCGTCCAGAATGAGGGGCCGTAGTTGATTAAGGATAAGGGAAAAACCTTTTCAGAATGAGATGAGGAAAAATTTCTTCACCCAGACAGTGGTAAGGCAATGAAATTCACTACCACAGAAAGGTGTTGAAATGTTATGTACTTTCAGGAAAAAGAGGAAGGTATTGGTCTTGTAGCTAAAGGGGTCAAGGGATATGGGGAGGGGAGGGCAGGTGCAGTGGTACTGAACTCGATGGTCAGCCATGACCATATTAAATGACAGAGAAAACTCGAGGGGCCAAATAGCCTACTCCTGATCTTTCTATGTTTCCATGTTTCTGGTCAACGGTAACCCTCAAGAAGCTGATGGTAGGGAATTTAATAAAATCATTGAGTTCTGGATGTCGGTTTGCTCACTGAGTTGGAAGGTTTATATTCAGATGTTTCGTCACCATACTAGATAACATCTTCAGTGAGTCTCCGGACAAAGCATTGCTGATGATTCCTGCTTTCTATTTATATGTTTGGGTTTCTTTAGATTGGTGATGTCATTTCTGGTGGTGATGTCACTTCCTATGGTGATGTCATTTTCTGTTCTTTTTCTCAGGAGATGGTAAATTGGATGGCAAATTCTTGTGCATGAGTATTCCTAGAAGCACGGCATTCCAACCAGAACTCTATCAACAAACACATTGACTTGGACCTGATTTACCACCCCCTGAGAAAAAGAGGAGGAAATGATATCACTATAGGAAATGACATCACCACAGGAAATGACATCACCAACCCAAAGAAACCCAAACATATAAATAGAAAGCAGGAATCATCAGCAATGCTTCGTCTGGAGACTCACTGAAGATGTTACGTAGTATGGTGATAAAACGTCTGAACATGAACCTTCCAGCTCAGCGAGCAAACCTACATCCAGAACCTCAACCTGAGCTACAAATCTTCTGAAGACTCACTAACCTTTGAGTGCCAAGGGTCCTTGATTAGATTACCTCTCATCGATGATGGTTAATGCACAGCATTTGTATAGTGCAAATGTTACTTCTGACTTTTTAGCCCTAGCTTGGAAATTATCCAGCTCTTTATGCATTTGTATATGGGTTGTTTCAGTACCTGAGGAATTGCAAGTGGTGCAGAATGTTGTGCAATCATCAGCAGCATCCCCACTTCTTACCTTTTAATGGAGGGAAGGTCATTGATGAAGTAGCTGAAGATGGTCTGGTGTTAGATATCGGACAGATGTCAGAGGTAGTTTCTTTACTCAGAGTAGTAGGGGCGTGGAATGCAACAGGAGTAGACTTGCCAACTTTAAGGGCATTTAAATCGTCATTGGATAAACTTATGGATGAAAGAGAATAGTGTAGGACAGATATGCTTCAGATTGGTTCCATAAGCTGGCACAATATCGAGGGCCAACGGGCCTGTAATGCGCTGTAATGTTTGATGTTCTATGTAAGACACTACCCTGAAGAACACAGTGCAGAAATATCCTGGAGCTGAGATGACTGAGATATTGTGTCCATGAAGGGAAAGTACTTGTTCTGATAAACTTCTATAAAACCTATGATAAACAGATTTGTACCTAGAATATGTCTTGTAGCTAATCAGGACTAGAAAACATTTAGATTGTCTCTCTTGACTGAGTCTATAATTACAATTGATTTAGGTCTGTTAAAATTAAGCTGAACCCCAAAACCTTTTGATATAGTCATAAAATTATTTTGAATGTAAAAAGCCGCAGTAGTAGTAAACTATAGTTTAGTTGTTCGTGTGCTTTTTTTTCAGGTTTATTTAAGAGATAGGATACCTCAGTTCTTTCATATTTTTGCCAAAGAAAATCATTCTGAGGCAAGGCCTCTAGCCTCTAGTTGCTTCCCAAATGAATAAAGTCTCCATTTAATCAGAAGTTCTTGTGTTATAAACCAGGAGAATGTATTTGAACAGTTTATAAACATCAACTGAATACTAATACTAAATGATAGTCTTATTTACCAGGATCAACTCCATGGCATAATTGCCCAGTTATATTTGTCTCACCTTCGAATCACAACACCTACAAAAATTTATATTCCATCAAAAAATGTACCTAATGCACACTTTAACTATCACATTACAATTACGGTCACTCATGTGTATATGTAAATTTCTCACAGCTTAAATTTTGAAGCTGTAACACAGCTGCTGAAAAAGTAGAAAACTTATGACTTAAACAAAAGGAAAATGGGTTGAGAATCTTCCAAGAGTTAAGCTGTGCATATTTTGACCTTCACTATTACACCCAACATTCTAATTAGATAGACAATAAAAAGAACAGGTACCCTTATTTTATGTTTCAACATAAAATGAGGTGGCTCAGCAGTTAGCACTGCTGCCTCACAGCACCAGGGACCCGGGTTTGATTCCCGCTTTGAGCAACTGTCTGTATGGAGTTTGCACATTCTCCCTATGTCTGTGTGGGTTTCCTCCGGGTGCTCCGGTTTCCTCTCACAGTCCAAAGTTGTGCAGGTCAGGTGGATTGGCCATGCTAAACTGCCGATAGTGTTTGGTGCATTAGTCAGGAGTAAACGTAGGGGAATGGGTTTGGGTGGATTACTCTTTGGAGGGTCAGTTTGGACATGTTAGGCTGAAGGGCCTGTTTCCATACTGTAGGGAACCTAATCTAATCATTTATTTCTAGGACTATTTGTACTTATTTATTTTTCTACCTGTATTGAGTTAAGTAAAATATTTTCTTGGATTTTGTTGCACGATCTTGGAGATCTTTTTCAAACATTCTTTCATGAGTCTTGGGAGAACATTTGTTTCTGATGTCCAAGGGTTGACTCACCTGCCATTATATATTATCCAACTTTGCATATTAAAAAAGGACAACAGGTCTTACCTAAAATGTGAAGATCAAATTCCAGTTTCAAAATAAATCATATCAATTGATTAATTTGTTTGGCTTGACCAGTTCATCTGAGATGACCGGAAGAAGGAAAATGGTATGGTTATGTCCCACATCACATACAATGTATTTCCACAACCATGAAGTGACATTGATAGCAAAAGCATCTGTGGAAATACCACTGAAGATACCATCATTGGCACTTTATCAATTCAGGGAATGCTCAATAAAATTAAGGCACACTTAAATCCAGGAAATGAACTGTTTCATTATTTATTTCACACTGGAAATTAGATTTGGAATTCATTAAAAAAAGGAAATAGATAATTAATTAACTAGTATCTGGAAGTGTTACCATGACACAAATTATTCAAACTTTAAGGCAGCATTAACATTTTTCTCTTTATTTAACCTTTACTGACAAGGTAATTATGATTTTTTTCCAAAACCGGACTTTCTGAAAGACAATTTGTGCTTCTATTATATAAGTTTAGTGAATTGAGATATCAAAATGCAGTGCGGTGATTTCTTTGTTATTGCCAGAAGTTACCAATATTTTCTTGCAACAGTGCCATCTCCTGGTCACCTCAAATCATTTCAAGGAAGTTCTGAGGTTATCTCACTGCATTTGTTGTTTGCTAAACATCCACAAAATTGGAAAAAAGTACTAGATAATACCAATTTTGCTTAGCTAATCAAGCAACAGAATGTTTTGCTTTTAAATCAACTTCTATAGTGGCAATTTCCTCTTGTACTATGTATAGCAAAATCATAAAGAAAAAGAAGATTATTTCCTCTGGTAATCCATTTCAACATTTGCAACTTCACATTGTTCCAATTTTTATGGGGAAACCATTATCAGAAAAAACAAATTTACTAAATGACCTCTAAGTGAAGAAATCACTGAGATTTCACTTGTTATTGTTTTCAGCATCAAAGCCAATGCAAGTTACCATGAGATTAACAGGCAAATGACATTTCACATAAAAAGGTAAATTAAACATTAGATAGTTGATACAACATAGATTTATCTTACATAACCACACTCATCCACATTATTTCCCACAGAAATGAAGTACTTTATTCATGCTGGTTAGATGAGCAGTCCCACCTGGCAAAAAATTGCACCTTCACATTTCATAGATTCAGTGACCATCAGTGAGGCAAACTTCTATGAACCCTTTCTCTCAGGTCATGACTGTCCTGATGACATAGCTTGTAAAGTTTCTTTTCAGTTGAGTGTAACATGAGATTTGAACATACAAATAGCTAAATATTATGAAGCAGAAATGCACTAATACCAAGTCATTACATATATGATGATTAAGATACAAATTAAGATTACACAATGAAGATGGAATTTATATGGAATTAAGTCTGTGACATACATCTGAGATTGAGGAAATCCTTTGTCTACTCTGATGTGGCCTGCTTCCCCTAAAGACACTACTTCCTCCAGAGAAGGTTTATTTGACTGCACAAGCTACTCTGCTCGGTGCCCTCTCTTACCATTTGCAACCTGCTGCTGGACATTTCAGCACAACTGCTCAAGTTTCCAGCTCAGCATCCTCCCTCACCATCGACATTTGCTACTGAGAGGTCCCGCTACATGAGCAGCCAATAACACACAGACTCATGGTTTAGCCAATTCTGAAAAAAAAAACTCAGCTCTTTAACATCTCTGACATATTTATATAGCTTTTCATTTTAGATTCTTTTAGGTATCTTACAAAATCTACCACAGATGATCAAGAAGTCTGCCAAACAGTAAAAAAAAGCCTCTTGTTCAGAGTGATTTATAACCTCCTGCTGAAAGTGATTTTATTATATTCCACATAAGAAATTGTGTTCATCTTTCTTCATCTATCTGCTTCCTCTTAGTATCTACATCTGTATACTGGTCATCTCTATCCTCAATCTCCAGATTCTCTACTTGTAGCCCTCATTTGTACTTGTAGCTTTCCTTTGCATCTGCTAACCACTTAGCTTTGTTTTTAACTTCCTTCCTGTTGGTATTGTTTCCAGGTCAGTGTCAACAGGTCACATGGATCACTATTTTATATGATTCAAGAAAATTAGAATTAAGATCTTTACAATAAATAGAAGTGTTTCAAACAAAATACAATTAAACACCATTGCTGATTCCAAAGATATTTTAAAGGAAGTATGAAGTTTCATCATACTCTATACTTACCATATTACTTTCCCTGTTACCTTATCCAAAATTTCAATGATATCGGTCAACAAGACTGTTCCTTTTGAAATCAATGCTATGCAGTGATAATGCAGTTGAACGAATAATACAAAGGCTCAGGCTAATGTCCTGGGACAGGAATTCAAATCTCACCAGGGCAGTTGGTTGAATTTGGGTTCAATTCATAAATCGAGCATTAAAAGCTTTCTCAAGCATGTTGACAATGAAACAATTGTTGTAAACAAAATCTACAAAAGAACTACTAAAACAAAGAACATAAAAAAGTACAGTATTGAACAGGCCCTTTGGCCCATGATGTTGTGCTGAGGATTAATCCTAATGTAAAATAAAATAACTTAACCCACACACCGCTCAACTCACTGCTATGTATGTGCATGTCCAGCAGTCACTTAAATGTCCCTAATGACTCTGCTTCCACTACCACCGCTAGTAACACATTCCATGCATTCATAACTCTCTGTGTAAAGAACCTTCCTCTGACGTCCCTTTATACCTTTCTCTTAATATCTTAAAACTATGACCCTTTTAGGGTGTAAGTTTGCTTGCTGAGCTGTAGGTTTGATATCCAGGCGTTTCATTACTTGGTTAGGTAACATCATCAATGGCGACCTCCAAGTGAAGCGAAGCTGTTGTCTCCGACTTTCTATTGATATGTTTGTCCTGGATGGGGTTCCTGGGGTTTGTGGTGATGTCATTTCCTGTTCGTTTTCTGAGGGGTTGATAGATGGTATCTAGATCTATGTTTATTTATGGCATTGTGGTTGGAGTGCCAGGCCTCTAGGAATTCTCTAGCATGTCTTTGCTTAGCCTGTCCTAGGATAGATGTGTTGTCCCAGTCGAAATGGTGTTTTTTTTCATCCGTGTGTAGGGCTACGAGGGAGAGAGGGTCATGTCTTTTTGTGGCTAGCTGGTATTTGTGTATCCTGGTGGCTAACTTTCTTCCTGTTTGTCCTAAGTAGTGTTTGTGGCAGTCCTTGCATGGAATTTTGAAGATGAGGTTGGTTTTGTCCATGGGTTAACTGGGTCTTTTAAGTTTGTTAGTTTTTGTTTGAGGGTGTTGGTAGGTTTGTGTGCTACTAGGATTCCGAGGAGTCTTAGTAGTCTGGCTGTCATTTCTGAGACTTCTTTGATGTATGGTAAGGTGGTTAGGGTTTCTGGCTGTGTTTGGTCTGCTTGTCGTGGTTTGTTCCGGAGGAATCTGCGGACTGTATTTTTTGAGTATCCGTTTTTCCTCAGATTACTCAGTAACAAACCACGACAAAGAACTCAATAAGGTTTGTGAGGCACGTCCTACCATTCACAAAACCATGCTGACTATCCCTAATCAAATTATTTTTTTCTAGATGATTATATATCCTATCTCTTATAACCTTTTCAACACTTTACCAACAACTGAAGTAAGGCTCACTGGTCTATAATTACCAGGGTTGTCTCTTCTCCCCTTCTTGAACAGGGGAACCACATTTGCTATCCTCCAGTCTTCTGGCACTAATCCTGGAGACAATTACGATTTAAGGATCAATGCCAAAGGCTCGGCAATCTCCTCCCTGGCTTCCCAAAGGATCCTAGGATAAATCCCATCCGGCCAAGGGGATTTATCTATTTTCACACACTGCAGGATTTCTAATACCTCTTCCTTCTGAACCTCAATCCCACCTCAATACCACTCAAAAAGGGATCATACCGTAAGGTTGAGTGAAAGAGGGGTTGATAGGAAGGGTGAGGGCAGTAACAAATTAAAAATACTATATATGAATGCACAAAGTATTAGAAATAAGATGGATGAGCTTGAGGCTCTTTTGGAAATTGGCAGCTACGATATTGTGGGGATAAGTGAGACGTGGCTTCAAGTGAACAGGGCCTGGGAAATGAATATTCAAGACTATACGTGCTATCCTTAGGACAAACTGACAGGCAGAGGGAGTGGGGTGGCCCTGTTGGTAAGGGATGATATTCAGTCCCTTGCGCGGGGGGACCTAGAATCAG
>NC_057710.1:51800050-51813748 GCF_004010195.1 Chiloscyllium plagiosum | reverse complement strand
AACTTCCCACTATTATTCTTGATTGGCCCTAATTTAACTCTCGTCATTCTTTTATTCCTGACATACCTATGGAAAGCCTTAGGGTTAACCCTGATCCTATCTGCCAACAACTTCTCACGTCTCCTCCTGGCTCTTCTGAGTTCTCTTTTTCGGTCTTTCCTGACCTCCTTGTAACCCTCAAGCGCCCTTTCTGAGTTTTCACATTTTGTCCTAACATAAGCCTTCTTCTTCTTCTTGACCAGGGATTCCACTTCCTTAGTAAACCACAATTCACACGTTCTATATCTTCCTCCCTGCCTGACAGGTACATACTTATCTAGGACACACAGGAGCTTTTCCTTGAATAAGCGCCACATTTTTAATGTGCTCATCCCCTGCAGTTTCCTTCCCCATTCTATGCTTCCTAAATCTTTCCTAATTGCATAATAATTTCCTTTCTCCCAGCTGTAACTCTTGCTCGGTGGAGTACACCTATCCCTTTCTTTCACTAAAGTAAACCTGACAGAATTGTGATCGCTGTCTCCAAAGTGCTCACCTACTTCCAAATCTAACACCTGGCCAAGATCGTTACCCAGTACTAAATCTAAAGTGACTTCGCCCCTTGTAGGCCTGTCTACATACTGTGTCAGGGAAACCCTCTGCACACACTGGACAAAAACCGACCCATCTATAGTACTCGTACTGTAGTGATCCCAGTCAATATTTGGATAGTTGAAGTCCCCCTAAACAACTACCCTGCCTCTCTCACTCCTATCGAGAATCATCTTTGCTATCCTTTCCTCTACATCTCTGGGACTATTCGGAGGCCTATAGAAAACTCCCAGCATGGTGACCTCCTTTCCTGTTTCTAACCTCAGCCCATACTACCTCAGTTAACGAGTCCCCAAAACATCCTGTCTACAACTGTAATATTGTCCCTGATCAACAATGCCACACCTCCCCCTCTTTTACCATCTTCTCTGTTCTTACTGAAACATCTGAATCCCAGAACCTGCAACAGCCATTCCTGTCCCCACTCTATCTATGTCTATGTAATGGCCACAACATCGAAGTCCCAGGTACCAACCCACGCTGCCAGTTCACCCACTTTATTTCGGATGCTCCTCGTGTTGAAGTACACACACTTCAAACCAGGTTTTCGCTTGCCAGTGTCAGATACTTGATTTGGGAACTCCCTACTCTCATCCTCTTCTGTACCTATCCTACAATTTTGGTTCCCATCCCCCTGCTGTATTAGTTTAAACCCACCTTAATAGCTTTAGCAAATTTCCCACCCAGGATATTGGTACCTTTCTGGTTTAGATGAAGACCATCCTGCTTGTAGAGGTCCCACCTACCCCAGAAAGAGCTCCAATTATCCAACAACCTGAAACCCTCCCTCCTGCATCATCCCTGTAGCCACGTGTTCAACTCCTTTCTCTCCCTAATCCTAATCTCACTAGCACACTGCACGGGCAGCAAACCAGAGAAAACAACTCTGCTTGTCCTAGCTCTAAGCTTCCATCCTAGCTCCCTGAATTTCTGCCTCAAGTTCCCATCTCTCTTCCCACCTATGTCATTGGTGCGGTTGGTGTGGTGTGGCTGAAGTTTTACTGATGCCAACTTTAATGGACAAGGGCCTTAGCACACCGACCCCATCATTGTCTACCATTTGGCTGGTTGTGCGCGTATGAGTGTAAATCTGAGAGATCCTCAGTAGTGGTGATGACAGGGAATGTAACTGAGACAGCCAATGCTGCAGGATGGCCAAGGTGTATGCCTTTGTTGCCAAGATAACGTGTTGCAGAACAATGTTGTTCCCATGTGAACTCCCAGTGACCAGACCGCTCCCTTATCCTGCCCATTGTGAGTCCCTTTGCAGCCATTCTCCTCAACATTGCACTCTGTTCAAGTGCTTCATGACAGTGAGCCATCTTCAGTGTTATCATGCCACTGAGAGGCCCAGCTTCACTCTCTTTTCTAGCTGCCCATTCCATCAATCCGATTTCACACTTCCCTAGATCATCACCAAAGTAGTGACTACAACTATCTCTCTCACCCTACCCCATGCCCCACCTCTTCTCCCAGATGCCCTTCCCCTTTAGTTTCTGCAAATGGAAGCAACCGGACTACTGTGGCCCAACTCTTTGAGTGACCTGATATCGAACAGTTCTCAGCTGTCCAGTCCCTGAGTGGTGGAGACACATGTCTCTGATTGTTACTGCCCTTTCTCTGGACTGGCCCTTATGAAGATAAATAACTGCCCATGACCCAGCCTCTGGAATGCAGAGGCATTCCAGCCCTGTGCAAAGCCAGCCTGACAGGACACCTGGCCATGGCTGAAACCCAGATTTCAATGGGAGACTCCCTTGTCTACCTGTGCCAGGCCCCCATGACCGGCTGGTGCCTGTCTGGACATCATTGTGAACTGCTCCCCTAAAACTTTCACATTTGTTGCACTGCTTACTGCAGATTTTATGCAAACACTGAGATATGGTACAGATGTTAGACTGATCTGCCACACTGCCATAAGGCAAGATGCATGCGTCCTTGACTGAGGTCAACTGTACAGTTTAGTCACTTGTCTGGTTGTGAAGCATGCATGGTGTGGACATGCTGAATGGCATCAAATCAATACAGTGAGACAGCATGGAAGCAGCCCTGCTAGGCAACATGGTCAACACCTTGTAATGGGCTCCTTTGACTGTGTGGTACCTGTATCCGATGTTACAATGTATTGGATGCCTATGTGTTCTCCTAAATCAGTCTGTCTTGCGGGGCACACTGCACACAAGATGGTGGCAATGACTCCCTGAATGTGGACTGCCAATGTCAATGGTAAAGGATGACAGTTTGTCCATGGGCAAGATAGAGGACCTTTGGAGCAAATGGTAAGTTGAAGCCACCAAAAACGAAGTTGATTTTGTATGGTGGGTTTAATAACATCCCATATTTTCTTAGAGATTGTGACTGTGTTCTGAACAAAACTATCAAGAAATTCTTCTCTCTGTCTTCCGCTTCAAGGTGTCTGTAACTTGCACTCGAGTTTAAAGATCTTAAGCCAATTATCATAGTTCATTATAAATCATAGAATCCTTACAGTGTGGAAGCAGTCCATTTGGCCCAACAAGTCCATACCGACCTCAAAAGAGCAATCCACCCAGACCCATTTCCCTAATTTATTACTCTACATTTCCCCTGACTAATGCACCTAACCTACACATCCCTGAACACTATGGGCAATTTAGCATGGCCAATTCACCTCTGGTCCCACTCTTATCTCTGGTCCCACACTCACCTCCAGTTCTACTCTCACCTCTGGTCCCACTAATATCTCTGATCCCACTCTCATCTGTGGTCCCATTCTCAAATCTGGTCCCACTGTCAAATCTGGTAACACTCTCAAATCGCTTCCTGCTCACCTCTGATCCCACTCTCACCTCTAATCTCACTTTCACCTCTGGTCCCACTCTCATCTCGTCTCACACTCGCCTTCAGTCCCACTCTTATATCTGGTCATTCTTTCATTTCTGTTCACAATCTTACCTCTGGCCCCATGCTCACCTCTGGTTCTACTCGCACCCCTTGTCCCACTAATATCTCTTGCTCCCACTCTCATCTCTGGTATCACTCTCATCTCTGGTCCTATTCTCAAATCAGGTTCCACTCTCACCTCTGTTCCCACTCACATCAAGTCCCACTCTTACCTCTGGTCCCACTCTTACATAGAACTACTGAGTCATGCAGAATGGAAACAGACCCTTCAATCCAATTAGTCCAAGCCGAACATAATCCCAAATTAAACTAGTCCCACCTGCCTGCTCCTGGCCCGTATCCCTCCAAACCTTTTCTTTTAATGTACTAAGTGTCTTTTGAATGTTGTAACTGTGCTCACATCTACTCCTTCCTCAGGAAGTTTATTCCACATGTGAACCACCCTCTCCGTAAAAAAAACCTGCCCCCATGTCTTTTTTAAATCTCTCTCCTCTCATGTTAAAAATGTGCTCTCTAGTCTTGAAATCCTAGGGAAAAGATAGCTTCCATTAAACCTATCTATACCTCTCATGATTTTCTAAGTCTCTATAAGGTTACCTCTCAACCTCCTATATTCCAGTGGAAAAAGGTCCCAGTCTATCCAGCTTTTCTTTATAACTCAAACTTTCCATACCCAGCAACATCCTGGTAAATCTCTTCTGAACCCTCTCTAACTTAATAATATTCTTCCTAAAGCTGGGTGACCAGAACTGGACACAGTACTTCAGAAGATGCCTCACTATTGTTCTATGCAACCTTAACAAGACTTCCCAACTCCTAAACTCAAAGGACTGAGCAATGAAGGCAAGTGTGCCAAATCTTTTTTTACCAGCCTATCTATTTATGTGATGCATTTGGAGATGCTGGTGTTGGACTGGGGTGTACAAAGTTAAAAATCACACAACACCAGGTTAAAGTCCAACAGATTTAATTGTAAGCACACTAGCTTTCGGAGCGTCGCTCCTTCATCAGGTGGTAGTGGGGCCCACTCCTGATGAAGGAGCAACGCTCCGAAAGCTAGTGTACTTCCAATTAAACCTGTTGGACTTTAACCTGGTGTTGTGTGATTTTTAACTGTATATCTGATGCAAGCTTCAAAGAATTGTGTACCTGAACCCCGAGGTCCATCTATTCTGCAACACTACCCAAGGCCCTACCATTAATTGTATAAATCCTGTAATTCTTTGTTGTATGAAAATGCAATACCTCGCATTTATCCAGATTGAAATCTATCTGCCATTTTTCAGCATCTGATAACACTCTCTTTTTGGTCTCATTCTTACCGCTGGTTCCACTCTCCCCTATGATCCCACTCTCAGCTCTGGCCCCACTCACCTCTGATCCTACACTCATGCCTGGTCGCATTCTCCTGTGAGGGTGGAGATCAAGGTTGGCAGGAGTAGGGAACCCTGGATAAAAAGAGGTATTGAGGTTTTGACCAGATAAAAGGAGACATGATTCAGGTACAGGCAGCTGGGATCAAGGGAATCCCTGGAGGTATATAGGGGATGCAGGAGTTTACTGAAAATGGAAATCAGGAGGGTGAAATGAGGGCATGAGATAGCTTTGGCTGAGAAGATTAGGGTGAATCCAAAGAGATCCTTTAAGCATATTAAAGGAAAAAGAATAACGAGAGACAGAATAGGACCGCTCAAGGACCAAAGTAGACATGTATGTGTGGAACAGCAGGAGATGGGCAAGGTCTTCAATGAATATTTCTCCTCTGCGTTTACTGTGGAGAAAGATGTGAAGATTTGTAACTTGGGGAAGTTAGCGGTGATATCTTGAGGACAGTCCATATCACATAAAGGTGGCGATGGACGTATTAGAATGTATGAAGGTGAATAAATCTCCTCGTCTTGATCAAATATATCCAAGACAACTGCAAGAGGCTAGAGAAGAAATTGCAGTGGTCCTGGATGATATATTTGCACCATTGTTAGCCATGGGTGAAGTCCCAGAAGCCTAGAGGGTAGCAAATGTTGTGCCATTATTCAAGAAGGACTGCAAAGAAAAGCCTGGGAACTATAGACCAGTAAGCCTAACATCTATGGCAAGTAAGTGACTTGAGAAGGTTCTGAGGGATAAGATATACTTGCATTTGGAAAGACAGGGTTTGATTGGGAACAGTCAGCAAGGTTTTGTGGGTGAGTGGGAGATCGTACCTCAGAAATTTCTTAGAGTTCTTTGATGAAATGACTAGGAAGATTGATGAAGGTAGGGTGGTAGACACAGTCTATTTAGAGCTGAAACTTTATTGCTGGAACAGCACAGCAGGTCAGGCAGCATCTAGGGAACAGAAGATTCGACGTTTCGGGCACATGCCCTTCTTCAGGCATGTGCCCGAAACGTCGAATCTTCTGTTCCCTAGATGCTGCCTGACCTGCTGTGCTGTTCCAGCAATAAAGTTTCAGCTTTGATCTCCAGCGTCTGCAGACCTCACTTTCTCCTCCACAGTCTATTTAGACTTCAGTAAGGCCTTTGGTAAGATTTCACATGGAAATCTGCCCTGGAAGATTAGATTGATGGAGTCCAGGGGGAGCTGGCAAATTGGATACAAAATTGATTTGATGGTAGGAAGCAGAGGGTAATAATGGAAGGATGCATGTCAGACTGGAGACTAGTGGAGTGCATCAGGGGTTGGTGCTGGGCACTTTGCTGTTTGTTATCCATGTCAATGATTTGGATGAGAATGTACAAGGTATGATTAGTAAGCTTGCAGATGACACTAAAATAGGCAGAATGGTGGATAGTGAGGAAGGTTATCAGAAATTTTAGCAGGATCTTGATCAGTTGGGGAAGTGGGCTGTGAAATGGCAAATGGAGTTTAATATAAATAAGTGTGAAGTCTTGCATTTTGGAAAGTAAAATCAAAGTCTGAGCTTCATGTTCTATGGTAGGGCCTTAATAAGCCCTCAGGTAAGGGGTTCTCAGAAAGTGGAGTCACAGATAGACAGAGCAGTGAAGAAGGCTTTTGGCACACTGGCCTTCATCAGTCAGAGAATTGAGTATAGAAATTGGGAAGTTATGTTGCAGTTGTACAGTAATTGGCAGCACGGTGGCACAGTCGTTAGCACTGCTGCCTCACCGCACCAGAGACCCAGGTTCAATTCCCACCTCAGGTGACTGTCTGTGTTGAGTTTGCACATTCTCCCGTGTCTGCATGGGCTTGCTCTGGTTTCCTCCCACAGTCCAAAAATGTGCAGATTAGGTGAATTGGCCATGCTAAATTGCTCGTAGTGTTAGGTGAAGGGGTAAATGTAGGGGAATGGGTCTGGGTGAGTTGCACTTTGGCGGGTCGGTGTGAACTTGTTGGGCCGAAGGGCCTGTTTCCACACTGTAAGTAATTTAATCAATTGGTGAAGTCACATTTGAAGCATTGTGTTCAATTTTGGTCACCTTGCTGTAGGAAGGATGTTATTAAACTAGAAAGAGTGCAGACGAAATTTACAAGGATGTTGCCATTTATCCATTTTTAAGCATGCTAAAATTGCTGATAACTCCTCCATCTCAATATTTATTCTGTTCAAGTATTTTAAATCCACCATAAATCCCCTTTCAGATATTCAAACAAATACAATTTATCAAATAAATCATGCTTTCAAGCTAGTGCATCTAGTTCCTGAATGGTGTCACGCTTTAACCTGGATGGTGTCAAGCTGCTGAAGTTGTGAGCGGTGCCGTACATCATGCAATTATCGGCAAACTTCACCACTTCCGACATTATGATGGAGAGAAGATCAATGATGAAGCAGCTGAAGATGGTTGAGCCTAGGACAGTACCCTGGGGAACTTGAATATATATATGCCTTGGAGCTGAGAAAATATTGGAAAATATACTAAGGGACAGAATTAATCTCTGCTTGGAGAGGCAACGATTTATCAAGAATAGACAACATGACTTTTTCATGGGGAGATAATATCTAACAAATCTGATTAAGTTTTTTGATGACATGACTAGGTGTTTAAATGAGGATAGTGCATTTTGATATAGTCCACACAGACTTCAGTATGGCTTTTGACAAGAAATGGGAAACTGCTCAAGAAGGGTAGACCCTATAGGGTCCATGGCAATTTGGTAAATTGGATCCAAAATTAGATTAATGGCAGGATGCAGCGCATGGTGATTGAAGGTTGATTTTGTGAGTGGAAGTCTGTGTCAAGTGCCTTACCTCAAGGGTCACTGTGTCTCTTACTATTTGTACTATACATTAATGATGTAGTCTTGAACATAGGAGGTATAGTGAGTAAATTCACAGATGTCACAAAAAAGCAAGAAGAAAAGTCTTAGAAAACACAGTACTATAGATTGGCTGGTCAGGTGGTAGTGATAAATCAAATTTAATCCAGAAAAATGCGAACTCTGTAGGCTGGTTGCTAAAGTATTTATGTGAACTTGAAATTTTATGTGGAACCTGAAATAACTCCACAGAGGCCAGTAACCCATCACCAAGTCAAACTTTATTTACATGTGGAGAGTCCTTGACACTGATCCTTCTCCCTCAGAGCCAGTTCTTGGAGTGAACAGGATGTCTGACATTCTGTCAGCCAAGGTTCCTTGATTGGACCAGGTTAAAAGATGCAATCAGGGAATTCATATTCTATGAAATCTGAGTGCTGAGGAAGGGTCAATGTACCCAAAATGTTAACTCTGATTTCTTTCCACAGATGCTGCCAGACCTGATAAGCTTATCCAGCAATTTCTGAGATCCACCTGGCTGACCTCATTACAATCACTACATCGCCCCCCCATGACAAAGGCGAGCTCTTCTTTTTTGTAGATCCTCCAGGGGTATTTTAGCACTGGATCAGTTTCCGCAACTCTACCTCTGATATGGGTGGTGTGTAACACACAGTAGCTCGCCTTTTGTGCCTGGAGCATCTCAGAAGAAATTCATTCTCTTCTTCAAGTGTCAAAGACATCCAGGCAGCAACAACCACTGTGTTCATCTCAGATTCTGAGGTATCTTCAATGCTTGATGGAGAGGGAGAAACCACGGGTTTCAGAACATTTGCTGATCAACGATGGACTGTTACCTGTGATCAACACTTCTGGGAACCCATGTATTGCAAAAGATGGGCATAGTATTTCTATCATTGTCTCCGTATTTGATAAATGAACTCTATGCATGCCTAGCCACTTTGACTGGGCATCCATAATTACTAAGAACATTGAGCCCATGAAAGTACATGCATAGTCAACATGTAACTGAATTCAGGGTTTACCCAGCCATTCCCATAAATATGGAGGAGCTTCTGGCAGTAATATCATCATTGTTAGCACTCTGGGCACTAAATTGTCTGCATCCAATCCTGACCACCAGACGTAACTTCTCACCAACACCTTCATTTTTGAAACTCCTGGATGACCCCTGCTGGAGTTCATCCAGTTTCTAGTGGCAACCTTTGCTCAGGACAATCACTCTTGCTCCCTGTAATAATATGCCATTCTCTACTTTGATCTGGTATCTTCAGGTACAAAAAGGTTTCAATTCTGGTTGTGATGGCCCTTTGGCTTCCCCAATCACTACCAGCTATTTCAGTTTTACCAGGATCGGATCTTTCTCTGTCCAAAGTCTGACTTTGTCAGCTGTGACAGGAAGGGTGCCCAGAAGATTTAAAACTATTACAACTGTTCCAGTGGCGGTACTACTGGTGGTGTATCTGCCAGTGGGAGACAGTTCAATGCCTCTGTATTTGCCACTTAGCCTCCCAGAAGGTGTTCCAACTTGCAATTATACGCACTGAGTATTAGAGCCCACTGCTAAATTCGGCCTGAAGCTATGAGCAGCACTGGCTTCTCCTCTTTAAGTGGACCTAACAGGGTTTTGTGGTCTGTTATTATTAGAAATCTACATCCGTACAGGTATTGGTGGAACTTCTTGACTTCAAATATGACAACCAAACCTTCCATCTCTATCTGGGCATATTTACACTCTGCATTAGCCAAAGTCCTGGAGGCATATGCTGTTGAGCTTTCCTCTCCATTGGGCCATGTATGAGCATGTCTCAATTGGGATCATAGTGTGCCAAAACACCTTACAAAATGATGATTTGGAGATGCCGGTGTTGGACTGGGGTCTACAAAGTTAAAAATCACACAACACCAGGTTATAGTCCAACAGGTTTAATTGGAAGCATACTAGCTTTTGGAGCGTCACTACCACCTGATGAAGGAGCAAAGCTCTGAAAGCTAGTGTGCTTCCAATTAAACCTGTTGGACTATAACCTGGTGTTATGTGATTTTTACAGAATGATTGCTGTTTCTTCACATCTCTGAAAGCTATGAGTTGGCTATGCGACCATTTCCAAAGCTGGCCACTTTTAGGAGTTGATGTAAAGGTACTAGGATGGATGCCAGGTTATGTACAAACTTTCCTTACTAATTCACCAGCCCAAGGAAAGACCGAAGCTCAGGTTCAGACATGGGAACCGAGGCAGCTTTGATCACTCTACTTTATCTTCCAATGAGTGCAAATTGGTCTTGTCAACAGTGTAGCTCATGTAGGTTATTTCAGATGCCTGGAGCACATATTTTTACATTCCAAGTCATACGCTCGAATGGGAAAAATGTCTAAGGATTATGACTAAGTTCTCTTTATTGGAACGGCAACTAGATAAATAGCAACCTGGGGTAGACCTGATGAAATGTTCTCCATCTTCTGCTAAAAAAAATTGCACAGGCTGATGATACCCCAAATTGAAGTCTCGCACAATGGTACAAACCCTTCTGGGTATTAATTGTAGCATACCTCTGGGAATCCTCATCAAACCACAAATGCAAGATTTTTAAAATTCACTTGTGGGATGTGGGAGTCGCTGGCTGGCCAGCATTTATTGCCCGTCCCTAGTTGCCCTTGAGAAGGCGTGGTGAGCTGTCTTCTTGAACTGCTGCAGTCCACCTGCGGTGGGTTGACCACAATGCCAGTGGATAGGAAATTCCAGGATTATTATTTGGCAACAGTGAAGGAACGGCGAAATATTTTCAACTCAGGATAGTGAGTGGCTTGATAGGAAACTTGAAGTTGGTGGTATTCCCATGTCCCTGTTGCTCTTGTCCTTCCAACTGGAAATGGTCATGGGTTTGGAAGTTAATGTCTAAGGATCTTTGGTAAATTTCGCAAGTGCATCTTGTAGATAGTACACACTGCTGCTACTGAGCTTCTGTGGCAGACGATGGGGATGCTTGTGGATGTAGAGCCAATCACATGGGCTGCTTTATCCTGCATGGTATCAAGATTCTTGTGTGTTATTGGAGCTACCCTCATCCAGGCAAGTGGGGAGTATTCCAACACACTCCTGATTTGTGCCTTGTAGATGGCTGACAGGCTTTGGGGAGTCAGGAGGTGAGTTACTTGCTGCAGTATTCCTAGCCTCTAACCTGCTCTTGTAGCCATTGTGTTTATGTGGTGAGTCCAATTGAGTTTCTGGGAGACTAAGCGTCAATAGGAACCCCCAGGATGTTGACATTGGGGATTCAGTGATGTTAACACGATTAGATGTCAAGATCTAGTGGTTGGATTGTCTCTTATTGGTGATGGTTATAGCCTGGCATTTATGTGGCGAGAATGTTACTTCCCACTTGTCTGCCCTAGATGTTGTCCATATCTTGTTGCTTCTGAATTTGAAGTGCTTCAATATCTGAGGAGTTGTGGATGGTGTTGAACAATGTGCAATCATCAGCGAACATCCCCACTTCTGACCTTATGATGGAAGGAAGGTCATTGATGATGCAGCTGAAGGTAGTTGGGCCTAGGACACCACTCTGCGAAACTGCTGCTGAGATGTCCTGGAGCTGAGATGACTGACCTACAACAACTAAGACCATCTTCTTCCGTGCTAAGTATGACTTCAACCATTGGAGAGTTTAGCCCTGATACCCATTGATTCCAATACACATGGCTCGTGTCCAGCTTCGTGAAGAACAGCAACCCCCACCAGTTTTGCTCATAAATCCTCTATAAAGGGATTGGGTATTTATCCATCTGCCAAAAGCAGTTTACTGTTTGTTTAAAATCCTCACAAACGTGAACCAATCCATCAGGTTTCACAATTGGTACAATCATGCTACCTACCCCGCAAACTGGACTGATTTGATGGTTCCTTCACTTTCCAGCTTCCTGATTTCTGCCTCTACTTTTGCCTATAAGGCAAGTGACACTGGATGGGCCTTATAGAATCATGGAATTGCTTCTTGGGACAACCAAGGTGGCCTTGGCTCCTTTGATAGTCCCCAGACCTTCTGAAAAACTTCTAGGTATTTAGTTAGGACTTCACTCAGGCAACCATTTTCTAATCAAAACATGTAGAGCCAATCTAGGTAAATCTTTCTCAACCAATTATACCCCATCAAGCTTGGGCCTGAGCCTTTTACTACAATTAGAGGTAACTGAACCAGCTGCTTCTCATAAGAGACCGGAACCAAATTTGTACGCTTTATCGATAAAGGTTCCCTCATATAGGTTCTCAGTCTAGTTGAGGTCTTGTGCTAATGTAAGGATAGGAATCAAGAGCAAATTTCACTAAAGACTGAAAAGGCTGTGCCAGTATCAACCTCCATTGGAACTGGGCAACCATTTAACCAGGCCCTTGTTTGATTGGCTCGGACTTGAATTTTGCAAAGCATTTAACTGTTCTAAACCAGATGTAGGTGGGCTTTCCAGTGTGTGCACTCTCCTGGATAGAGGCCGATGAGTTCTTTTACTCAATTTAGGTCTGGTGGGATTATTTTGCTATCTCAAGTCCACATACCAGCAACAGCAACAATAGGATGTCAGCCTGAATCCTGAAGACAATTTTAACTAGTTGGCTAAGGCTTGGTTTTGTTTTAAGGTTTTGCTGTGAGCTGACCTAGAGTTCCTCTGTTCAACATCTGTCCTGAGTGAAGCTATGCAATTACCTTCACTCAAGTGGTGTTCCCCAAGCTTAGTAGGATTGACGAGGGGGTCTCCTTCCAATGGAATACCCCATTCGCCCATATTTTTCAATGATAAAGCCGGTTGTAGTGCCTGCTTGAAGTTCAGTTGGGCTTCAGCGAGTAGGAGCTCTTGTATAGTTACATCATTAATCCCACATATTAAACAGTCTCTCAACATCTCATCAAAGGTTAAACCAAAATCACATGCCTCTGCCAGTCTTCTTATCCTAATCAAAAGTCCTGATATGGATTCCGCGGTTCTTGAACTGTTGAGTAAAACTGATGGAATCTTAGAAATAGAAGAGACTTGGGATTGTAATATTCCTTAACTAAATCCATCAACTCTTGAAAGGTTTTAGTATCTGGTGCCTCAGGGAAAGTTAGGCTCCTGAAAACCGACAAAACTGTGTGTCCACAAGCAGTCCGAAGAATCACTCATTGCTTTTCAACTGCCCCAATGTCATTTGCCCAGTAAAAACTAATGCATTCTTTCTAGATACTAGGCCCAGTCTTCAATGGCAGGATTGCACAAGTCAAGCTTCCCAAATAACGGCATGGTGCCAAAAATGCTTACCCCAATTCAAAGATGACTGATGCAAGTGAATTTCTTCAGGAGCATGCTTTTCTCTCATTGTCACTGAAATAACTCCATCACCAGGTCACCTCTATTTACACATGGAGAGTCCTTGACAATGATCCAGCTCCCTCAGAGCCAGCTATAAGAATGAACAGAATGTCTGACACTCCTGTTCTTATCTGTTAGCCAGGGATCCCTGATTGGAACAGGTTAACTGCCCCAATCAGGGAACTCATATTAGAACATAGAACAGTACAGTATGATGTTGTGCCGAGCATTTATCTTAATCTAACCTACAGACCTCTCAATTTACTGACATCCATGTGCTTGTCCAGCAGTCGCTTAAATGTCCCTAATGTCTCTGAATCTACTACCACCGCTGGCAGTGCATTCCATGCACACACCACTCTCTGTGTAAAGAACCTACCTTTGAAATTTCCCCAGTATAGGGGAACCTCGATTATCCGAACGAGATGGGCAGGCACTATTTCATTCGGATAATCGATTATTTGATTAATCGATTAAATGCTTTTTCTCTGGGGCTAGGAGTTTTTAAAAGTCTGTTCGTCATTCAGGAGACGGCAGTAGCGCACAGCGCATGAGACCCTACCCCCAACCCCACCGAACACGGCCACCCAACCATCCAACACCACCCTGTGGCCCCAACACCACCGACCCGCAACCCACCCAG
>NC_057710.1:51791618-51799863 GCF_004010195.1 Chiloscyllium plagiosum | reverse complement strand
CCACCCCCGCCCCCATTCTGGGGCAGCTGGACTAGACACCAGGATTAAAACTGCTGCTGCCTTTGTGGGTATGTCTCCAAATAGCGCACACACACAACTATTTACTGCTGAAAAATGTGTTGCTGGAGAAGCGCAGCAGGTCAGGCAGCATCCACGGAGCAGGAGAATTGACGTTTCAGGCATAAGCCCTTCTTCAGGATTCTCCTGCTCCTTGGTTGCTGCCTGACCTGCTGCATTTTTCCAGCAACACATTTTTCAGCTCTGCTCTCCAGCATCTGCAGTCCTCACTTTCTCCTAACTATTTACTGCACCTTTTTGACAGTTCCACATTTGCCCAGTACAGGACAATGTTGGAGAGATTATGTGGGGAAGGCGGGATTTAGTGTACACCCTTCTGTAGAACTCCAGGGAAAATGTAGGAAGAGAAAGAGGGTGGGCAGGCAATTATTTGGAAACGGTGCCTGTTTAATAACTGTAAACAAAAGACGCGATCACTGCTGGAAACATGTCTTTGACGTAATGTTTCTATCGGGACCTCTTCAGATAATCGAGGTTCCTCTGCATCTTCCTTCAATTACCTTAAAATTATGACCCCTCGTGACAGCCATTTCTGCCATGGGGAAATGTCTCTGGCTCTCTACTCTATCTATGCCTCTCATTACCTTGTACACCTCTATCAAGTCAAATCTCATCCTTCTCTCGTGTGAAAAGCCCGAGCTCACTCAACCTCTCTTCATAAGATAAGCCCTCCAGTCCAGGCAGCATCCTGGTAAATCTCTTCTACACTCTCTCTAAAGCATCTACATCCCTCCTATAATGAGGCAAACAGAACTGGACATTATATTCCAAGTGTGGTCTAACCAGAGTATTATAGAGCTGCAGCAAAACCTCATGGCTCTTAAACTCAATCCCCCTGTTAAAGAAAGCCAAAACACCATATGCCTTCTTACAACCCTATCAACTTAGGTGGCAACTTTGAGTGATCTATGTACATGGACCCCAAGATCCCTTTGTTCCTCCACACTGCCAAAAATCCTGTCTTTAACCCTGTATTCAGCATTCAAACTCAATCTTCCAAATAAAACGCTTTGCATTTATCCAGTTTGAACTCCATATGCCACTTCTCAGCCCAGCTCTACATCCTGTCATTGCCTGCAATAGATCTCAACACTATCTAAAACATAACCAACCTTTGTGTCATCGGCAAATGTACTCACCCAACTTTCCACTTCTTTATCCAAGTTATTTATAAAAACTAGAAATAGCAGAGGCCCAAGAACAGATAACAGGTCACCAAGCTCCAGGTGGAATACTTTCCATCCACTACCACTCGTTTTTTTTAGACCAACCTATTCTGTAGCCAGACAGCCAAGTTTTCCTGTATCCCATACCTCCTAACTTTCCAAATGGTCTTACCGTGGAAAACCTTATCAAATACCTTTCTGAAATTCATATACACCACATCCACTGCTTGACCTTTGTCAACTTGTCTTGTCATATCCTCAAAAACTCAATAAAACTTGTGAGGCATGCCCTGCCCCTCACAAAACCATGCTGACTATCTTTAATCAAATTGTTTTTCCAAATAGTCTTAAATCCTTTCAGAATCCTTTCCAGTACCTTGCTTACCACAGACATAAGACTGACTAGTCTACATTTTCCAGGGATTTTCCTATTCCATTTCTTGAACAGAGGATCAACATTAGCCTCCTTCCAATCAGTCAGTACTACTCCCATGGACAGTGAGGTTGCAAAATCATCACCAGAGGCGCAGTAATCTCATTCCTCATTTCCCAGAGTAACCTTGGATATATCTGGTCTGGCCCTTGGGGCTTAGCTATCTTGATGCTTCCCAGAATTGCCAGCACATCCACCTTCTTAATATCAATCTGTTCAAGCCTACTAATCTGGTCCACGGTGTTATCACTACCAACAAGGTCCCTCTCTCTCGTAAACACTGAAGCAAAAACTTAATTTAGGGCCTTCCCTACCTTTTCAGACTCCAGACACAAGTTCCCTCCACTATCCCTGATCGGCCCCACCCTCTCTCTGATCATTCTCATTCCTCAGGTAAATGTGGAACGCCTTTGGGTTTTCCCTAATCCTTCCTGCCAAAACTTATTCGTGTCCCCTCCTAGCTCTCCTCAGTCCATTTTTGAGTTCTTTCCTCGATACCCTGTAATCCTCTAAAGCTGTGTCAGATCCTTGCTTCCTCAACCTTAAGTAAGCATCCTTCTTCCCCTTGATGAGAAGCTCCTCTTCTCTTGTCATCCAAAGCTCCTTCATCTTACCTTTTCCTTGCCTGTCTCAATGGAACAAAGCTATCCAACACTCGCAACAAGTGCTCCTTAAACAGCCTCCACATTACTGTCGTGAATTTCCTGTAGAACAATTGTTCCCAATTTATACTCCACAGCACCTTTCTAATAGCAGAATAATTTCACCTCCCCTAATTAAATACTTCCCATATTATCTGTTCCAATCCCTCTCCATATCTATGGTAAAAGTGAGGCAGTTGTGGTCACTGTCACCAAAATGCTCTCCTACTGAGAGATCTGACACCTGGCCCGGCTCATTGCCTAGCACCAAATCCAATATGGCCGCTCCCCTAATTGGCCTATCTACATATTGAGTCAGGAATCCTTCCTGGACACACTTGACAAAATCAGCTCCGTCCAGACCATCTGCACTAAGGAGGTTCCAATCAATATTGGGGAAATTGAATTCACCCATAACAACTGTTACATTGGCACCGTTCCAAGATCTGCCGTCCAATCTATTCTTCCATTTCTCTGCTACTATTGGGGAGGCTACAGAAAATATCCAATGAAGTGACTGCTCCTTTCCTGTTACTGACTTCCACCCATCCTGACTCAGTTGACAAACCCTCCTCAACAACTTCCTTTTCTGCAGCTGTGATGCACTATCTAATTAACAATGCTACTCCCCCTTCTCTTTTACTCTCCTCCCTGTTCTTTTTAAAAGACCTAAACCATGGAACATCCAGCAACCATTCCTGCCCCTATGAAATCCATGTCTCCATTGTGGCCACAACATCATAGTTCCTAATACTGATCCATGTTCTAAAGTTTATCACCGACACACCTTAACCCATCCCTTTACCCTATCAATTGTGTAACCTTCCTGACATGCTCTCTGCATTCTATTTCTGCCCGTTCAACAACCAACCTCTCCTCTGATCTGGAGCTCTGGTTCCCATTCCCCTGCCAAACTAGTTGAAACCCTCTCACATTGCTCTAGCAAATCTCCCGCCCAGGACATTGGTGCCCCTCCAGTTTAAGTGCAACCTGTCCTTCATGTACAGGTCCCACCTTTCCCAGAAGGTACCCCAATGATCTATGTATCTGAAGCCCTCCCTCCTGCACCAGCCCTGTAGCCACGGGATATTCTCTGAGACCCACCTGGCTGACCTCATTACAATCACCACAGAAACTATACTCATTCATGCTGAGAAATTAAACATATTCACAACCTAACTTCAATCTCTACACAAACACATCCATGACACCAAAATATATAGAATAAAATGTTTTCAAAAATAACTGAACACTCCAGAACTTTAATCATTTATGGAATGGAGTCTGACCAGGAAAAGGAGTGAATTAGAATTAAGCAGGAGAGGTCGGATGCTTTACCATTCTCAAATACTATTTTAACTGTGTTGATGGAAGAGGTGGAAACGAATAAGGAGGTCTGCTGTCTATAGCTGTCCAAAAGGCCAACCAAACAAATTGTGAGAAGACAGTAGAAACAGGTCAAATCCAATAGTAAAGAGTCCACAATAAAATTTCACTTCAAAAATAAAACTAATTCTGCAGCAATCTCTGATTCTACAATCAAACTCGTCCTTGCTGACCAAATATACAAAATTAATCTACTCCCATTTGCCAGCATACAGCTCATATCCCTCTAAATCCTTCCTTTTCATATACCCATCCTGATGCATGTTAAATGCTGTAATTGTACCAGCCTCTACCACTTCCTCTGGCTGCTCGTTCCAGACATGCACCACCTCTGCATGAAAACATTGCCCCATAGTTCTCTGTTGTATCTTTCCCCTCTCGCCTTAATCATTTTCTCTCCAGTTTTGAACTCCCCTACCGTGGGAAAAAGGACTTCGCTATTCACCCGATCCTTTTCCTTCATGATTTTATAAATCTCTATAAGATTAGCCCTCAGCCTCCAATGCTTCAGGGAAAATAACCCCAGCCTATTCTGCCTCTTCTTATCGCTCAAATCCTCTAACCCTGGCAACAAATTTAACAAAGTCTTTCCTATAACAGGGAGAACAAAATTGAATGCAATATTCCAAAAATGGCCAAGCCAACATCCTGTACAGCTACAACATAATATCCCAACTCCTATACTAAATGCACTGACCAATATGACTGAAATGAACAAAAATTTTGAATCAAATGGAAAAAGGAAAGAAAGTGAAATGAATAAAATAAACAACTTGAAATATAAGAAAAAGAACTGAAAAGGGAAAAGGAAATATTAAATAAATAGAAAAAGATGCAGGCGGTGAAGAAGAGAAATGGGATCTTGGCCTTCATAGTAATAGGATTCGAGTACAGGAGCAGGGATGTCTTGCTGCACTGTACAGGCCCTTAGTGAGATAACACCTGGAGTACTATGTGCAGTTTTGGTCTCCTTATTTGAGGAAGGTTGTTCTGGCTATGGAAGAAATGCAACAAAGATTTACCAGCGTGATTCCTAGATGGCAGGACTGGTGTATGAGGAGAGCTTGGATCATTTAGGAATATACTCACTGGAATTTAGAAAAACGAGGGGCAATCTTATGGAAACCTATAGAATTCAATAGGTTTCTAACAGTACTAGAGTGGGTAAATGCAGGAAGGATATTCCCAATGACCATGGAGTCTAGAAGCAGGGATCACATTTTAAGAAAATGAGGTAGGCCATTTAAGGCTGAGAGGAGAAATGTCTTCACCTTGTGGAATTTTATGTCACAGAACTGATTGAAGCCAAAATATTTAGTGCTTTCAAGAAGGAATGGGATATCATTCTTAGGGCTAAAGGGATCAAAGGGCATGGGGAGAAAATGGAAACAGTGTACTGAGTTAGAAGATCAGCTATGATTATATTGAATGGCATGGCGATCTTGAAGGGCCAAATGCCCTACTCCTGCTCCTATTTTCTATGTTTCTATGTTTTCTAATCTAATGAAAGGTATACTATTTATATTATATTTTCCATTTTAAGTTTCAAGATTGAAGTAGATACATTTTAGTCAGTTCTGTAAAGGCTTTTCTTAAAGGTCACCAAGTCATTTTGGAACAATAACTTAAATGCATCAGTTCAAAGAAAAAGTATGATTGCAGGAGAGTGCCTGGAGAACCCAATGTTAATTAATAAAATTATTATATTGTTTGATTTATGATACACATCAAATGCAGATAGGCAATTAGTTCAGTTTTGAGTTAAGAACAGAAGGTTTAATTTCAGAAGAACCCAGAGTTCTATTCAGAAGATAACAGTTTTTCTCTTGCAGGAGAACCAGGTTTTTCAGTTAAGTTCATGTGAACAGTTCACTTATGCACATGAGGCTCCTTCTCTTTGGAGCTTACAAACCGAGATATTTTAAAGATAAATCTTCCAGTTACTAGGATTGTAGAAGGTTTAGGTCATCAAAACTGTGAAAGTCATGCCAACAAACTCAGAAAGAAATCATTTTTAAAATGTATTAGCAGTCCAACGGTAAAAAAACTGGAAAGCATCAGTGAAGTAAAGATTTTTAAAAACTGAGATAGTTGTGATATTTCTCTCAAATGGTGTTTCTGGAAATGAATGATTTTAGGAAACAGGTTGAAATTTTGTTTTGATATTTGTGTGAAGAATGTTCCAACTGACTTGTATATATGTTTGTTTAATTCTTTTGTGCAACAAAGGTCTTGTTGTTAAAAAACATATGTAGCCTCACATAACTATGTGTGTGTGACTAACCACTATGTAAAAATGAAATATATAACTTGTTAAGCCAAGTCTGATTCTGGAACCTGACCTGTCCAGTATTATCACGAGCTGGGCTAACACTACTTAGATTAGATTAGATTACATTACAGTGTGGAAACAGGCCCTTCGGCCCAACAAGTCCATACCGACCCGCCGAAGAGCAACCCACCCATACCCCTACATTTACCCCTTACCTAACACTACGGGCAATTTAGCATGGCCAATTCACCTGACCTGCACATCTTTCGACTGTGGGAGGAAACCGGAGCACCCGGAGGAAACCCACGCAGACACGGGGAGAACGTGCAAACTCCACACAGTCAGTCACCTGAGGCGGGAATTGAACCCTGATCTCCAGCGCTGTGAGGCAGCAGTGCTAACCACTGTGCCAAAGTGCCGCCCTCTCATTCATATCATTGCCTTCATATCATTGCAAATGAGACCTTTGGTCCCTTCAGCCAAGTGCTAGAACCATTGCTGATTTTACATTATTTTATTCTTTTATTAATTTTGGTTTTGAGCTGGATTTTACTTATGGACTTTGCACAACAGTTTGTGGTAAAAGGAAAAGAACAGACTAAAAAAGTCAGTCCTGCCTCAGCTGAGGGCCACACTCTCTCAGAACTGCAAAGGACCCCTTCTGTACTACATCCTCGGGAGAATTCATACTGTCAACAAACAGTATTTCAACTCCATTTCAAACACCAAAAACTGTAAGTACAACAAACATTTATCTACCCACCTCCATAACCAGCACGCCTCAAACATTCCAGTAGATTCCCCCGGCCTCTGGAACTGCTCGGACGCCATTAGCCAAGCGGCTGCTGCAGCCACCATCCCCACGGTAATGGATGATGTCACTTCCGCGCCTCACAATTCATCATGCGCCACACGTGACATCACTTCACCACTGATGTCATATACCCAGTGACTTCCACACCCCACTGCCGTCTGTGCCACCACTTCCGCCCGCACCAACACCACTCACCTGCATTCTGCTGACACGCCCCCCACAGATACCACTGTCACCATCCCCGCCCCCCAGAACATGAGGGGAACACCATCCCTGCTCATGACTCCATCCCCGTTCCCCCACCACCACACCCACTCCAATTACCAGCTCCGCTCCCACTCCCAACTCCACACCCATACCAGGTCCCAGCTCCCAGACCTGCCGAGTTTTCTCCATCCCTCCAGACATCCCCCTCACTGAGGATGAACGATCAGTCCTCAGCAAAGGACTCACCTTCATCCCCCTCCGCCCACGCATCAATTAATTTAATACACGCCGTGACGTTGAACAGTTCTTCCGTCGCATCTGCCTCCGAGCTTACTTTCACAATCAGAACTCCCGCCCACCTTCTGAAGACCCCTTCGCCCGCTTCCAACACACTGCATCCACCTGGACACCCTATGCTGGGCTATTACCCGCCCTCGACTTCTTCATTCCCAACTCCCGCCGGGACATTAACCGCCTCAACCTGTCTACCCCCCTCCCCCACTCCAACCTCTCACCCTCACAACGCGCAGCCCTCCAATCTCTCTGCTCCAATCTTGACCTCATCATCAAGCCAGCAGATAAAGGGGGCGCAGTGGTAGTCTGGCGCAATGACCTCTACACCGCTGAAGCCAGACGCCAACTCGAGGACACCTCTTCTTACCGCTCCCTTGACCATGATCCCACCCATCACCAAACCATCATCTCCCAGACGATTCAGAACTTCATCACCTCAGGAGATCTCCCACCCACAGCTTCCAACCTCATAGTCCGGGAGCCCCGCAGTGCCCGGTTCTACCTCCTTCCCAAGATCCACAAGCCTGATCACCCTGCCCGACCCGTTGTCTCAGCATGCTGCTGCCCCACTGAACTCATTTCTACCTACCTCGACACTGTCCTATCCCCCCTAGTCCAGGAACTCCCCACATACGTTCAAGACACCACCCATGCCCTCCACCTTCTCCAAGCCGTCCTTTTTCCCGGCCCCCAACGCCTCATCTTCACCATGGATATCCAGTCCCGATACCTCCATCCGCCATAACCCGGGCCTCCAAGCCCCCCGTTTCTTCCTCTCCCAACGTCCCCAACAGTACCCTTCCACCGACACTCTCATTCGTTTGGCTGAACTGGTCCTCACCCTTAACAATTACTCCTTCGAATCCTCCCAGTTCCTCCAGACCAAAGGGGTAGCCATGGGCACACGTATGGACCCCAGCTATGCCTGTCTCTTTGTTGGCTACGTAGAACAGT
>NC_057710.1:51790639-51791590 GCF_004010195.1 Chiloscyllium plagiosum | reverse complement strand
ACAGCTACCTGGATTACACCTCTTCCGACCCTACCTCTTGCAAAAATACCATCCCGTATTCCCAATTCCTCCACCTCCGCCATATCTGCTCCCAGGAGGACCAGTTCCACCACAGAACACACCAGATGGTCTCCTTCTTTAGAGACTGCAATTTCCCTTCCCACGTGGTTAAAGATGCCCTCCAACGCATCTCGTCCACACCCCGCATCTCTGCCCTCAGACCCCACCCTCCAACCGTAACAAAGACAGAACGCCCCTGGTGCTCACCCTACCAACCTTCGCATAAACCAAATCATCCACCGACATTTCCACCACCTCCAAACGGACCCCACCACCAGGGACATATTTCCCTCCCCACCCCTTTCCGCCTTCCGCAAAGACCATTCCCTCCGTGACTACCTGGTCAGGTCCGCACGCCCTACAACACACCCTCCCATCCCGGCACCTTCCCCTAGTACCGTAGGAATTGCAAAACCTGTGCCCACACCTCCTCCCTCACCTCCATCCAAGGCCCTAAAGGATCCTTCCACATCCATCAAAGTTTTATCTGCACATCCACTAATATCATTTATTGTATCCATTGCTCCCGATGCGGTCTCCTCTACATTGGGGAGACTGGACGCCTCCTAATAGAGCGCTTTGGGGAACATCTCTGGGACACCCGCACCAATCAACCACGCCGCCCTGTGGCCCAACATTTCAATTTCCCCTCCCACTCTGCCGAGGACATGGAGGTCCTGGGCCTCCTTCACCGCCCCTCCCTCACCACCCGATGCCTGGAGGAAGAACGCCTCATAGAACACTTCAACTCCTGGGCATCAATGTGGACTTCAACAGTTTCCTCATTTCCCCTTCCCCCACCTCACCCCAGTCCCAAACTTCCAGCTCAGCACTGTCCCCATGACTTGTCCTACCTGCCTATCTTCTTTTCCACCTATCCACTCCACCCTC
>NC_057710.1:51755993-51790000 GCF_004010195.1 Chiloscyllium plagiosum | reverse complement strand
TAAGGAGTGGGGCTGTGAACGGAGGGGGGGTGGTGAGATAAATGGGAGGGGGGTGGAGCTCGGGAGGAGGTAGCTGAGAGTGCGATAGGTAGGTGGAGATGGAGGTAATGGTGATAGGTCGGAGAGGAGGGTGGAGCGGATAGCTGGGAAGGAAGATGGACAGGTAGGACAGGTCATGAAGGCAGTGCCGAGTTGGAAGGTTGGAACTGGGATAAGGTGGGAGGAGGGAAATGAGGAAACTGGTGAAATCCACATTGATGCCATGAGGTCCCGAGGCGGAAGATGAGGCGTTCTTCCTCCAGGCGTCGGGTGGTTAGGGAGTCGCAATGGAGGAGGCCCAGGACCTGCATGTCCTTGATGGAGTTGGAGGAGGAGTTGAAGTAATTGGCCACGGGGCTGTGAGTTGGTTGGTGCGGTTGTCCCGGAGATGTGCTCTGAAGCACTCTGCAAGTAGGCGTTCTGTCACGTCAATGTAGAGGAGACCATATCAGGAGCAATGGACATAGTAAAATGACATTAGTGAAAGTGCAGGTAAAACTCTGATGGATGTGGAAGGCTCATTTGGTGCCTTGGACGGAGGTGAGGGGGCAGGTATGGGCGCAGGTTTTGCAATTCCTGCTGTGGCAGGGTAAAGTGCCGGGAGGGGAGGGTGTGTTGGTGGGGGCATGGACCTAACAAGGGAGTTGCGGAGGGCATGGTCTTCACGGAAAGCAGATGGTGGTGATGGGGGGGAGGGAAATGTATCTCTGGTGGGTCCATTTGTAGATGGCAAAAATGGCTGAGGATCTTGCAATATATACGGAGGTTGGTAGGTTGGAAGGTAAGGACCAGGGCATTTCTGTACTTGTTGCAGTTGGAGTGGTGGGATTCGAGGGCGGAGATGTGGGAAGTGGATGAGATGCGCTGGAGGGAATCATTAACCCAGTTGGAGGGGAAATTGGGTTCTTTAAAAAAGGCCATCTGGTGTGTTCTGTGGTGGAACTGAAATGACTACACTTCCACCCACCCTGCCTCATGTAAAAACACTATCCCTTATTCCCAATTCCTCCGGCTCCGCCGCATCTGCTCCCAGGAGGACCAGTTCCACTACAGAACACAGCAGATGGCAATTTCCCCTCCCACATGGTTGATGATGCCCTCCACCGCATCTGATCCACTTCCCGAACCTCTGCCCTTGAATTCCACCCACCCCACTCCAACCGCAACAAGTACAGAAACCCCAGTCCTCACCTTCCACCCCATCAACCTCTGCATATATCACAAGATCCTCCACCATTTCTGCCACCTACAAATGGACCCCACCGCCAGAGATATATTTCCCTCCCCACCCCATCCACTTTCTGTAAAGACAATTCCTCCTGCAACTCCCTTGTCAGGTCCATGCCACCGCCCCCACCTCCAATCAACACACCCTCCCCTCCCAGCAACTTCCCCTGCCACCACAGGAATTGCAAAATCTGCTCCCAAACCTCTCCTCTCACCTCTGTCCAAGACCCCAAAGGAGCCTTTCACATCCATCAGAGTTACTTGCACTTCCACGCATGTCATTTACTGTAAACATTGCTCCCGATGCGGTCTCCTCTATATTGCGGAGACAGGACGCCTATTTGCAGAGTGCCTCAGAGAACATCTCTGGCACACCCGCATCAACCAACCCCACCACCCCGTGGCTGAACACTTCAACTCCCACTCCCACTCTGCCAAGGGCATGCAAGTCTTGGGCCTTCTCCATCGCCACTCCCTAACCACCCAATGCCTGAAGGAAGATCACCTCATCTTCTGCCTTGGGATCCTCCAAGCCCATGGCATCAATGTGGATTTCACCAGTCTCCTAATTTCCATGCCCCCACTTTATCCCAGTTCCATCCTTCCAACCCGGCACCACCCTCACGACCTGTTCTACCTGTCCATCTTCCTTCCCACCCATCTGCTCCACCCTCCTCTCCAACCTATCACCATTACCCCCACCTCCATCTACCTATTGCACTCTCAGCTACCTTCCCCCTTGCTCCACCCCCTCTCATTTATCTCTCCACCCTCTTGGCTCACAGCCTAATTTCTGATGAAGGTCTTTTGCCCAAATTCACCTGCTCCTCGGATGCTGCCTAACCTGCTGTGCTTTTGCAGCACCACACATTTAACTCTAATCTCCAGCATCAGGAGTCCTCACTTTCATCTGATCAGAGATATCCAAGAAGACTGCAAGAGGCTCGAGAAGAATTTACAGTGGCCCTGGTTGATATTTTTGCATTATCATTAGCCACGAGTGAGGGGACAGAAGACTGGAGGGTAGCAAATGTGCTATTATTTAAAAAGGCTGCAAAGAAAAGCCTGGGAACTATATAACAGTATGCTTAACATCTTGAGAAGATTCTGAGAGACAAGATATACATGCATTTGGAAAGACAGGGTTTGATTAGAGTAGTCAGCATGGCTTTGTTAGTGGAAGATCATGCCTCACATATTTGTTAAAGTTCTTTGATGAAGTGACCAGGAAGGTTGACGGGGGCAGGGCGGTAGACGTAGTCTATATGGATTTCAGTAAGGCCTTTGATAAGATTCCAATCTGGAAGATTAGATTACATGGAATCCAGGGGGACCTGGCAAATTGGATACAAAATTGGCTTGATGGTAGGAAGCAGAGGGTAATAGTGGAAGGAAGCATGTCGGACTGGAGGCCTGTGACTACTGCTGTGCCTCAGGGGTCTGTGCTCGGCCCATTGCTGTTTGTTATTTATATCAATGATTTGGATGAGACTGTACAAGGCATGATTAGTAAATTTGCAGATGACACTAAAGTAGACAGTATCATGGGCAATGAGGAAGGTTGTCAGAAATCACAGCAAGATCTTGATCAGCTCGGGAAGTGGGCCGAGAAATGGCAAACGGAGTTTAATATAAGTAAGAGCGAGGTCTTGCAATTTGGTAAAGTCAAATCAAGGTAGGAGTTTCATGGTGAATGGTAGGGCCTTAAGGAGTGTAGTGGCACAGAGGATCTTGAAGTTCAGATTCACAGTTCTCTGAACGTGGAGTCACAGGTAGACAGGCTTTTGGCACACTGGCCTTAATCGATCAGGGCATTGTGTATAGAGATTGCAAAGTTATGTTGCAATTATATAGGAAGTTTGTGAGGCCGCATTTGGAGTATTGTGTTCAGTTTTTGTCACCTTGTTATAGGAAGGATGTTGTTAAACTGGAAAGAGTGTTGAGGAAATTTACTAGGATATTGCCTGCACTCAATGGTCTAAATAAGAGGGAGAGACTGGACAAGCTAGGACTTTTTCCTTTGGAGTGTAGAAGACTGAGGGAGGACCTTTTAGAGGTGTATAAAATCATGAGAGGCATGAATAGGGTGAATGCACTTAGTCTTTTTCCAAGGATTGGGGAAATCGAGGACTAGAGAGCATCAGTTTAAGGTTAGAGGGGAAAGAATAAAATGGAACCTGAGCAGCAACTTTATTACATAGTGGGTGGTACGCATATGGAATGAGCTGCCAACAGAAGTCTAATAATAGCAGGGGTACACTAATAATATTTAAATTGCATTTGGCAATTACATGGATAGGAAAGGATTAGAAGAATATGGGCCAAGTGCAGAGAAATGGGGTTAGTGTGGATGGACGTTTTGATCGGGATGGACCAGCTTGGGCCAAAAAGCCTGTCTCTATGCTGTAGGACTCCATGATTCTATGACTCTATAACTATGCCTGTGAAACAACTCATTGTGAAAACCATTTAAGAAATCTGGCCTGTTTAGTTATCTTGCTTTATTTATCCCTTAACTATGTTTGTTCGTCTATCTTTTGTGGATGGGAGTGAAAACAAATGTTTTGAGTTTAAGGCATAGACACTAATTAGATTACCTTGTTATTTAATTCTCTCTGCTAAACTAATTGTGTATTTAATAAATGGTTAAGTCTTTTGTTTAAGAATGAAAACCACTGGCTGGAATTAATTATTCACAAAGTTAGTTATTAAAACATTTGTTCCAAAACCATTGGAATAACTATTCAGTGTCTCTATGGTTTTAATACTACTGTGTTCTGAATACAGAGGTGGAATAGCAAATTTGGTCTGGATATCTATCTCCATGTCATAACACAACTGGGACCTTGAAATGCAGACCACATAGGTCTGAAATTGGATTTTGGTACCGAAAGTGAGTATCAAAGGCAAGACACGCAGCGAAAGAAGTTTACGATTATAAACTGATCTATAAACGATCACCCTCTGAAACCTGAGGAGAATAAAAGGTGGGAGAGTGAAAGGGAGGTGAGTGGCCAGAGTAGGGGGTGGAGAGTAGGGAATTCCCATAAGAACTCCTCAGAGTAAGAAGGAAATTGCTGAGGGTGGAAGTGAAGTTCAGAAGCTTAAGCGTTTCTGGTGGGCCATGAGCAATTTAGAATGACAGAAGTTGTGAATTAGATCCATGGGACTTATAGGAATTAGTAAAAATAAGTCAGAGAAGGGAACACAAATTGATAATATCACTAACGACAAAAAAAGCCAAGAGGTGAAATCTGTCATTCGTAAAGGAAGTTATAAGGCAGATAAGAGGTATTGCAGATATTTGTCAAAAGGCCTGGTGACTCCTTTATATTCAGGACTGCAGCTATTCAAAAAGGCAGCTCACCACCACCTTCTCAATGGCTCCTAGGGACGGGCAATAAATGCTGGCCAGCCAGCAATGCCCACATCCCACAAATGATGATTTAAAAAAAGGTGAGGTAGCCAAATCCATAACTATATGAAGAAGTACAGGGACAAACGATCATTTTTACTGGAGAAAAAAATAATATCTTCCTTCCAGACAGCTCGATGGGACCTAAGGTAATAATAAATAGGAAGGTGGAGCATAATTTCCAGTTCTGTTACATCCACTATAACTAGAATGTGATTTGTTATCAGGAGGAGTAATTGTTGAAATATTACCTGTTGAGGGAATAGCTTTACTTCAGGGTAATGATTTGGCAGAATTAAAGGTAATAGCTTCGCTGATAATTACAGGACTCCCAAAGGAGGTACAAGAAACAGAATTACAGGAATAAGTTCCTGGTATCTTTCCTGCATATGTGGTAATCAGGGCAATAGTTAAACAAAATCCATCAATAATAATTGATGTGACACCACAAGCAAGTGAAAACATAGTTGAAACCTTCCTGAAAGGCAAAGATAATCCAGGTAGAGTGTTTCATATGATGTCCGTAATTACAGCACAAAAAGCAGATCCTGAATTAAATAAATTGGTGCAGTTAGCTCACCCTTTTTCTAATCAACCTGCTCAGTGATTTCATTTGATTGATTTGATTTGATTTATTATTGTCACATGTACCTAGGTACAGTGAAAATTTCTGTTTTGTGTGCAGTACAGGCAGATTATACCAGACAAATTGCATTAGGGTAATAGAACAGAATGAAGAATACAATGTTATGACTGCAGGGAAGGTGGACAAAGAGCGAGATCAACATTAAATTTAAAATTTGAGCTGTTCATTCAGAAGTCTAATAATAGCAGGGAAGAAGCTGTTCTTGAATCTGTTGGTACGTGTGTTTATGCTTTTGTATCTTCTATCTAATAGAATAGGGTGGAAGGGATTACAACCAGGGCGGGAGGCATCTTTGATTACGTTGGCTGCCTTCCTGAGACAATGAGAAGTATTAATAAAGTCAATGGATGGAAGGTTAGCTTGCGTGATGGACTGGGCTAATGTTTTTAACAGACCTCTGAACAGGTGGGACTTGAAGCTGGGCACAAAATTAGGGACATTACCACTGTGCCACAAGACCCCAAAGTGTACTGCACCTGGTATTCCCAGGACATCCCCCATCCAAGTACTAACCAGACCTGAGTCTGGTTAGCCTCTGTGATCAAACAAAATCAGGCATTTTCAGACAAGTATGGCTTCAGTCAGCTCATACTGAGGTACAGGCCAAAAGAGTTTCAGAGTGCCATTAGCTTAAGACTGGAGTACTGATGAGGAAGTGGAGATCCCTTCATAGACCTGCAGATGAAGAATGTCGGTTGTAACTACCCAGATATTACGACTAGCACATGATATTCCCGTGGTAGGATACATGGAGCTTCAGAAAACTCAGGCATCCATAACCAGATGTTATAAATGGCCAAAATTGCATAGCAATGTGATGTGGTTTTGTAAAACATTTCATACTTGTCAAGTTGTAGGTAAATATACAAGTGGTTGAACTAGCACCCTTCATTCCTATACCAGTTTTTGAAGAATCATTCAATCAGAGGCTGGGGGAGTGACCTTACAAAGGTTTGTAAAATCATGATAGCACGATTAGGTTGAAGAGTTAAGGTCTTTTTCCTGGGTGGGAGAAATCAAAAGTAGAGAACATAGATTTAAGGTGAGAGGGGAAGGATGCAAAAAAGGTCCTGAGGAATAACTTTTTCATGCAGAGGGTGGTAAGTGTATGGAACAGGCTGCCAGAGGAAGTGGTGAAAGCTGGTACTATTTCAACATTTAAAAGTCATCTGGATGGGTATATGAATTGGAAGAGTTTAGAGGGATATGGGCCAAATGTGGAAAATGGGACTAGGTCAGATTAGGATGTCTGGTCAGCGTGGATGAGTTGGACTGAAGAATCTGTTTCCGTGACTTTATGACTCTATGTAATTCTACAATGTAGGAGCATTACCTAAAAAAAAAACCCAGAAATGAAAAGATCTTCACCATTATGGATACTACTACACAGAAGCTAACAATCAAAGCTTAAGTGGTAATGGAAAAACTCACACAGTTTTTCACCTGATACAGTCTGCCAGTGGAAGTATAGGCTGAACAAGGATGAAACTTTATGTCAAACCTTTTTCAAGATATCCTTCATAGTTTGGGGATTAAACAATTGAAATTGGCTGTGTATAGGTGTCTAAATGTAGTTAAAGAGGATATATGAAAGATGGTTGAGACCAAAGAGAATTGGTCAGTTCCCAAAGTGAACTTCCTACTATTGAATTAACAAATTTGGAGGTATTCGAAAATTCAGACACTACATTTTCATGTTTAGAGAAGATCAACAGAAGAATATTGTGAGAAAATAAAACAAAAGTTTGCAAAGACACATTTGGATGTACCACATTAAAAATATGACATAGATGCAGGTAATTGAGACCCAATCAATCAAAACGCATATCGGCTAAACCCAGAGAAACAGGCCAAAGTAGCAGATGGAATTCAATACATTAATAAGCAGGATGCCAATGCACCTACAAGTCAAAAACACTGAAGTAATGTGTCTAAGTCACTGGAAGATTGCACTGTCACAAGATCTAGAAGGAGTAGTAGGCCACCTACTTTATAGGGAGGTATTCTTGCCCAGTAACAGTATCGAAAAGCGCAGCAGGTCAGGCAGCATCCAAGGAGCAGGAGAATCGACGTTTCAGGCATGAGCCCTTCTTCAGGAATGAGGAAAGTGTGTCCACCTACTGCGAATCCTTTTGCAAGGATGCCTTCCTTGAAGAAGCTCTCTTCCTCTGCTGGACACACTTTCCTCATTCCTGAAGAAGGGCTCATGCCCGAAACGTCGATTCTCCTGCTCCTTGGATGCTGCCTGACCTGCTGCGCTTTTCCAGCAACACATTTTCAGCTCTGATCTCCAGCATCTGCAGTCCTCACGTTTCCCCCAATAACAGTATCGCCACAGCAGGGACAGAAGTTTTCGGTTCATGTCCCAGACCAGAACTTGTTGGTCATGGAAAATGCATCTGTAACATGGCCAAACAAGCTGATTGGCAGCCTATAAATTTTTTTTTTTAGATTAGATTACTTACAGTGTGGAAACAGGCCCTTCGGCCCAACAAGTCCACACCGACCCGCCGAAGCGCAACCCACCCAGACCCATTCCCCTACATTTACCCCTTCATCTAACACTACGGGCAATTTAACTTGGCCAATTCACCTAACCTGCACATTTTTGGACTGTGGGAGGAAACCGGTGCACCCGGAGGAAACCCACGCAGACACAGGGAGAACGTGCAAACTCCACACAGAGAGTCACCTGAGGCGGGAATTGAACCCGGGTCTCTGTTCCAATATACCTAGTTGCAGATGGTAAAAGAAGGGGACTTTTCCGGTGAGCCATTCTGCAAAAGGCAGCAGCAATGCAGTTCTATGTCCAGAAATGCAAACTAATTGAATAGAAATCCATGTCTTAACTCTGAGTATGAGATCAGAATTTGCTGGCACACTACAGAAAGGATCGGAAAGCATAGAGAGGACACAGAAAGAGATACACAAGATTGGTTCCAGGTTTGAGGAAATTCACTTACTTGGATAGATTGCAGAATATAGGCTGTTCTCCTTGGTCAAGAGATGGTTCAGAAGAGATTTGATAGAGTATTCAAAATCATTTGAGATCTGGAAAGAATGGATGGGGAGAAATTATTTAAACTGATAAAAGCAAATTACTGCGGATGCTGGAATCTGAAACCAAAAGAGAAAATGCTGGAAAATCTCAGGAGGTCTGGCAGCATCTGTAAGGAGAGCTGATGTTTCGAGTCTAACTGACCCTTTGTCAAAGCTCAGTTAGACTCGAAACGTCAGCTCGTTTCTCTCCTTACAGATGCTGCCAGACCTGCTGAGATTTTCCAGCATTTTCTCTTTTGGTTATTTAAACTGATAGAAGAATCAAAAACCAGGGGATTCAAGATATTGAAAGTTTTTATGCAATGATTCATTAGAATCCAGAATACACTGCCAGATAATGTGTTAAAAACAGATTCATTTGTGGTTTGCAGAAGAAATTGAGTTATTATCTGAAAGGAAAAAGTTTGTAGGATTACAGGGAAAGTTAGCAAATGGTGAATTGTTCTTGCAGACAGTTAGGACACACATGATGGGCTGAATGGCCTTCTTCTGTACTGTAGCATGCTGCAATTCTCCTGCTGTTGCAAAGTTGCAAAGTCAATTTGGTGACTTGTCAGGAGATTTCTAAATTAAATTGTTCCAACCTTTTTCTCTAACTAGTATACTGCTCTTCTCATACTCATCCTGTTCAAAATCTGAATACTAAATCTATTACGTTCATATCTGTGAACACTTCAAAAGTTAAAATAACACTCTGTTCAGACCTAGTATCACTTTATAATTGATCACTTAACTCTAACAGCTCAATTCACCATTGGTAACATACCTACATCTTCTTGCCTACCAGCTGTGCTCACCAGGAACTAATAGGACTATTTGAAGAATTTTCTATTATTTAGGATTGTTATCCTAACAATTAAATATTATAATTTCTACCTACTGAAAAAATATCCTTGAATCATAAATATGTCTGTATTACGTTTGATAAAATGTCGTTTGAAGGAGTATTGCATAGTTTCACAAATGACAACACGTTTCACTCCCAAGTTATCCGAAGTAAAATCACCTGGTGTGCCATCTAGTGGTGAGAATGGTTGAAAGGTTTCACCAAGGGGAGGGTCATGCCTGACAAATCTGCTAGACTTCTTTTTCACAGAATTCTTACAGTGTAGAAACAGGCCATTTGACCCAACAAGTCCACACTGACTGTCCAAAGAGCATTTCACTCAAACCCATTCTCCTACTCTACCACTCTACATTTCCCCTGACTACTGCACCTAACCTACACATCACTGAACACTTTGGACAACTTAGCTTGGCCAATTCATCTAATCTGCACATCTTTGGACTGTGGGAGGAAACCAGGAAGAAACCCACGCAGACACAGAGAGAATGTGCAAATTCTACACAGACAGTCGCCCAAGGCTGGAATCAAACTCGATTCCCTTGTGCTGAGGCAGCAATACTAACCACTGAACCACCGTGCTGCAAACCATTACTCATGGAGCTAAACACTTTGTAAATTCCTTTTGCAGAAATTCACCAAGGCTTCTTAAAAAGCAAGTTTGAAATCTAAGACTACAACTACCTGGAAGGACAAGGGCAGCAGATACTTGGAAACACCACCACCTAAAAGCTCCCAACCAAGAGATTTACCATTATGCCATGCAAATATATTGCTGTTCTTTCAATGCCACTAGGTAAAACTCTGGAACTCCCCCATGATAGTTTTATGGCTCCACTTACTAAATGCACTGCAAAGGTTCATGAATACCCATAATGTGGACTTACCGATGTTGGACTGAGGTGGACAACTTCAGAAATCACACAGCACCAGTTTATAGTCCAACAGTTTTCACCTGATGAAGGAGCAGCACTCTGAAAGCTTGTTATTTCAAATAAACCTGTTGGACTATAATCAAGTGCCTTGTGACTTCTGACAAGGTTCATGAAGGTAGCTCATCTTCTCAAGATTAAAGGTGGGCAAAAAATGCTGTCCCAGCAAGCAAAGCCCACTTCCCATGAATTAATATGAGGAAAAAAAACAAATATATGGGATGTTGGTGTCACTGGCCACCTTCTTGGTGTTCTGCAGTCCATTTGGTGGAGATACATTCACAGTGCTGTTTGGAAAGGAATTTCAATTTCTCGACCAAATGACAGTGAAGGCACAGGGACATATATCCACATCAAATTGGAGTATGGCTTAAAGGAGGACCTGCAGGTGATGGTGATCCAATACGGCTTCTGCCTTTGACCTTTGGGTGATAGAATTGTGGATATTGATGGTGCTGTTGAAGACGATTTTCTGAGTTGTTGCAGTGCATATTGTGAATGGTATGCACACTAGTGTGGTGTTGGAGGAGTGAATATGTAATGGTTGGATGCTGATCAAGCAGTTTGGTTAGTCCTGATGGCACTCAGCTCTTTGAGGATTCTTGAGAGCTACAAGAGGGAGGTATTCTATCACAGTCATGTCTTGTGCTTTGTAGATGGTAGACAGATGAGTGAGTTACTTGGTGCAGAATGTTTGACCTCTGATCTGATCTTTTAGTTGCCAATTTATGTAGCTGATGTATTTACATCTCTGATCAGTGATGATCCCTAAGATTAGAGGAGAAAGTGAGGACTGCAGATGCAGATGCAGATCCCTAAGATTTCCAAGATGGGGATTCAGCAATACTAATCCCAGTCGACATCAAGTGAAAAAAGGTAGGTTGTAGGTAGCCTCACCTAAACTTAGATGGCACAAGTGTCAGTTGCCACTTATTAGTCAGAATGTTATCCAGGTCTTATTGCATGCAGGTAGGGAAGCTTAATTATCTGTGGAGTTGCAATGGAACTGAACACTATTCAATTATTTTATTCATATCTGCTAATGGAAAACAATATGCTGATGGAAGGGTTTATTGATGAAGAAACTGAAAATTTTTGGACCTTCAGGAACTCCTGCATTGATATCCTGCATGGATGAGATAATTGGTCTCCAATTACCAGAATCATATTCCATTGGTGGCATGTATGACTCCAGCCAGTGAAAAACCTTTCCCCTTTCCCCTATTGATTTCAATATTATTCAGATTCTTTGATGCTACACTTAATCAAATGCTACCTTGATGTTAAGGGCAGTTACTCTCATCTCACCTCTGAAATTTAGCTCTTTAGTTCATATTTGGACCACGGATGCAAAGAAGTCAGGAGCCAGGTAGTCCTGGCAGGACTCAAACTGAGCAATAGTAAAAAAGGTTATTGGTGAAATGAGATGGAACAATAGCTTTGAGACATGATTTCATGATTATGGCTGTTGCTTGAATTGTCTTTGGGACAGATTTTCCAATTTTGTCACAAGTCTTCAGATGTTAGTGATGAGGTTTGCTGTACCTCTATTAAGGTGGATAAATTGCCAGGGCCCAATGGTAACTACCCCAGGTTAGTGAGAGAGGTTGCTGAGACCTTGACCAAGATATTTGTATCCTTATTAGCCACTGGAGAGGTCCCAGAAGACTGGTGAGGAGCTAACGTTGTTCCTCTGTTCAAGAAGGAAATAGGGATAATCCAGGAAACTGTAGACCGGTGAGTCTCATGTCAACGGTTGGGAAACTATTGGAGAGAACGGTGGCCCAGTGGTTAGCACTGCTGCCTCACAGCGCCTGTAGACCCGGGTTCAATTCCCGACTGACTATGTGGAGTTTGCACATTCTCCCCGTGTCTGCGTGGGTTTCCTCCGGGTACTCCGGTTTCCTCCCACAGTCCAAAGATGTGCGGGTCAGGTGAATTGGCCATGCTAAATTGCCCGTAGTGTTAGGTTAAAGGGGTAGATGTAGGGGTATGGGTGGGTTGCACTTCGGCGGGTCGGTGTGGACTTGTTGGGCCGAAGGGCCTGTTTCCACACTGTAAGTAATCTAATCTAATCTAATCTAGAAGTCTTTAGGGATAGGAAAAGCATGCCCTAATTAAGGACAGTCAGCATGGCTTTGTGCAGGGCAAGTCATATCTTACTAACTTGATTGAATTGTTTGAGGAGATGACTGAGGTGATCGATGCCAGTAAAGCAGTGGATGTTGTCTACATGGAGATTAGTAAGGCATTGATAAGATCTCATCTTGAAGGCTCATCCACAAGACCCATGGCAACTTGGCCACGTGGATTCAGAATTAGCTTGCTCATAGAAGGCAGAAGGTGGCGGTGGAAGTTTGTTTTTCAGGCTGGATGTCTGTAACTAGTGGTATTCCGCAGGGATCCCTACTGGGATCTCTGCTGTTTGTGATATATATATAAATGATTTAGATGAAAATACAGATGGGTGGATTAGCAAATTTGCAAACAATACAAAGATTGGTGGAGTTGTGCACATTGTAGAAGGTTGTCAAAGGATACAGCAGGATATAAACCAGTTGCAGATATGGGTAGAGAAATGGCAGATGGAATTTAATCCAGGTAAGTGTGAGGTGCTGCACTTTAGGGAATCAAATGTTAAGGAAAAGTATACAGTTAATGGCAGGACCCTGAACAGCAATGATGTACAAAGGGATCACAGGATTCAAGTCCATTGCTCCCTGAAAGTAGCCATGCAAATAGATAGGATGATAAAGGCGTATGACATGCTTGATGGTTGGGGAATTGATGACCCTTTATTGTTTGGGGAATTGAGTACAAGAGTCAGGATGTCATATTGCAGCTTTATTAGACCTTAGTTAGGCCACACTTAAGAGTATTGCAATAAATTCTGGTTGCCACATTACAGAAAGGGTATGGAGGTTTTGGAGAGGGTGCAGGAGAAGTTTACCAGGATGCTGCCTGGATTACAGGTTATGAGCTATAAGGAGAGTCTAGAAAAACCTGGTTTGTTTTCTCCAGAGCGGCAAAAGCTGAGGAGACACATGATAAAGCCTATAAAATTTTGAAATGCAGGGATTATGTTGATGCTCAGAAGCTTTTATCCCACAGTTGAAATGTCTAAAACTAAAGGGCGTGCATTTAAGGTGAGAGGAGGAAAGTTCAAAGGAGATGTGAGGGGCGAGTTTTTTTACACAGAGAGCAGCAGGATTCTGGAACGCACTGTCAGGGGTGCTAGTAGAGGCAGATACGATAGGGGCTTTTAAGAGACTTCTTTATTAATACTTGAATGTGCACGGAATGGAGGAATATGGACTAAGGTCAGACAGAAAGGAATAGTTTAATTTGCCATCATGTTTGGCACAACATCCAGGGATAAAGGGCCAGTTCTGTGTTTTATCATTTCTTGTGCCGATGCTCGCCCAATTGTATTCTTATTTTAATTTTGTATGGAGTTGAATATGACCTGCTGGCTTGCTCGGTCATTTCAGAGGACAGTTAAGAGTCAATCATAGTGATGTCAATCCAGACTTACATGTAGGCCATATCAGGCAAGATGTTATAACTCTTGCATTCAATAACCAATATTGTGGGTTTTATGGTAATCTGGTAGTTTCACAGACAACATTAGTTTTTCTACAAGAGTTCAGACTTGCCAAGAATGGATCACAGAAATATATGTTTTTGCATATTCATTCAAAAGGGAAAGAATTCAGGGGTAATGTATGAGCAAGGTGTAGTGTTTGTCACTACACTTGATAACAAAATCACCGATAAATTGTTCAGTTTTTTTAATTCACTCATTAGGGATGTGGGCATCACTGGCTAGACAGCATTTATTCTAGAGGATTCCTGATTCCTGCTATTCCTGATGAAGGGCTTTAGCCTGAAACATCGATTTTCCTGCTCATCGGATGCTGCCTGACCTGCTGTGCTTTTCCAGCCCCACTCTGATCTAAACTCTGGTTTCCAGCATCTGCAGTCCTCACTTTTGCCTAGTTGATTTTAACCTTATTGCAAATCCTCTTGCAAGGATGCCTACCTTGAAGAAGTTCTCCTCCTCTCTCCACAAGAATCTCAGTGAGTCTCTCTCTCACTGCAACCCCCAGGTCATCTCCTCTGCCCTGAAGCTCTTCAACCATGTTCTGAAATAGACTCGCTACCACAGCCACATTTGCTTCCTCAGTGCCTGCCTTGTAATCAACTGATCCCACATGGACTCCGGACTACATTCAACCCAGGAACCGAACAGGACAACCAGTACAGAGTACAGATTCAAAACCACCAAAAACAGTTCTCCTTCCAGATCCTCCGCTCCACACTCACAGCAATGCGCTGGCACCTAACCTATATCTAATGAAGGGCTTTCATCGATTTTCCTGCTCCTCGGATGCTACCTGACCTGCTGTGTTTTTCCTCTGATCTAAACTCTGGTTTCCAGCATCTGCAGTCCTCACTTTCGCCTAGCATTTATTGCCTGTCCCTAGATACCCTTGAAAAGATGGTGGTGAGCTGCCTTCTTGAACTGCTGCAATCCATGTGCTGGAGGTCTCAACTCAAACAGGGCCAATCAACCATATCAGTATCCATGTTCCAACTACGTATGTTCCACCACAGATGTGAAAGGCAGGTTCTATGAGGAACTTGATACTGCAATCAACAGAATCCCTATGTCAGGTAGCCTTTTCCTGCTGCTGAATTTCAATTCAAGAGTGGTTACCTTTCCTTGGTCACCATGACCTAGAAAAGATAAATGACAAAGGACAGAGACTATGTGAGCTTTGCTGTTGCCATAAGTTCTGTACAATTAACACCTTACTTCATAAACCATGCCACAAGGTGTTCTGGAGACATTCAAGATTATGGCACCAGGTGGATTTGATCATCACCAGTCAGGATTCTCTGAGCTGCATTCTTCACATTTATCTGGACACTTATCAGGCTTCCCTGCCATCACTTACCATTCTCTAGATGCTACCAGGCATAATTCCCAGGGTGGATAAAGTCAGTGTCACTTTGATACGCTGACGTATGGGATATATGTCTGCTGTACTCGAGGATATTGAGAGTGCAAAAACTTAATACATGTGTTTGCACAATTTCCACTAAATTTTATCTGCAATCGTTGTTCCACATAATTGCAACATGTGAACAATTCGCATGTTTAGGCATCAAATGCTGTCAAAGGCAGACTGTGCTATGCCTATGGTGCTTGCAAATCTAACATTGTCTCAGTGATATAGAAGTAAGAAGCAATGACTTAAAAGCATCACATTACTTGTGAGACTTCCTCAAGTGCTAAGGAATTAGGGGGATGTTGCTTCACCATCATTGCTCTGTACAATTGGATCAAGTAAATACGATAGAGGCTGAGGATCCAACACTTTGGCAGCAGTTATCTAAGGAGAAGGATCTAGACATTAAGCCACAGGAAGCTCACTGTACATGACAGAGCTCAACAGCGTCGGCACCTCAAGCCACACAGGGTCTAATTGACAGTCCTCACTTTCGCCTAACTCATTCCAGTAGTTGAGAGCTGAGTACAGCAAACCATCATGGCCTGTCAAATAGTTTTTCATCATGCCAGCATATTGTTGGACTGTGGGAACAATCTGCAGTGTCTACTCATTTGCCGGCTCATGTTTGGGATTGGACTATTCCTTGCATGTATGTGAAGTTTTCCTACTGGACAATGACAGACAGCAAGTCTCCAGTAGTCATTTGAGTAACAGAATATTTTTATTCATTCACAGAATGAGGGCATCGCTGGTCCATTCCTAATTGCCCAGAGGGCAACTAAAAGTCAATCATATTGCTGTGGGTCTGGAATCACGGTAGACCAGACCAGGTAAGGATGGCAGTTTCTTCCCTAAAGGACATCAGTGAACAGATGGGTTTTTCCAACAATCAGCAATGGATTCATGGTTATCATTCGATTCTTAATTCTAGATTTTTTAAACTGAATTCAAATGCATGTCCCCAGAACATTACTAAGGTCTCTGGATTAACAGATCCAGTGATAAAACCACTAGGCCATTGCTTCCCCACTGTTAGAGAGGTTGTTTTGACGGAGTGTAGCTAAGGATAATTAAACTGAGTGGCCTTGTGTTTAAATTACTAACCAGGTTGACAGAATAGGGTTGTATGCATGAGGGAGTGTCAGCCATGCCACGTATGTGCTGTGATCGCGTGGATGTGCTGTGACTGCTGTGCTATTATGTTGCCGATGAGGGGCAATGTGGATTACCAATGCATGTTCAAGTGCACAGCAGCCTTTTAAATGTGAGTTGATAATGACCACCTTTGACATAAATGCACCAATTAATCCAGAATGGCATCAAGAAGCCCAAGTAAACTGAAGTAATCAGGGTAAAGTTCTCTACTGATTGGAGTCATACCTAGCACAAAGGATGCTGATTTATTTGGAGGTCAATCATCTCAGTCTCTGAATATCAATGCAGGAGTCCTTTACTGTAGTGTCCCGGGCTCAGGCATCTTTAGCTGCTTCAACAGTGAACTTCTGTCCATCACAGAGTCAGGATTGAGAACTTTCATTGATGATGGCCCAATTTTGGCACCATTTGTGATCTCTAGTACTGAAAAAGCTTGTGTCCAAAACCAGCAGGGTCAGACAACATCCAGACCATAACCAATAACTGGCGAGTAACATTCAATCAGGCAAAGACCATCTCAAACAAGAGAGAATCTAACCATATCCCTTAATGTTCAAGGGCATTAGCATCAATAAATAATCAACTAGCAAAATCCAGGGAGTTACCATTAAACAGACTCTAAAAGGACCCAGCCATGGAAACTCAATAGCTAAAAGATCAGAAATGATTAATTCTGTTGCAATAATCATTTCCTGCCTTCCCAGTACCTGACTACCATCTACAAGGCACATGATGGAAGACTTTCTACTTGTTTGTATGAGTTCAACTCCTACCACACTCAAGAAGTTCAACATCATTCAGGATAAATAATCCTGTTTGACTGGCATACCAATCATGAGCTTCAAAATTCATTCCTTTCATTGGTGTGTGCAATTTACAAAACACACTACAGTAACTCATCACCTTTGCCAACACTTTCCAAATCTACAACTTCTACTACCCAGAAGGCCAAAGGCATGAGATACAAGAGAACATGATCACTTGCTAGCTCCCCTTCACACACTATCTTGACTTGGAACCAAATCATAATTTCCTCACTATCGCTGAGTCAAAATTCTGGAATTTCCTTCCTCACAACATTGTAGGTGCATTTACACCCCAAGGGGAGAACAGTTTAAAATTACAGCTCACCAAACCAGCTCAAGAGCAATGAGGGATGGATATTGAATGCTGATATACCTAACAAAGAATTTTTTTTAAAAATCCATATCCAGCTGCACTGACCATAATTGTAACACCCTCTTAAATGCCCACAAAACCTAGAAAGCCATGACTATTTCGATTGCCCAACCACTTACTCCATAATGTTGCTCACTCAATGGAACCTATTAGCTCACCTAATTGCATGGTATGGTCATGACTGGTTCCCCACCATGTTCCAGATCCATAGTACAATCTATATATATATAATATTTCCAATCAGCTTATTTAGAGATGTGACTACACACTCCTGGAACGGATGCGACTTGAACCTACGTTGCCGAGCCCAGAGATAGGGACAATAACACTGTGTATTCTAAGAGTCCAAATAATCCATATATTCAAACAAAATTCCAAACTGGATTTTAATGAGCTAACAAGGAGCTTGACAATGAGCTTGATTGCCCAATAATCTGAACCAGGCAGGTCACTTGATTGAACTTTCCACCTTCCTGACCAAAATTACTGGCAGTCACAACAATGATGACAAATTGGCATGTGGTACTAATTTATAATCAAGGTTAGAGTGGTGCTGGAAAAGCACAGCAGGTCAGGCAACATCCAAGGAGCAGGAAAATCGAATTTTCGGGCAAAAGCCCTTCATGAGGAATGAGACAGGGAGACTCCAGGGTGGAGAGATAAATGGGAGAGGGGTGGGGCTGGGAAGAAGGTAGCTAGAGTGCAATAGGTGGCTGGAGGTGGGGATGAAGGTGATAGGTTGGAGAGGAGGGTGGAGTGGATAGGTGGAGCTTCAGGACAGAGGAGATGACCTGGGGGTTGCAGTGAGAGAGAGACTCACTGAGATTCTTGTAGAGAGAGGAGAACTTCTTCAAGGTAGGCATCCATGGAAGACGATTCACAGTAAGGTTAAAATCAACTAGGCGAATGTGAGGACTGCAGATGCCGGAGATCAGGGTCAAGATTAGAGTGGTGCTGGAAAAGCACAGCAGGTCAGGCAACATCCAAGGAGCAGGAAAATCGACGTTTCGGGCAGCACCACTCCAATCTTGACTCTGATATCCACCATCTACAGTCCTCACTTTCACGCTTATTTATGGAACCACCCAACTTCATGTTGGCTGCCATGGGGTAAAAATCCAGCCTGCTTTTTATGACTTTTTAAAACTAAAATGTCAGATTTACGCACTTTTTCATAGACTCAGAGATGTACAGCATGGAAGCAGACCCTTCGGTCCAACCCGTCCATACCGACCAGATATCCCAACCCAATCTAGTCCCACCTGCCAGCACCTGGCCCGCATCCCTCCAAACCATTTCCTATTCATATACCCATCCAAATGCCTCTTAAATGTTGCAATTGTACCAGCCTCCACCACATCCTCAGGCAGCTCATTCCATACACTACCACTCTCTGCGTGAAAACGTTGCCCCTTAGGTCTCTTTTATATCTTTCCCCTCTCACCCTAAACCTATGCCCTCTAGTTCTGGACTCCCCGACCCCAGGGAAAAGACTTTGTCTATTTATCCTATCCATGCCCCTCATAATTTTGTAAACCTCTATAAGGTCACCCCTCAGCTACCGATGCTCCAGGGAATACAGCCCCAGCCTGTTCAGCCTCTCCCTGTTGCTCAGATCCTCCAACCCTGGCAACATCCTTCTCAATCTTTTCTGAACCCTTTCAAGTTTCACAACATCTTTTCAATAGGAAGGAGACCAGAATTGCACACAATATTCCAACAGTGGCCTAACCAATGTCCTCACCTCGCATTTATCTGAATTAAACTCCACCTGCCACTTCTCAGCCTATTGGCCCATCTGGTCCAAATCCTGTTGTAATCTAAGGTAACCCTCTTAGCTGTCCACTACACCTCCAATTTTCGTGTCATCTGCAAATTTACTAACTGTACCACTTTGTACATAATTTCAAGTAACTTAATTATGGCAACATATGGAAACCCAGGTAACCATGATCCATTTGTAATTGTGGCACTTACAGTTTTCAATCTGCTAATAAACTGCTTGAACTAGTATGTTTGATAAAAGATAGGTTATCTATGGAATGATGAAAATACACAAAATATAATGCTTACAAATGACAGGATGAAACATTCAGCATGTTCTATATTCTGCCTGAGCTATTAACAACCTTATGGATGGTGTCATGGAGGTGTGTTATTTGCATTGAGGAGTGAATGAATTTCAATTAGTGGCAAACGGTCATTTTCTTTTCATATGTAGATTAATGACTTATATTTATCCTCTTGAATTGCCATTGCAGTACCTCTGGCTGTGAAGATTAGAGCAGAATTTATTTTCATTAGATTCTTTTCCTTCTAGGCTTTAGCATGACATTGCTGGTATTTACAGCTTACTTAATTATGTTACAGCTAAGCAATCAAAAGCATTGCTAAATTAAATTTTCAGATTTGTACATTGCCATAGAAGTAAGGATCAGCAGGTAGCCACTCTGCAGTTTCTAAGTTGACTCTTGATTAGTAAATCCGCTGAATCAGGTAAAGATTATTGGTTTATCCCGTAGAGTCCTTTCTTTTCCTCGTAGAGGCTACGACTACCAAAAGCTACTCCATCCTCGTGTCACATTACTGAAGCTCATGAATTTAACAAAAGAATGTGAGCAAGAGACACGTAAGTGTTGTGAGAACATTTGAATTTTCTGTGGGAGATTGTCAGTTAGTCATTTCAGTCAACACTTCCTTAATTGTTGATTTATTTGATGCTTCTGTCATTGTGCATTAGTTTATTCGTGGTTGACTCCTAAAAAAGAAATTTGCCAAGTGTTATGTCCAAGGTCAAAGTAAGTGCAGCATGCAAATCAAGTAGGAATCACTGAAATGTATGCGTCATTCACCTCAATGTGCAAATAACAAGATAATGTGCCTCTCATAGAACAAAGAACAGGACTGCACTGGAACGAGCTCTTCGGCCCACCAAGCCTCGGCTGACACTTGATATCTTTTTAAACTAAACTAAATATCTTTTGCCTCCAAGCAGTCCATATCCCTCTATTCCCTGCCAAGAATGATTTGGCAGCAGCACTATTGATCGAATCAGGATCTAGAAAACATAGCTGCTAGACTGGGTGGTGGAGGAACCAACAAGAGGGAAAAACATACTTGACCACATCCTTACCAATCTGTCAGCTACAGATGCATCTCTCCATGACAATATTGGTAAGAGCAACCACCACACAGTCCTTGTGGAGACAAAGTCCTGCCTTCACATTGAGGATAACCTCCATCGTGCTGTGTGGCACTATCACTGTGCTAACTGTGGCAGATTTTGAACAGATCTAGCAACTTAAGACATAGAAACATAAAAAGTAGGTGCAGGAGTAGCTGCACCCCCTTCAAAATGATCATGACTGATCATGCAATCTCAGTATCCCATTCCCATTTTTCTGCCATGCCCCTTGATCCCTTAAGCTGCAAGGGCTATCTCCAGCTCCCTGTTGAATATATCTAATGAACTGGCTCCAACAGCTTCCTGTGGGAGAGAATTCTACAGGTTCACAACTCTGTGAGTGAAGAAATTCTTCCTCATTTCAGTTCTGAACCCTTATTCTTAGACTGTGACCACTAGTTCTGGACTTCTCCAACGTCAGGAACATTCTTCCTGCATCTTGCCTGTCCAGTCCAATCAGGATTTTATATGTTTCAATGAAATCCCGCTTCATTCTTCTAAATTCCAATGAATACAAGCCAAGTCGATCCAGTCTTTCCTCATATGTTAGTCCTGTCATCCTGGGAATCAGTCTGGTGAACCTTTGCTGGACTCCCTCAACAGCAAGAGTGTCCTTCCTCAGACTGGGAAAAACTGACACAATACTCAAGGTATGGCCTCACCAAGGCCCTGTATAACTGCAGCAAGACTTCCTTACTCCGAAACTCAAATCCTCTCGCTACGAATGCCGGCATGCCATTAGCTTTCCTCACTGCATGCCAATCTTCAGTGACTGTTCCACCATGGCACCCACGTTTCACCTTTTCCAAAACTGCCACCATTCAAATAATAATCTGCCTTCCTGTTATTGTGACCAAAGTGGATACCTCACATTTATCGAAATTATATTGCATTTACCAAGTATTTGCCCACCCAGCCAGTCTGTCCAAGTCACCCTGAAGCCTCTAAGCATCCTCCTCACAGTACACACTGCCACCCAGCTTAGTGTCATCTGCATTCAATTCCTTCAACCAAATTATTAATTTATATTATGAACAGCTGAAGTCCCAGCACGGAACCCTGCAATACCCCACTCATCACTGCCTGCCATCTGAAAATAACTTGTTTATTTCAAATCTCTGCTTCTTGTCTGCCAACCAATTCTCAATCCACATCAATACATTACATTACCTGCGATATCACGTGCTTTAATTTTCCTTACTAATCTCTTGTGTGAAACATTGTCAAAAGCTTTTTGAAAGTCCAGATATGCAACATCTACTGATTCACCTCTGTCCAATCTACTGGGTCACATCCTCAAAACATTCCAGACGATTTGTCAAGCATGATTTCCCTTTCGTGAATCCATGCTGACTTGGCCCGATTCTGTCACTACTTTCCAAATGCTCAATTATTACATCCTTGATAATTGACTCCAGTATTTTCTCCACTACTGATGTCAGGCTAACCGACCTATAACACCCCATTTTCTCTTTTCCTCCTTTTTTTAAAGAGTGGGGTTACATTCGTCACCCTCCAGTCCACTGGAACTCTTCCAGATGCTGGAAAATAATCACCAAAGCATCCGCTATTTCTAGAGTCACTTCTTAAGCATTCTGGGATGCAGAGCATCAGGCCCTGGGGACTTAGTGGGTTTCAATCCCATCAATTTCCCTAGTTCCATTCCTTGACTAATAAGGATTTCCTTCAGTTACTTCTTCATGTTTGCTTTCCTGAAGGTTATTTGTGTCCTTCTTAGTGAAAACAGATCCAAAATATTTGTTCAACTGGATTGCCATCTCTTTGTTCTCCATTTAGAATTCACCTGATTCTAAGTACAAGGGACTTACATTAGTTTTCATCAGCCTTTTTCTCTTCACACATCAAGAAAGCTTTTGCAGTCAGTTTTTATGTTTTCTGCAAGCTTACTTTCATATGCTATGTTCCCCTTCAGAATTAAACCCTTTGTCCTCCTGTACTGAATTTTAAATTTTGCCCAGTCCTCAGGTTTGCTGCTTTTTCTGGCCAATTTATATACCTCTTCTTTGGCTTTAGTACTTTCCCTGATTTGCCTTGTTTGCCATGGTTCAGCCATCTTCCCTGCATACTCTTGTGTCAGATAAGCATGTACAATTGTTAAAGTTCATCTATGTGTTCTTTAAATGTCTGCCATTGTCTATCCACCATCAACCCCTTAATTATCCTTGGCCAGCTTATCCTAGACAATACATGCCTCATACCATCAAAGTTAGCTTTCTTTAAGTTCAGCATTGCCCTCTAATTGGTTCCTCGAGATATTGGTCATAGAAACCATCCCTCATACATCCCTCAGACTGGCATCCATGAGGTGCTGTGGGTCATCAACACCAGCAGAATCATACTCTAGCACAATCTGCAACTTCATGGCCCAGCATATCCTACACTCAACCATTACCATCAAGGTAGGGAATCAGCCCTGGAGAATGCAGAAGGGCATGCCGGGAGCAGTACCAGGCATGCCTTAAGATGAGCTTTCAATCTGGTGAACCCACCAAACAGGACTATTTGCATGCCAAACAGCATAAGCAGCAAGTGATAAACAGAGCTAAGCGATCCCACAACCAATGGATCAGACTTAAGCTCTGCAGACCTGCCACATCCAGTTGTGAATTGTGGTGGACGATTAAACAACTCACTGGAGGAGGAAGCTCCACAAATATCCCCATCCTCAATGATGGAAGAGCCCAGCACATCAGTGCAAAAGATAAGGCTGAAGCATTCGCAACAATCTTCGCTTAGAAGTGTGAGTGGATGATCCATCTCAGCCTCCTCAAGTGGTCCCCAGCATTACAGAAACCAATCTTCAGCCAATTTGATTCACTCCATATGATAGCAAGAAACGGTTGGAAACATCGGATACTGCAAAGGCAATGGGCCCTGACCACAATCTGGCATTAGCTGTGCTCCAAAACTTGCTGCTCACCTAGCCAAGTTGTTCCAGTACAGTTACAACATTAGCATCTACCGGACATTGTGGAAAATTACCCAAGTATGTCCTCGGCATGAAAAGCAGGACAAATCCAACCTTGCTAATTACCATCCTTTCAATCTACCCTCAAATATCAGTGGCGAGGAGAGAAGGTGAGGTGAAGCAAGGACTGCTGGGAAGGGTAAGTTTTCCCGCATAAAAAGGGGCAAGTCAGGCCTCCATGCTGATAGAGCAGCAAGGAGAGAAGGTGACGTGAAGCGGGGAAGTTTAGGGCTTAATTTATATTTGAGCAGTGGCTAAACCAGAGATACTACACGTGTAGTATCTCCCTCCCGCCCCCTCCTCTAACCGGAAGTAAAAGACTCTGTAAGGTAAGGCTTTTATTTCTTTCTTATCTTTCTTTTTCATATATTTAAGTGCATTGTTTGGTTTTAGTTAGTTCATATAAAGCTAAGCTTACAATAGCAGGGGACCTCAGACCCATGGCATGTGCCTCTTGCTTGATGTGGGAGCTTAGGTATGTATCTGACATTCCTGACTTTTACACTTGCAAGAAGTATGTCCAGCTGCAGCTCTTGTTTGGCCGCATAACGGCTCTGGAGCTGTGGATGGAGTCACTGTGGAGCATCCGCGATGCTGAGTTGGTTGTGAATAGCACGTTTAGTGAACTGGTCACACCACAGGTTAGAATTGCTGAGGGAGACAGTGAATGGGTGACCAAAAGACAGAAAAATAGTAGGAAGGCAGTGCAGCTGTCCCCTGTGGTCATCTCCCTCCAAAACAGGTATACAGTTTTGGATACTGTTGGGGGAGATGGCTCACCAGGAGAGGGCAGCAGTTGTCAAGATCATGGCACTGTGGAGGGCACTGCTGTTCAGAAGGGCGGGAAAAAGACTCGTAGGGCCATAGTCATAGGGGATTCTATTGTGAGGGGAGTAGATAGGCGGTTCTGTGGCCGAAACCGGGACTCCTGGATGGTATGTTGCCTCCCAGGTGCTCGGGTCAGGAATGTCACCAATCAGCTGCATAGCATTCTAAAAGGGGAGGGTGAACAGCTAGTTGTCTTGGTGCACATAGGCACCAACGATATAAGTCGGAAAAAAGATGAGGTCCTGAAATAAGAATTCAGGGAGCTAGGAGAGAAGTTAAAGAGGAGGACCTCAAAGATAGTGATCTCGGCATTACTACCAGTGCCACGTGCTCGTCAGCGTAGAAATGGAAAAATAGGCAGAATGAACACGTGGCTTGAGAGATGGTGTAGGAGGGAGGGGTTCAGATTTGTTGGACATTGGGACCGGTTCTGAGAAAGGTGGGACTATTACAAAATGGACAGTCTATAACTGAACCAGACCGGAACCAATGTCCTTGGGGGAGTTTTTGCTACTGCTGTTGGGGAGATTTTATACTAATGTGGCAGGGGACTGGGAACCAGAACAGAAAACAAGTAGGCAGCGAGGTAAGGACTGGAGACTGTAAGAATTATGAAGATAGTATTAATAAAGGGAAGAGTAGGCAGAGAGCAGATGAGCGCAAAAGAACTGGTCACCTGAAATACATCTACTTTATTGCGAGAGTATGGTGTGTAATGCAGATGAACTTAGGGCTTGGATTGGTGCCTGTGAGTATGACGTTATTGCAATCACAGAAACTTGGTTGAAGGGAGGGCATGATGATTGGCAACTAAATGATCCTGGGTATATACGATTCAGACAGGGCAGGGAGGGAAGTAAAAGGGGGGGTAGAATTGCATTGCTGGTCAGGGATGATATCAGGTTGTGCTAAAGGAGGACGCTATAGAGGTCTTGGGTAGTGAGGCATTATGAGTGGAGCTGAGAAATAAGAAGGGTGCAATTACATTGTTGGGACTGAGTGTGAGGTAGAAGAACAAATAAGTAAACAGATTATGGAAAGATGTAGAGGCAATAGGGTAGTGGTGATGGGAGATTTTAATTTTCCCAACATTGACTGGGATACACTTAGCATCAGAGGTCTGGATGGGGTAGAATTTGTAAGAAAGGTCCAGGAGAGTTTTCGAGAGCAGTATGTCAATAGTCCGATGAGGGAAGGGACCATATTGGACCTGGTATTGGGGAATGAGCCAGGACAGGTGGTAGACATTGTGGTGGGGGATTTCTTTGGGAACAGTGACCACAATTCTGTAAGTTTTAGACTACTCGTAGATAAAGATGAGAGTGGTCCGAAGGGAAGAGTACTAAACTGGGCCAATGCCAATTATATCAAAATTAGGCAGGAGCTCGGAAATGTAGATTGGACACAGCTATTCGAAGGGAAGTCCACATTTGATATGTGGGAGGTTTTCAAAGATAGGTTAAAGATAGTGCAGGATAGGCATGTCCCATTGAAGGCAAAGGATAGGAAGGGCAAGATTCGTGAACCGTGGATGACAGGAGAAATTGTACGACTAGCCAAGAGGAAAAGGGAAACTAGACATAAGGTCCAGGCAGCTAAGAACAGACGGGCCCTGGAGGAATATCAGAAGAGTAGAACAAGAGGAATCAAGCAGGCTAAAAGGGGTCATGAAATAGCTTTAGCCAGCAGAATTAAGCATTTTGTTCTTCTATAAAAATCAAGCGGATAACTAGAGAAAGGATTGGTCCACTAAAGGATAATGAAGGAAGGCTGTGTGTCAAACCTGAGAATGTGGGTGAGATTCTGAATGATTACTTTGCATCAGTGTTCACTGAGGAAAGGAACATGATGAATCTTGAGATTAGAGAAAGAAGTTTGATTAATCTGGATCATGTCGACCCATGTAGGGAAGATGTGTTGGGTAGGCTAGAGGTTATTAAGGTGGACAAATCCCCAGGACCAGATGGGATCTGTCCCAGGTTGCTGAGGGAGGCATGAGAGGAAATAGCTGGGGCCCTGACAGATATCTTTGTGGCATCCTTAAACACAGGTGGAGTGCCAGAGGACTGGAGGGTTGCTCATGTTGTCCCCCAGTACAAGAAGGGTAGTAGGGATATTCCAGGTAACTACAGACCAGTGAGCCTGACATCGGTAGTGGGAAGGTTGATGGAGAGGGTACTTGAGGGATAGGATTTATTTATATTTAGAAAAGAATGGGCTTATCAGTGATAGGCAACATGGTTTTGTGTGGGGGAGATCATGCCTTACCAACTTAATAGAGTTCTTCGAGGAAGTGACCAAGATGATAGATTAAGGAAGGGCTGTTGACGTCATATACATGGACTTTAGTAAGGCATTTGATAAGGTTCCCCATGGTAAACTAATGGAGCAAGTGAAATCACATGGTGTGCAGGATGTTCTAGCTAGGTGGATAAAGAACTGGTTGAGCAACAGGAGACAGAGTAGTTGAAGGGAGTTTCTCGAAATGGAGAAAGGTGACTAGTAGTGTTCCACAGGGGTCAGTGTTGGGGCCACTGTTATTTGTAATATACATAAATGATCTGGAAGAGGGCACTGTTGGAATGATCAGCAAGTTTGCAAATGACACGAAGATTGTTGGAGTAGCAGAAAACATAAGGACTGTCAAAGAATACAAGAGGATATCGATAGACTTGAGAGTTGGGCAGAAAAGTGGCAGATGGATTTCAATCCAGACAAATGTGAGGTGATGTATTTAGGCAAGACTAATTCTAGAGTGAATTATATAATGAACTGAAGAGCCTTGGGAAAAATTGATGGGCAGAGAGATCTGGGAATGCAGGTCCATTGTACCCTGAAGGTTGCTGCACAGGTGGATAGAGTGGTCAAGAAGGCATATAGTGTGCATGCCTTCATTGGACGGGCTATTGAGTATAAGAGCTGGCAAGTCATGTTAACATTGTACAAGACATTGGTTCGGCCACATTTGGAATACTGTGTACATTTCTGATCGCTACATTACCAAAAGGATGTGGACGCTTTGGAGAGGGTGCAGAAAAGGTTTACGAGGATGTTGCTGAAAATGTGTTGCTGGAAAAGCGCAGCAGGTCAGGCAGCATCCAGGGAACAGGAGAATCGACGTTTCGGGCATAAGCCTTTTCCAGCAACACATTTTCAGCACTTTTCCAGCAATACATTTTCAGCTCTTTTCCAGCAACACATTTTCAGCTCTGATCTCCAGCATCTGCAGACCTCACTTTCTCCTTACGAGGATGTTGCCTGGTATGGAAGGTGTTAGAGGTTGAATAGGTTAGGTTTGTTTTCATTAGAATGAAGGAGATTGAGGGAGGATCTGATTGAGGTTTACAAAATCATGAAAGGTGTAGACAGGGTCGATAGAGACAAGCTTTTTTCCAGGGTAAAGGATTCAATAATGAGAGGTCACGTTTTCAAGGTGAGAGGTGGAAAGTTTAAGGGGGATACATACGGCAAGTACTTCACACAGAGGGTGGCAGGCATCTGGGATGTGTTGCCAGCAGAGCTGGTAGAGGCAGGCAGGGTAGGTTCATTTAAGATGCGTCTGGACAGATGCATGAGTAGGTGGGGAGCAGAGGGATACAGATGCTTAAGAATTGGCCAACAGGTTTAGACAGTACATTTGGATCAGCTCAGGCTTGGAGGGCTGAAGGGCCTGTTCCTGGGCTGTAAATTTTCTTTGTTCTTTAAAGTGTTGGGAGGTGTCATCAACAGTGCTATCAAGTAGCATCTGCTCAGCAACAACCTGCTGAGTGATGCCCAGTTTGGGTTCCGCCAGGGCCTCTCAGCTCCTGACTTCATTACAGCCTTGGTTCAAACATGGACAAAAGAACAGAATTCCAGAGGTCAGGTGAGAGTGAGAGTGCTTGACATCAAGGCTGCATTTGACCAAATGTGGCATCCAGGGGCCCTGGCCCTGGAATCAATGAGGCAAACATGGTTTTTGGATGTCAGTCATCTCAACTCCAGGTCATCTTTTGCAGGAATTCCTCAGAATAGTGTCCAAGGCTCAATCAGCTTCAGCTGCTTCATAAATGATGTTCCTTCCATCATAAGGTCAGAAGTGGGAACGTTTGCCAATGATTGCACAATGTTCAGCACCATTTGTGACTCCTCAGATACTGAAGCAGTCCATGTTCAAATGCAACAAGATCTGGATAGTATCCAGGCTTCGGCTGACAAGTGGTAAATAACATTTGCTCCACACAAATGCCAGGCTATGGCCATGATCAATATCAGATAACGTCACCAATGCCCCTTGACATTCAATGGTGTTACCAAAAGTTAATAACCCACTGTCAAGAACCTGAGGGTTATCATTGAGCAGAAACTCAACTGGACTCACCACATAAACAGTGACTACTACAGTTACTGCTGTAAGTAACTCACCTCCTGACTCCCCAAAGCTTGTCCATCATGCACAGGGACGTCATGAGTGTGATGGCATACTTCTCACTTGTCTGGATGAATGCAGACCCAACAACACTCAAGAAGCTTGACACTATCCAGGACAAAGCAGCCTGCTTGATTGGGTCTACATCCACAAACATTCACTCCCTTCACCGCCTACACTTAGTAGCAGCAGTGTGTACTATCTACAAGATGCAGTGCAGGAATTCACCAAATGTCACCTTCCAAACCCACGACCACTTACATCTCAAAAGACATCGGTAGCAGATATATTAGAAAGATCCACCTTCAAGTTCCCGTCCAAGCCACTCATCATCCTGATTTGGAAATATAACACCGTTCCTTCATTGTCGCTGGGTCAAAATCCTGGAATTCCTTCCTTAGTGGCATTGTGGGTCAACTAACAGCAGGTGGACTGCAGCGGTTCAAGAAAGCAGCTCACTAATACCTTCTCAAGGGTAACTGGAGTTGGGCAATAAATGCCTACCAGCCAGCAACACCCACATCTCACAAATAAATAAATCTTAAAAATAATCATCTATCTGTCAAGATGCTTCTTAAATGTTGCAATTGTATCTAGCTCCACCACCTCCTCTGCGGTGCATTCCAAGCACTTATTGCCTTCTGTGTAAAAGATTTGCCTCTCACAGCTCCTTTAAACCTTCCTCCTTTTACCTTAAACCAATGTCCCCTAGTAATTGACATTTTTAACCTTGGAAAATGACTCCAACTATCCATTCTATCCATGTCAGTTATAATTTTGTAAACATGTAGCATATTGCCCCTCAGCCTCTGACGTTCAAATGAAAACAAACCGAGTTTGTCCAATCTCTTCTCGGATTATACCCTCCAACCAGGCAATATCCTGGTAAACCTTTTCTGTACCTTCTCCAATGCCTTCACAAGCTTCTGATAGTGTGGAATATGTATGCAATATTTCCAATATGGACTAACTAAAGTTCTACACAGCTGCAGCATGACTTGTCAATGTTTGGATTCTATGACCCAATTGATGAAGGCAATCATGCCATTTACCTTCTTGACCACCTTATCTACTTGTGTATCACTTTCAGTGAATTGTGGAGCTGTACACCTAGATCCCTCTCTATGTTAATGCTTCTAAGGGTTCTGCCATTTACTGTATACTTCCCTCCTGTAATAGTCCTTCTATAATGGTCTGTTCAGTTAGTGAACCCTCCCGGTCCCTCAATAAATTTGATCTTGTATAAGTTAAGAATGTTTTGGGTTTGTTTATTCTACATATGTAAAGACTGTAGGCAGAATTAAAATGCTCTAGTGACTATCTTTACAGAGGAACCTCGATTATCCGGCATTCAATTACCCAGAATTCGATTAACCAAACAAAATACTCCCTGCTCGTATCCATCAGATAATTGAGGTTCCTCTGTATATGTGTAAAGATTTTTATGAATAAAGTATATTTTTGAAATTTAAAAAAACCTTCCAAAATGTATCATCACACATTTGTCCAGATTAAATTCCATTTGCCATTTCACCGCCCAAGTCTCCAGCCAATCTATATTCCGTTGTATCCTCTGGCAATCTTCCTCACTATCATCAGCTCCCCTAAACTTTGTGTCTTCTGCAAACTTACTAATTAGACCACTTACATTCTCTTCCAATCATTTACATATTATACAAACTATAGGGGTCCTAGCACTGACTCCTGAAGAACATCACTGGTCACAGATCTCCAGTCAGAAAAACACCCTTCCACGGCTACTCTCTATCTTCTGACCAAACTAATTCTGTTTCCATCTTAACAGCTCACCACAGATGCCATGTGTATTACCTTCTGTATTAGCCTGTCATGGGAGGCCTTGTCAAAGCCCTTGTCCAAGTCCATGTAGACAACATCCACTGCTCTGCCCTCAAAGATCTTCATTACTTCCTCAAATAAATCAATCTCGTTTGTGGGACATGACCTCCCCTGCACAAGTTCATATTTTTCCAAATGTGAGTAAATCCTGTCCCTAAGAATCCTGTCCCTAAGAATCTTCTCCAATAATTTCTCTACCACTGAGGTAAGTCTCACCAGTCTTCAATTTCCTGGATTGTCTTTGTTGTTCTTCTTAAATCAAGAAACAAGATTAGCTATTCTCCAGTCTTCTGGGAACTCCCCTGTGACAAAAAAGAATACTAAGATTTTCATAATTTCCCAGACATTTCCTCCCTTATCTTACTCAGTATGCTGGGATAGATCCCATCAAGTCCAGGAGACTCATCTATCTTAATGCTTTTTAAAATATCCACCACTCGATCATGGCTGATGTTCCTCAACTACATTGTCTTGCCTTTTTCCTGTAACCTTTGATCCCCTTGTCAATCAAGAACTTATCTATATCTGTCTTAAATGCACTCAATGACTTGGCCTCCACAGCCCTCCACAGCAATGAGTTCCACAGATTCACAACCTTCTGGTTTAAGAAATTCTTCCTCATCTTAGTTCTAAAGATTCATCCTTCCACTCTGAGGCTGTGCCTTCAGGTCCTAGTCTCTCCTACTAGTGGGAAAATCTTCTCCACTCCATTCTACCAGGCCTCTCTTAATTCTTTAAGTTTCAGTCAGATGTCCCCCTCATCTTTCTAAACTCCATTGACTACAGACTTCAACCACCAGAGTCCTCAACCACTCCTCACATGACACACCTCTCATCCCCAGGATATTTCTTGTAAACCTTTTTCTGTATTCAATTCAATGCTAGTGCATTCTTTCTTAGATACAGAGCCCAGAACTGCTCCTAATATTCTAAATGTAGTATGATCAACAGTACATCTCTGCTTTTCTATTTTAGCCCTCTTGAAATTAAGTTTATATTGTATTTGCCTTAATAACTCCTAACTGAACCTGGATGTTAACCTTAAGAGAATCCTGAACTAGGACTCCCAAGTCTATTTGTTCTTCAGATTCCCAAAGCCTTTTTCTGTTTAGAAAATGGTCTATGCCTCTATTCTTCTTGTCAAAGTGCAAAACCTCACACTTTCCCATAGTAGATTACTTACAGTGTGGAAACAGGCCCTTCGGCCCAACAAGTCCACACCGACCATCCCACCCAGATCCATTTCCCTACATTTACTCCTTCACCTAACACTACGGGCAATTTAGCATGGCCAATTCACCTAACCTGCACATCTTTAGACTGTGGGAGGAAACCGGAGGAAACCCACACAGATACGGGGAGAATGTGCAAACTCCACACAGACAGTTGCCCAAGGCGGGATTTGAACCCGGGTCTTTGACATTATGAGGCAACAGTGCTAACCACTGTGCCAACGTATTCTATCTGCCACTATTTTTATCCACTCACATAGCAGGGTCTTCTACGGCCTCCCCGCTTTCTCAATATTATTTGTCCCTCTACTTAACTTTGTGTTGGGGGAGGCAAAAGCTTGTGGTATTATCATTAGATATTAATCCAGAAATTCATCTTATGTTCTGGATTCAATAAAAATCTGGAACAAAGAGTCTGATGGTAACCATAAACATTGTCAGTTGTCAGGAAAAACACACCTAGTTCAGAGAAGGAAACTGTCATCCTTACCTGGTCTGACCTACATGTAATTCCAAATTCACAATAATGTGGTTAATTCTTAATGATAAATAGGGATGAAATCAGCTAGGAGAAACTGAGGACTGCAGATGCTGGCGATCAGAGTCAAGAGTATGTTTCTGGGAAAGCACAACAGGTCAGGCAGCATCAGAGGAGCAGGAGAATCGACATTTCAGGCATAAGGCCTTCATCAGGAATGAGGCTTGTGGGCCAGGGATGAGAAATAAATGGGAGCAGGTGGGGTTAGGAGGAAGGTAGCTGAGAAAGCGATAGGTGGATGAAGGTGAGGGAGAAGGTAATAGGTCAGAGGGGGGAGTGATGGACANATCTATCATCCCTGGCCCAAAAACCTCATTCCTGATGAAGGGCTTATGCCTGAAATGTCAATTCTCCTGATTCTCGGACGCTGCCTGATCTGCTGTGCTTTCCGAGAAACACACTCTCGACTGTAAATAGGGACTCATGACTCCACCCCCATTCCCCCACCATCACACCCACTCCAGTTACAGGTTCCATCCCCACTCCCAGCTCCACACCCACACCAGATCCCAGCTCCCAGCCCTGCCGAGTTTTCACCATCCCTCCAGACCTCTCCCTCACTGAGGACGAACGATCAGTCCTCAGCAAAGGACTCCCCTTCATCCCCCTCCGTCCACGCATCAATGAATTTAATACACGCCGTGACGTCAAACAATTCTTCTGTCGCCTCCGCCTCCGAGTTTACTTTCACAAACAGGATTCCCGCCCACCTTCCAAGCACCCCTTCCCCCACCTCCAACACACTGCATCCACCTAGACACCCCGTGCTGGTCTATTACCTGCCCTCGACCTCTTCATTTCCAACTGCCGCCGGGACATTAAACGCCTCAACCTGTCTAACCCCTCCCCTACTCCAACCTCTCACCCTCACAATGCGCAGCCCTTCAATCCCTCTGCTCCAATCCCGACCTCACCATCAAGCCAGCAGATAAAGGGGGCGCAGTGGTAGTCTGGCGCACTGACCTCTACACCACTGAAGCCAAACGCCAACTCAAGGACACCTCTTCCTACTGCCCCCTCGACCATGCCCCCACGCCCCATCACCAAACAATCATCTCCCAGATCATACAGAACCTCATCACCTCAGGAGATCTCCCACCCACAGCTTCCAACCTCATAGTCCAGGAACCCCGCACTGCCCGGTTCTACCTCCTTCCCAAGATCCACAAGCCTGACCACCCTGGCCGACCCATTGCCTTAGCATGCTCCTGCCCCACTGAACTCATCTCTACCTACCTTGACACTGTCCTATCCCCCCTAGTCCAGGAACTCCCCACATACGTTCGAGACATCACCCATGCCCTGAACCTCCTCCAAGACGTCCGTTTCATCTGCCCCCAATGCCTCATCTTCACCATGGATATCCAATCCCTCTACATCTCCATCCGCCATGACCAGGGCCTCCAAGCCCTCCGTTTTTTCCTCTCCAGACGTCCCCAACAGTACCCTTCCACTG
>NC_057710.1:51749405-51754818 GCF_004010195.1 Chiloscyllium plagiosum | reverse complement strand
TATCACCTTCATCCCCTCCCCCACTCACCCATTGTACTCTATGCTACTTTCTCCCCATCCCCACCCTCCTCTAGCTTATCTCTCCATGCTTCAGGCTCTCTGCCTTTATTCCTGATGAAGGGCTTTTGCCCGAAATGTCGATTTCGCTGCTCCTCGGATGCTGCCTGAACTGCTGTGCTCTTCCAGCACCACTAATCCAGAATCTGGTTTCCAGCATCTGCTGTCATTGTTTTTACCTTGTAAATAGGGATGGCCTAGCCAATGTCACCCTCATCCCATGAATGAATAAAAAGAAAAAAACCTGCAAACTTAGTAACAACACCCTCAGTTCTTAAATCCAGCTCATTAATGCATAATGTGAATAGTTGTGGTCCTAACACTGATCCCTGTTGAACTCCATCTGGCTGCCATCCTGCCAGCCCTTTATCCCCAAAATTTGCTTTCTGCCAGTCAGCGAATCATCTATCCATGCCAGTAGCTTGCCCTAATACCATGAGCTCTTATCTTCTTGTACAGCATCTTCTCAAAGGCCTTCTGGAAATCCCACTGGATCATCTCCACTGGCTCCTCTTTTTCTAAGTTACTCACTATGTCCTCAAAGAATTCTAACAAAATCACATCCCCTTGATGAAACCGTGCTGACTCACCCCATTTTACCACACATTTCCAATTACTTTACAATCTCATCCTTAATAATTGACTCTAAACTTTTACTTTACACCAAGATCAGGCTATCTGGCCTATAATGTTCTGTCTTCTTCCTCCTTCTCTTCTTAAGCAAGGGCCATTAGCCAAGATCTGGTCCAATGGCACCCTGCCTGACTGCAGTAATTACAATGACTCTATAATCGCCTCAGCTATCTCCTTCAGAATTCTGGGTGTAGACCATCCATCCAGGTGATTTATCCACCTTCAGAACTTTCAGCTTCCCCAGCACTTACTCTTCAGTGATGGCATTTATACTCAACTCTGCCTCCTGACTCTCTTGAAGTTCTGGTATGCTGCTGGTATCTTCCACTATGAAAACTGATGCAAAGTACCTCTTCAGTTCCTCTGCCATTTCTTTATTCCCTATTACTACCTCTTCAGCCTCATTTTCCAGTGACCCAATGTCCACTTTTGTCTCTCTCTGATCTTTTAGATATCCAAAGACTCTTTTTTTAATATTACTGGCAAGCTTACTCTCATATTTCATCTTCTACCCACTACTGCTATTTTAGTTATCCTCTACTGGTTTTTAAAGACTTCCCAATTCCCTGGCTTCCTACTAATCTTCACCACATTGTTTACTTCTCTTTTATGCTTTTTCTGACTTCCACTGTCAGCTATGGTTGTCACAATATTTTTCCTTCCATGGAATGAATTTCTGCTGTACCTTCTGAATTACCCCAGAAACTCCAGCCATTGCTACTCCACCATCTTCCCTGCTAACCTCCCCTTCCAATCAATTTTGGCCAGCTCCTCCCTCATGTCTTTGCAGTTACCTTTACTCAATTGTCATACTGTTACATCTGATTCCAGCTTATCCTTTTCAGACTGCAGGGGAAATTCTATCATATTATCGTCACTGTCACTCGGGGGTTCCTTAATCTTAAGCTCCCTAAACAAGTCTGCCTCATTGCACAACACCAAATCCAGAATTGCCTGTTCCTTAGTGGACTCTACCACAAGCTACTCCAATAAATTCCTTTTCTTGACATCCACTATCAACTTAATTTTCCCAGTCCACCTGTATATTGAAGCTCCCCATGATTATTGTAACATGCCTTTCTTATATGCATTTTTTATCTCCTGATTTATTTTCATCCCACATCCTGACTACTGCTCAGAGGCCTGTTCACAATTCGTAACAGGATCTTTGTTCCTTTGCGGCTCCAAAACTCTCCCCACACAGCTTCTATGCCTTCTGACTCTATGTCACTCTTGATATCGATTTAATTTAATTTCTTAATAACAAGGCAATCCTGCCCCTTCTGCTCATCTGTCTGTCCTTTCGCTAGAACATGTATCCTTGGATATTTAGTTTGCAGCGCTCATTACTCTCCAGCCACGTCTCCAGGATACCCACAATGTCATATCTGCCAATTTCAATTTGCGCTGCAAGTGTATTTACCTTATTTTATATAGTGCATGTGCTTAAGCTGAGGTGGAGAATTAAAATGGCAAGCAACCCAGGAGGTCAGGATCAGGTTTGCAGACTGACCAGGGTAATAAGTAGTCACAGAGTTGCAACACAGTGAAGTCACATTGTAAAACAGCAAATTACAAGACCTTCAAGAACTATTGATATTGTTGGAAGTGGCAGTAACAAAAGACATTCATGGTACAGTTTTTTTTAAAAGGTGAGAGACTGTCAACGGTATTTGGATGTCATTGTACATTAATCACAGGAGATTGGCCATAGCTAGTGACGTAAATGATATGTTACCCAATAGAGATTGTAATACAAGAGGAAAGGAGTCTCACTGCAAGCATATAGAACTTTAGTAACACCACATCTGGAGTATTATGTACAATTTTAGTCTTCATAGTCAAGTAAGAATATACTTGCATTAGAGGGAATGAAAAGAATGTTTACTTAAATTGTGAAGAATTTGAATTTGCTATCTCATGGGTCAGTGAACCGTCAGTCATTGAATTTGTTCGACAGGGATCTATACATTTTTGATGCTAATGGAATCCATTTCAGTACGTGGGGGAGGTGGAAGCATCATGATAATGTCGCTAAACTAGTAATCCAGATTCTTGGACTAATGTTCTAGGAACATGGGTAAAAGCCCACCTTAGCCGATGGCAAAAGTTAAATACACCCTAAACAAAATGGATACAATTTCTGTTCTAACAGTGACCAAGAACCACTATCAATTGTCTTAAAAACCCATCTGGTTCAGCAATGTTCTTTGGGAAAGGAAATCTGCCTTCCTTATCTGATTTTATCTACATGTGACACCAGACCCACAGCGATGTTCTTTTTACCCTTAACCACCCAGTGGGCAATTAGGAGTGTGCAATAACTGCTAGCTTCGTAGATGATGCCTTCATTGACATGAATGAATTAAAATTAGTGTAAATTAATGTAATCCCAGATGCTAGCTAAAACAAAACAGCAAAGTAACATTCAGTAAATTGTGCATTATCCAGCAACATATAATAATACCTGAAATAAAGATGAAAAAAATTAAAGTATTTCTAAGCATTTTTTTGTATATTAATGTAGGATTCAACCAAATGCTCCAAATTTCCTGGTGACAGAAGCCTGAGTGAAGCCTCAGCATTTCATGCACAACTGTATTCATTACACCCCGCCATGACTAATATGCCTTATCCTCATCCCCCTCACTCCCACAGAGACTTAACAGTCCCTCTTCACAATCACCCTCACCAGCCCTGTTTTCCCACTCTCCTTCCCCTCAATTAGCAATTCCTCTTCCAAAACCCCTTCTCCCTCTATTCATTCACTTAACAACTCTCTTTATTCACCAGCCGTTTCCCCTGAGTTGACGTCGTTGGAGTCATGAATAGTGCTAACAGAGACAGATCAGGAATCTCTCCTGGTCTTACTATATGTCACTAGCTCATGTTGGAAGAATTTGCAGACTTATAGTAAATCTTATATGAGTGCACTTTCCATGACCATCAAGTACTGCCCGAGGAATTTTCCCCAAACCATCAGGCTCAGAGGCAGCAAAAATACCACGGCAAGACATCGAATTTCAAGTCGCAGCAGCTTTTCAGCCCATCGAGCCTGCTCCACATTCAATAAGTTTACATCTGATCTGATTGTAACCTCAAATTCACCTTCCAACCTAGCCCTAATACCTTTTTAAACTCTTTTTTGTTCAACATGAATCTATCTACCTCGGCCTTAAAAATATTCAAGGACTCTGCCTCCACAGCATTTTCATAAAGTTCAAAAGAATCCTGTCCCTCTGAGATAAAAAAAACCTTGTCAGTTTTGAATGAACTAACACTGATTTTTAAAAAGTAACCCCAAGGTCTAGATTCTCCCATGAGGAAACATCCTCTCCACATGTGCTCGGTCAGGATCTTGGGATCAACCTGTGCACCAGAACATTAATTTATTACAATTGAAATGATTTTGCCTCAACACTCCAGAAGGGTCTAGCATCTTTTTTTTTATCATCCAAGCGTATACTAAATATCAGAGAGTATTCAAGATATTCCCCTATTTTGAAATAAATTGCTTCCATTGACTGGACCCAGTTGGTATTTATAGGTTAAATGTCACAAGAACACGCCTGTGAAAATAATGCACTGTCTTACTTTCCAATGAGGCTTTCACGATTACGGCATTGCCATGTCTAAATTTCCGGATTTAATGACGTGGGAATTAGAAATCATCTGCAGTCGATTTCCTAAACTTCATTGATTTCCTTGTCATTCGATACTTCTCACATTAGATTGATCATTCTCGTTTTAAATTTGTTGCACAATTTTAAACTAAACGCTATTGCGGGCAATCAGTCGAATATCGAGTCACTTTCATATTGTGCCTTCCAGTTGTAAAAGCTGAACTTCCTTCGACTTCTCAGTCCTCCCGAACACTTCGGTGGCCTGCGTTTCAACTATTTGCCAAATGGCTGAGTGCGGAGTCATGTGGGTTGATAAAGCTGCCCGTTAATCCAGAGCCGGGCACATGCTGTGGTGTTAATACCACACACTGATGAAGAATTCAGCACTGAGCTCTCAGTCTGTATCACATCCAAACCGTTATTTCAGTGTTCATTAGGGAACACGAGCAATGCTTCAAACCAAGGTGATCCAGGTAACGTTATGTCAAATAATGCATCTGCATACTGACAATATCATGTGGTGTATATTGTTTTAACATGTGTTCTTGTGCCTTTTAAGAGTACGGTAGCGTTAGATAATGTCAAGACGTGGGCGCGGGAAGTTTGACGCCTCGTGAGGTCAGCTATTAGCGCATGTGCGGCAACAGCCGCCGGGTTTAAAGAGGCACCGGGTTCCTCTCGCCGCGTGCTCGTGGATGGAAGGAGACGGGGCACGAGGAGGGGAGAGACAGACAGACAGACAGACAGACAGACGGATGGATGGGTGGGCGGAAGGGAGGCGGAGGCAGATTGGTGGAGGGATTGGGGAGACAGGGCAGAGGGAGAGGGCAAGGGGCAGACTGATAGATGGGGGTGTGCGCTACAGGGCAGTGAAGAGACCAATAGATGGGGAGAGGGGTGCTGGAGAGTCAGGGCAGAGTCGAGACAAATAGACGGGGGTGGAATAGACAGGGCAGGAGGGAGACTGACGGAGGGAGACAGGAGGCAGGGGGGAGAGTGACGGAGGGAGACAGGAGGCAGGGAGAGACTGATGGAGGGAGAGAGGAGGCGGGGGAGACTGATGGAGGGAGACAGGAGGTGGTGATGGAGGTTTTAAAACT
>NC_057710.1:51726486-51749296 GCF_004010195.1 Chiloscyllium plagiosum | reverse complement strand
GGGGAGACTGATGGAGGGTGACACTGCAGCCCAGCGACAAGGAGGTTTTGTAGAAGCCACCCAGATGTTTGGCTGAGCTGTTATGTTTATGTCCACTTAAGACATTGATCATATGAATTGGAAAAACTTCTTTAAAGACTAGCAGTGGTACCCTAAAGAAATTGAAGAATACAATATTTCATTAAATTGAATGTTAGATTCTGTATAAGTATGGTTCAGTATTTTCAACCAACCAAGTTATCTGCTTTATTTCTATCCACACAAGTGGACTTTAATAGAAAACATACACACTGCATTGAGTGATAAATATTTTCTTATTTAAATTAAAACTAACTATACTTACAAATATCCACCTTGACTGTATAATTAGAAATTGCAGATGCTGGAAATATTAAATTAGATCAGAAAGTGCGCTAAATACTCAGCTGACTTCGGAGTGTTTTGTGTGAGAGAAGCAGAATTAAAGGTTCAGATCCATCTGGTGTAGTTATGACAAAGGTTCACGGACCGATGTTTCTCTTTCTGATGCTGCCACACATGCTGAACATCTCCACAGCCCCAGCCCTAATGCTTCCCATTTCAATTGAACCAAAAATCCTGCTTCACCTTGCAGCCTCCTTTCTGCTCCCGCAACCCCCATCCCCCACCCCAACCCCAAAAACTCTTGAAGGCTCTCACTTCCCTGAAGTCTCCTACTTTGACTCCTGTAAAGGTTCCTTCTTTGTTCTGGAGCATTCTTCTGTCCAGCTGCACTGCAGCCTCCCTCTTTTATCCCTCCTATTGGCAATCCCTGGACACAGTCAACGGTTGGAATCATTGCTTAAAATTATAGCCATACAGCACAGATCAGGCCCTTTGACCCATCAAGGCTACATTGCCCTATCTGTGCTATCCCAATTTCCCGCACATGGCCAATTGCTCAACCAAGTATCTTTTTAAATGTTGTGAGGTTTCCTGTCTCAATTACCTTCCCAGCAGTGCATTCCTGATTCCCACAAAACTCTGGGTTAATCTCCTCTAAACATCTTGCCTTTTACTTTAAAATGATGTCCCCTTCACCTTAAAATTATTGACCCTTCAGCTAAGGGCAACAGTTACATTGTATCCACTCTGTCCATGCCTCTCCTGATTTATACACCTCAATCATGACCCCTCAGCTGTAAAGAAAACAATGTCAATCTGTCCAATCTTTCTTAATAGCTAAAATGCCCAATCCTAGGCAACATCCTGTGAATTTCCTCAATATACTTTCTGTTACAATCATATCCTGTCTATGGTAAGGTGGCCAGAACTGCACACGGTACTCCAACTATGGCTTAACCAAAGTTTTGTACAGTTCCAATATAACCTCACTATTCTTATAATTTATGCCTTGACTGATAAAGGCAAGTACTCCATATGCCTTCTTAATTACCCTATCACCTTGCCCTGCTACCTTCAGGGACCTGTGCACAAACACCCCAAGATTCCTCTGTTCCTCTGAACTTACTAGTGTCCTGTCATTCACTGAATGGTCCACTGTCTTGTTCCTTCTTCGAAAGTGCATCACCTCACACATTTCAGGGTTAAATTCCATCTGCTACTGAGCTCCATATCTGCCCAATCCAATTATATTGTCCAGTAAAATAAGACTTATTCCTCATTGCGAACCACCCAGCCAATCTTCACATCATCTGCATTCTGACTTGACATTGCTCCCCTTCCCATTTCTTCTAAGTCTAATTATATCAGGGGATTTAAATTTCTCCAGTATTAATTGAGGTAATCATAGTGTAAAGGGTTTAGAACGGCACAAATTTCTTGAAATATATTCAAGAGAGCTTTTTAGAGGCCAAGTCATTGAGCATTTAAAACAGAGATAAATAAGATCTTGATTGCCAAGGGGATCAACGGTTACAGGGAGAAAGCGGGAAAATGGGATTGAAAAACCTATCAGCTATGACTAAATGCTGTAGGAGATTCAATAGGCTGAATGGCCTAATTTCTGCTCCTATGTCTTATGGTATTATGATCTTATATGAACATGTACAAGGTCCAACAAGATGTATTTACTAGGTGCAGTGCTGGACCTAATTCTAGGTATAAAGCTGGACAGATGACTCAGGTGACAGTAGGAGAGCATTTTAGTGATAGCAACCACAACACCATAAGTTTTAAGTTAGTTATGAAAAGAAAAAAGATTGTCTGCCAAAAGGGGTGTTGGATTGGGGAAGGCAGATTTTATTAAACTAAGGCAGGATCTGGCCAAAATAGGCTGAGATAAGCTACGTCTGGATATATCTATAGCAGAACAGTGGAGGGCATTCAAAATTGATTTGGCATGGGTACAGCTCCAACATGTATTTGTTAGAGTGAAATATAGGCAAAAAAAGCCTAGAGAATCCTTTATGACTAAGAATATTCAGGACTGGATAAAAATGAAAAGAAATGCTTTTAGCAGATATAAAAAGAAGAGCAAATCAACAAAGGCCCTAGTGGAGTGTAGAAATCTAAGAAAGCAATTAGGAGAGCAAAGGGGGGGGTATGAAAAAACACTGGTGGGTGAAATTAGTGAGAATCCCAAGATATTCTATTAACATATCAAGGGGAAGAGGGGATAACCAGGAAAAGGTTGGAGCGCATTAGGAACCAAGAGGACCACCAGCATGGAGCATGGCACGGTGTCAAACAAGTTCTTCATTTTGGAGAAATTGGATGTAGATACAGAATACAGGGGAGGTGCCAGAGGAATGGGGGACAGCTTACGTGGTTCTAGTTTTCAAGAAGGTTACTAGAGATCAACAAGGGAACTACAGACTTGTGAGTTTCATATCAGTATTAGGGAAACTACTGGAGAAAATTCTGAGGGAGAATATGAATCTCCACTTGGAGAGGCAAGGTTTGTTCAGAGATAGTCTGCATGGCCTTTTCTTGCCTCACAAATTTGATTGAAAGTTTCGGGAAGATGACCCGGCATGTGAATCAGTGTTGTGCCTCGATGTAGTTTAAATGGATTTCAGCAAAGCTCTTGACAAGAGGTATCCTAAATGGGAGAATAATAAAGAATAAACATAGGTGGTGCACCCTTACCTCTGCTGTTTATGTCCTTCTAGGAAGTAGAGGTCACAGGTTTTAAAGGTATTGACAAAGAATCCCTGATGAATTGAGCAATGTGTGAAGCTTCTGATGCAGTTGATACAATATCGTATTTGAAGATAAATTTACTAACTTCAAATTTTGTGAAGTCATTGATCTTCTTGCAACGGCATGGATGCATCCACTTGCCAGGGGATTGACTCCTGGCATTAAACAGCATCAACTTTTTCTCGCTATGCTTCCTGATCCTGTATTTGGTAAGTTCCCAGACCCCCTGCAAGTATAGTTCATTGCTCCTCCTTTACACCTACTCCAACAAGGCCATCTGAGTAGTTTTGGAAAACTTTGCAACCCAGTATCCTATAATATGGTATTCTTCTAATTCTGCAAGGCCATACTCAGCTCACAAAGGTTTCCTAGCACCTGCCCCAACCATAGTGCATCTTCCCTTTTAAGAGATGCCAAGCTACTGGCATTACCCAGTCACAACTGTAGTGTTTTGTTTAGACAACTGGCTAAACAACTGCATGGTTAATGCAGCTGGAACATTTCAGTAATGTAAACCAACAAGCAGTGAGAAGCCTGCTTAATGTCACATTGCAATCAACAGCATCAGTTATTCATTTATTGTGATCACTATCAGATTTAGTTTCCAAAAACTGAACGTGGCCAAGGTAATTTAATTCAAAACTTTGTCTAATCAAATATTAACTCAATGATATTTTTAGATTTAAAACAATACATTTAATTCTGTATACTTCTTTGTCTCAACTGCTACAGAGTTTTGGGTTGTATTGAATCCTTTAGACATTTCAAGTGTAAAAGTTACATGATATTGCTCACAGTTCAAATTACTATCATCATTTTTTGCAATTGCCTGTAAGCTTTTCCAGAGTATTTTGATAGCTTCAGTTTGCTTACTTTAAAGATTATTTAAACCTCTTCTGAATTTGATTTTAAGCTGGAGTCAAAGGAACACATGCAGCAAATAAAAAATCACGGAGGAGAAACCACAGCCATAAAACATAATAAAAACATTGTCAGATGTAATTGTCAACTTATTATAACCTTCCCTGATAAAGTCAAAAGGTTTGGTGATTGGCTGAAAGGTAAGAAATACAGAACTGAGCTTATTGTCTTTGCTAACTTTAAACAAAAAAAAGATTTATGTAAAATGTAATGTATTTATCAGGAACTATTTTACTAAGTTATAAAGTGACATTTATATAACATTATTCCTTGTAAAATAGCCTATGGTAGTTAACAAGGTGTGCAGCGCTAGATTATTCCATGTCAGCAAGAAGAGTATTGATGAACGTGAACAACAAGCCAAGGTCACTAATAATGCATTTGAGCAACAAGAGGAAAATTACAGGCAGGCTGAAGAGCAACAGCCTATGAAAGAATGTACCGCTTGTAACAAGACTGAGTTTAGTGATGCCACAATAACAAAAGGTGCCAGAGTTACACATGTTTTTGCAGTGCCTGTGAAATCAAAGCTAGCAATATAATAGATAGCCACGGTCAACTAATTCAGCCAAAGAGAGAATGGGGTGGAAAGCAAGATAGTGTCTCAAGTTCATCCCAAGTAGAAAGTGCATTGTTAGCGGCAAACCCTTGGAGTAATGGCTAGTACTGGAAAATCTTCGGGAGTATCTGTGAACAGAGGAGAAGTGTGTATTGGCCAGGGTATTTCTATAAATTAAAAAGTAGGACTGCAGATGGGGGAGCGAAGCTGAGGGCTAGAAGATGGGCAAATGAAAGGTAATGTATAAACTGAGGCAGCAGTGAACAGATAACTTCCTGAGTTGCACCAGTAAACAGGTGACAGGCACACACCCATGGCATTGGGAGTGGTAGAGACTGCACATATTCCAGTGCCACAGTATGCATATAGAAGTGCGTCTATACAATTTTAGCTACTTGGTGGAGGAGGAGAGAAACAAGTCAAATGCTGTTTCTGCCATTAATTGTTCCAAAGAGCAGAGGTGGAGAAGAGCCAGGGTGTTGGAGTGGTAAGAGTGAGTTTGGAGAGTTCTGGTGGGTTGGGAACCTGGAGCGAAGAGGTGGGGTAGCTATCATTACAACAAATAAGAAAGCATTACCGTTCACTTACATGCACTGAACTGAACACAGCACTCAAGGAGTGTGTCTTCATCTTGGGGGAATAGCATTATCTGCATTGCACTGTGCCAAAAGGCCCCTCCACTCACTTCACCATTGGATCCATGCTGCAACCAGTAGAATAAATACAGCAGACAGAAAGGTAGGGTTATAATTTTTCACTGAGATTACCACTGAATGTAATGCCAGTGTATGTAGTCCATGCTATAAAAACCAATAGCTTGTCTTGATTTATTTTCAGTTTGCAATGTTTTAGTTTCAGGTAGTAGCAAACATGCCCAATTTTGATTACTAATAATTTTATCATTGAAGTGTTGGTGTATAAATTGCTTATAGTACAAGAAAGTAAAAATATTAGGTGAACTAGAAGAACACTAAGTAGATCTTCTAACCCTTTTTTTGTTTGGAAAATATTGTAGGGCAAAATGTTATATTTCTATTTATTGACTGGAATTTGCGTGGGATTGCTCAAGTGATGTTTGTCAACAACTCTTTGAGCGGGTTAATTATTTTGGTTGGATTGATTTTCCAAAATCGATGGTGGGCACTTAATGGCTTCGTGGGATTGGTGTTCTCAAACATGACAGCACTTCTGCTCAGTCAGAACAGGTAATTTTCTTTTTTATTATGTATTTTATTACTGTATTACTATTTTTTGAAGAAGACATTACAGTACTTTTTACTGCATTTACTTTTATATGTGAAACTATTATTTACACGAGGAGATTATATTTAATCTTTTTGAAAGTCACCAGAATCAGAGGAGAACCTAGTCCTTAATATTTCATATTCTGAAATCATCTTTCATTGTCTGGTTGTTTAGTATATGGTAACTGCAAAGAATATCTAACCATTCTAGAAGATTGTTGAAATAATTCCACCTATTAATGTATTTTCCTCCCAGGAGCTCTATTGAAAAGCTTCATGAAGAACATTTGATTATTAAAGTGCATTCACTTTCTTTTATTCTTCAGTATGAGGTGTAACTGATCATTTCTGGGTTCTTCGCAAAGTAGAGGGGAAGATAGTAAAAATGAAAGTTAGCACGGATGCAGTAGTGACCCTGATTGCTGAATCTATCTATAAGGAGAAGTTGAGGGCACTATCGTTGAAGCCTACCAAGATTATACTACAGACATACATAGAAACAAGTGGTGCCATTGAATGGAAATATACTGGTCAAAGTACAATTAAGGGACCAATGCGCACAATTAATAAAAGGTCAATACTTGTCATTATTTCGAAAGTCCTGATTTAAAATATTAAGGTTGAGCTGGGGTATAGTTAATAAGTTGGGGGACTCAAGTATGAGTTTTCAAGAGATCCTGGACAAGTACAAAAATGTCTTTAAAGGAACCCTGGGGGAAATGAAAGGAGTCAAAATTAAATTACTGCTGAAGCCAGAGGCTCATCATAGGGGTCTAAAGCTATGTTGGCCTAACGTGGAGGCAGAACTTGAATGGATGGTGAATCTATGAGTGATGGAATCAGTAAACACCAGTGAATGGACAACTCTCATCATTCCAGTCTTAAAAACAGATGATGTGGTGAAGATTTGTGTTGCCTTTAAAGTCACAATCAACTCAACCATGAATGCAGATCAACAGCCCACTTCCACGCATAGAAAATCTACTCAGTGGACTGGCAGAGAGAAAAAAATGTTCAAAAATGGATTGGTTGCAAGCCCACTAACAGATGGGGGTCATGAAGCCATCTCAGCCATTACTAACAATAGTGACAAACACTGTCTTTTCCATTACAAGTGACTTCCTTTTGGCATCATGTCAGCACTGGCTCTATTCCAGAGGGCTATGGATCAGATGTTAAGTGGGTTGTCACGATTACAGTGTTATCTGGACAATACTTTGATTAATTGATCATTCAAAGACGTGCTTTTGAAAAATTTAGAAGGAAACCTAAAAAGATTGCAGGAGCACGGCCTACAAGTGAAAATGGAGAAATGCAAGTTTTCAAAAGACTCCATAGAGTACTTAGGCCATGTAGTCAATTGTGAGGGATTACAGAAGGTGCCCAAGAAGACAGAGGCTATCATGAAAGTCCTGAGACCAGGGAATGAGCCTCAGTTGAGGAAATTATAGATTACTGTGACAAGTTCATGTTTGATCTTAGCACAATCATGCTAAAACACCTATATTCATTGCTGGGAAAAGGGCAGCAATGCAAATGGACTCAGGAATGTGAGGTGGCTTACAGGAGTGAAGCAAGCCTTGAAAAGGTCAGCAGCATTAACACAGTCTGACACCAAGTTGCCACGCAGTTGCACATCTTCCTTTGGGGGTGAGCGTGTCGTACAGTCACACATCTTACTGAATGTAGGGGAAAGACCCATCATGTTTATGTTGAGGTCATTAACGAAGACAGAAGAGAATTATGTCCAAGTGGAAAAGGAAGGATTGATCATCATGCTCAGCATTAAGAAATTCACCCATTTCCTTTACAACAAACACTCCGTGCCACAGAACAACCATAGACCACTAACCTCCATTCTGTGCCCATATACAGGAATACTGTCAATGGCAGCAGCACGCCTGTAGAGATTGCCTCTGACTCTGTCAATGGCCTACTCATATGAGATCAAATACTGACAGGCAGAGAAGCCCGATAGTGCAGGTGTCCAGAACTGAGGGTCTGAGGAAGGGTCACCGGATCTGAAACATTAACTTCACAGATGCTGCCAGACCTACTGATCCTTTCCAGCAACTTCTGTTTTTGTTTCTGATTTACAGCATCTGCAGTTCTTTCAGTTTTTATTCAGGTGTAACAATGGCCTACAGTTTGTGGTGCAAGGGTTCAAGGAGTACCTGGAAAATCAGAGTTAGACATGTGTTGTGAGATTGGTTGCATATATCACTCTGCGACAAACAGCCAGGAGGAGAGATTTGTTCAAACCATGAAACAGGCCTCAAAGGCTTCACGAATGGAGAGGTCTCTAGGACAGTGAATCAACAAGTTCCTCAGCATGTATAAGAAGACACCACATGTGACCACTCAGTGATCGCCGAAGTCCTTTATGTTCAACTCTCAGCTGACAACCATGTTTGACTTATTTCAGCTGGAAGAGACCAGAAATATGGGAGAGCCAAACCAAGAAGGACAGATGGCCAGAGGGGGCACCTCAAGGTCAAGGGTATTCCAAAGAGGAGAGATCACGTTGGCCCAGAATTGTACATCTGGGGAGAAATGGATCCCAGCATTGGTGGTGGCTCAAACAGGATCATTGCCATATGTGGTACAGACGAGGGATGAATTAGTCTGGAGGAGGCAGACTGGCCAGCTGGTCATCACACCTCACTAATGGAGGGAAGTCCTTCAGAATACTGAACCGGTCCAGATGGAACCAGAGGTATCGACCGAGTCATCTGTCTCCAAGCCAGCGTTGGTCATACCCAAGGGGGAGACAACAGCAGCTCAAAAGGCAACAATAGCCAATTAGAGAGGGCATGTATCTGCAGAACAACAGGAACTTCCAGAGGCCTGAGAGACTTAATTAGAAAACTTTCCAGAGGTGAGAAGACAGTCCTCTCTGAACTCCCGAGAGACTTAATCACATCGATGTCGTCTAAAGACAAAATGCCTTGTATGCGGGGCAGTGGTCTTTTTTTCTATGGTTGCCATGCTTTTCTAAATATTTCTGTCTATGTCCAGATGTTGGGTACAACATATATGTTTATTAACAGGAATTCTTTTTAAAAAAAGGGACTTTTTAAATTCATCCATGGGACGAGGGCATCACTGGCTGGGCTAGCATTTATTGCCCAACCCGAATTGCCCAGAAGGCAGTTAAGAGTCAACCATATTGCTGTGCATCTGGAGTCAGATGTCGGCCAGACCAGATAAAGATGGCTACTTCCTTCCCGAAAGGACATCAGTGAACTAGATGGGCATTTTCCTGGCAATCAACAACATTTGTCATTTCGGACTCCATAGTGAGGGGGACACACAGGAGGTTCTGTGGGACCAAGAGAGAGACTCACTGTTGGTGTGTTGCCTCCCAGGTGTCGGGGTTCATGATGTCTCTGATCGTGTTTTCGGGATCCTTGCGGGGAATGGGAACAGCCCCAGGTAGTGCTCCACATGGGCACCAACAACATTGATAGGAAGAGAGATGGGGATTTAAGGCAGAAATTCAGGGAGCTAGAGCTAGGACAGAGTTATTACCTCTGGTGTGTTAGGTGAAAGTGAGTACTGCAGATGCTGGAAATCAGAGTCTAGAGTATGGAGCTGGAAAAGCACAGCACATCAGGCAGCATCAGAGAAGCAGGAAAATTGATGTTTCACCTGTGTCATGTGCTAGCGAGATGAGAAATAGGGAGAGAGAGGAGTTGAACACGTGGATACAGGGATGGTGCAGGAGAGAAGGTTTTGGATTCCTGTATTATTGGGGCTCATTCTGGGGTAGGTGGGACCTCTAGGAGAAAGTGAGGACTGCAGATGCTGGAGATCAGAGCTGAAAATCTGTTGCTGGAAAAGCGCAGCAGGTCAGGCAGCATCCAAGGAGCAGAAGAATCGACGTTTCGGGCATGAGCCCTTCTTCAATGTTGTTTCCTGAAGAAGGGCTCATGCCCGAAATGTCGATTCTCCTGCTCCTTGGATGCTGCCTGACCTGCTGCGCTTTTCCAACAACACATTTCCAGCTAGGTGGGACCTCTACAAACAGGATGGTCTTCAGCTGAACCAGAGGGGTACCAATATACTCCAGGGGAAACTTGCTGTTCGGGTGGGTTTAAGCTAATTCAGCAGGGGGATTGGAACCCAACTAGAGTTTGAGTATACAGGAGGTTGAGAGCAAGGAGGTTTCAGAAATAAGGTTTCAGAGTCACAAGAGGGCACCAGCAACCAAGAAGTTAGTTTTAAGTGTGTCTATTTCAATGCCAGGAGCATCCAGAATAAGGTGGGTGAACCTGCAGCATGGGTTGATACCTGCGATTTCAATGCTTTCGCCATTTCTGACACGTGGATAGAGCAGGGACAGGAATGGTTGCTGCAGGTTCCAGGATTTAGATGTTTCAGTAAGAACAGAGAAGATGGTAAAAGAGGTGGGGTGTGGCATTGTTAGTCAAGGACAGTATTACGGCTGCAGAAAGGACTTTTGAGGACTCGTCAACTGAGGTAGAATGGGTTGAAATTAGAAACAGGAAAGGAGAGGTCATTCTGTTGGGAGCTTTCTATCGGCCTCCGAATAGTTCCAGAGATTTAGAGGAAAGAATAGGATAGGAACGAGAATGACAGGGTAGTTGTTAAGGGGGACTTCATTTGCCAAATATTGAATGGCACTACTATAGTTCAAGTACTTTAGATGGGTCAGGTTTTTTTTCCCATTGTGTGCAGGAGGATTTTCTGACACAGTATGTAGACAGTCCAACAAGGACCAAGGATATATTAGATTTGGTACTGGGTAATGAACCCAGCCAGATGTTAGATTTGGATGTAGATGAGCACTTTTGTGATAGTGACCACAATTCAGTTATGTTTATTGTAGCGATGGAAAGGGATAGGTATACACCGGAGGGCAAGAGCTACAGTTGGGGGAAGGGCAATTACAATGCGATTAGACAAGATTTAGGATACATAGGATGTGGAAGGAAACTGCAGGGAATGGGCACAATAGAAATGTGGAGCTTATTCAAGGAACAGCTACTGAGTGTCCTTGATAAGTATATAACTGTCAGACAGGGAGGAGGTTATCATGTGCAGGAGCGTGGTTTACTAAGGAAGTTGAATCTCTTGTCAAGAGGAAAAGAAGGCTTATGTTTGGATGAGATGTGAAGGCTCAGTTAAGGCGATTGAGAGTTACAAGTTAGCCAGGAAAAAACTAAATAGAGAGATAAGATGAGCGAGGAGGGAACATGAGAAGTTGTTGGTGGATAGGATCAGGGAAAATCCTAAAGCTTTCTGTCGGTATATAAGGGATAAAAGAATGATGAGAGTAAGATTAGGGCTAATCAAGGATATTAGCGAGAAGTTGTGCATGGAGTCAGAGGAGATAGGGGAAGCGCTAAATTAATATTTTTCGTCAGTATTCACACTAGAAAAAGACAATGTCATTGAGGATAATACTGAGACATAGGCTAATAGACTGGATGGGATTAAGGTTCACAAGGAGGAGGTGTTAGAAATTCTGGAAAGCGTGAAAATAGATAAATCCCCTGGGCCGGATGGGATTTATCCTAGGATTCTCTGGGAAACCGGAGAGGAGATTACAGAGCCTTTGGCTTTGATCTTTATGTCATCATTGTCTACAGGAGTAGTACCAGAAAACTGGAGGATAGCAAATGTTGTTCCCATGTCCAAGAAGGGGAGTAGAAACAACCATGGTAATAATAGACCAGTGAGCCCTACTTCAGTTGTGGGTAAAGTGTTGGAAAAGGTTATATGAGATGGGATTTATAATCATCTCAGTAGGAATAAGTTGATTAGGGATAGTCAACATATTTTTGTGAAGGGTAAGTCATGCCTCACAAACCGTATTGAGCTCTTTGAGAAGGTGACCAAACAGGTGAATGAGTGTAAAGCCATTGATGTGATGTATATGGATTTCAATAAGGTGTTTGATAAGGTTTCCCATGGCAGGCTACTGCACAAAATAGGAAGCATGGGATTGTGGGTGATTTAGCGGTTTGGATCAGAAATTGGCTAGCTGAAAGAAGACAGAGGGTGGTGGTTGATGGGAAATGTTCATCCTGGAGTTCAGTTACTAGTGGTGTACTGCAAGGATCTGTTTTGGGTCCACTGCTGTTTATCATTTTTATAAATGACCTGAATGAGGGTGTAGAAGGATGGGTGGCACATGACACTAAGGTAGGTAGAGTTGTGGATAGTGCCAAAGGATGTTGTAGGTGAGAGAGGGACATAGATAAACTGCAGAGCTGGGCTGAGAGGTGGCAAATGGAGTTTAATCCAGAAAAGTGTGAGGTGATTCACTTTGAAAGGAGTAACAGGAATGCAGAGTACTGTGTGAATGATAAGATTCTTGATAGTGTTGATGAGCAGAAAGATCTCAGTGTCCATGTACACAGGTCCTTCAAAGTTGCCACCCAGGTTGATAGGGCTGTTAAGAAGGCATACGGTGTGTTAGCTTTTATTAGTAGGGGGATCAAGTTTCGGAACCATGAGGTCATGCTGCAGCTGTACAGAACTCTGGTGCAGCTGCACTTAGATTATTGGGTACAGTTCTGGTCACCGCATTATAGGAAGGATGTGGAAACTTTGGAAAGAGTTCAGAGGCGATTTATTAGGCTGTTGCCTGGTATGGAGGGAAGGTCTTATGTGGAAAGGTTGACGGACTTGAGGTTGTTTTCATTTGAGAGAACAAGGTTGAGAGGTGACTTAATTGAGACATATTAGATATTCAAAGGGGTTAGATAGGGTGGACAGTGAGAGCCTTTTTCCTAGGATGGTGATGTCTAGCACAAGGGGGCATAGCTTCAAATTGAGGGGTGATAGATATAGGACAGATGTTAGAGGTAGTTTCTTTACTCAGAGAGTGATAGGGGCACGGAATGCACTGCCTGAAACAGTTGTAGACTCACCAACTTTATGGGCATGTAAATGGTAATTGGATAGGCATCTGGACGAGAATGGAATAATGTAGGATAGATGGGCTTCAGATTGGTTTCACGGGGCGGAGCAACATGGAGGGTCAAAGGGCCTGAATTGTGCTGAAATGTTTTATGTTCTACCACTGGCGGCACAGTGGCTCAGTAGTTAGCATTGTTGCCTCACAGCGCCAGGGACCCGGGTTCGATTCCAGCGTCAGGTTACTGTCTGTATGGAGTTTGCATGTTCTCCCTGTGTCTGCGTGGGTTTGTTCCAGTTTCCTCCCACAATCCAAAGATTGCAGGTTAAATGAATTGGCCATGCTAAAATTGCCCATCGTGTTATGGGATGTGTAGGTTAGGTGCATTTAGTCAGGGGTAAATGTAGAGTAATAGGGTAGTGGAATGGGTTTGGGTGGGATACTCTTCGGAGGGTTGATGTAGACCTGTTGGGCTGAAGGGCCTGTTCCAGCACTGTTGAGATTCTATGAAATCCAGGTTTCTATTGAATCCAAATTCCACAATCTGCCATGGTGGGATTTGAACCTAGGTCTCCAGAATGTTACATGGGTCTATGAATTAACAGTCCAGTGATAAAACCACACAGCTGTTGCCTCTTCTATGTACACAGTTGTGGGTGTATGTGTGTAGTATAGTATGCCACCCGTTTAGGAAAGCTGGTCAAGTGATCTGGAGGGGCAGAGCTTGGGTCCAGTCCTGAACCAGCTGGAGAGGTATGAGCATCATTGATGAGGTGTTCCTGTTCAGATTTATCTACCTGGTATATAATGTCTGGTTCCAAAGGAAGCACCAATATTATAGTGGTGAACCAATCTCTTGAACCACAATAATCCACAATGGGTAGATACATCCACAGTGCTGTTATGAAGGAAGTTTCAGGATTTTGATCCAGCAACGGTGAAGTGATGGTGATTTGGAAAAGTGATGATCCAGTGATTTTATTGCTAAACTAATATCCAGGAACCAGGGTAATGTTCTGGGGTCCCAGGTTTGAATCCCACCATGGCAGATAGTGGAATATGAATTCAATAAAAAGAAAAATTGGAATTGACCATTGTGGGGAAAATTCATCGAATTCAATGATACTTTTTAAGGAAGGAAATCTGCCGCTGTTATCTCGTCTGGCGTACATGTGATTCCAAACCCACAGCAACATGGATGGCTCCAGACTGCCTTCTGAACTGCCTTAGCATTCTGGTCCTTTGTAATAATTGCTGCAAAGTATCAAAAAAGAAGTGAAACCCAGGAGTGCTAAAACTTAAGGTGACCGTTCATCATAGAAACTTAAAATAGTGCAGCACTGAAGGGGGTTTGGCCCGAGGTACTGTTTCAAAAGGCAGTTCACCTGGTTGCATTCCTTCACATTTTTCATATATATCCCTTTTCATACAGTCATAGAGATGTACAGCATGGAAACAGATTCTTCGGTCCAATTCGTTCATGCTGACCAGATGTCCCTACCCAGTCTAGTCCCACCTGCCAGCAACTGGCCATATCCCTCCAAACCCTTCCTATTCATATACCCATCCAGATGCCTTTTAAATGTTACAATTGTACTAGCCTCCACATTTCCACTGGCAGCTCATTCCATACACGTACCCTCTGAGTGAATAAGTTGCGTCTTAGGTCTCTTTTATATCTTTCCCTTCTCACCCTAAACCTATGCCCTCTAGTTCTGGAGTCCCCCACCCCAGGGAAAATTCTTTATCTATTTATCCTATCCATGCCCCTCATGATTTTATAAACCTCAATAAGGTCACCCCTCAGCCTCCAGGGAATACAACCCTAGCCTATTCACCCTCTCACTATAGCTCAAATCCTCCAACCCTGGCAACATGCTTGTAAATCTTTTCTGAACCCTTTCAAATTTCACAACATCTTTCCACTCGGAAGGAGACCAGAATTGCATGCAATATTCCAACAATGGCCTAACTAATGCCCTGTACAGCCGCAACATGACCTCCCGATTCCTATACTCAATACTCTGACCAATAAAGGAAAGCATACCAAACACTTTCTTCACTATCCTATCTACCTGTGACTCCACTTTCAAGGAGCGATGAACCTGCACTCCAAGGTCTCTTTGTTCAGCAACACTTCCTAGGACCTTACCATTAAGTGTATACATCTTGCTAAGATTTGCTTTCCCAAAATGCAGCACATCACATTTATTTAAATTAAACTCCATCTACCACTTCTCAGCCCATTGGCCCATCTGATCAAGATCCCATTGTAACCTTCTTCACTGTCCACTACACCTCCAATTTTGGTGTCATCTGCAAACTTACTAACTGTACCTCTTATGCTCACATCCAAATCATTTATATAAATGACAAAAAGCAGTGGACCCAGCACCGATCCTTGTGGCACTCCATTGGCCACAGGCCTCCAGTCTGAAAAACAACCCTCCACCACTACCCTGTGTCTTCTACCTTTGAGCCAGTTCTGTATCCAAATGGTGAGTTTTCCCTGTATTCCATGAGATCTAACCTTGCTAACCAGTCTCCCATGGGGAACCTTGTCAAACGCTTACCGCTCTGCCCTCATCAATCCTCTTTGTTACTTCTTCAAAAAACTCAATCAAGTTTGTGAGACATGATTTCCCACGCATTAAGCCATGTTGACTATCCCTAATCAGTCCTTGCCTTTCCAAATACATGTACATCTTGTCCCTCAGGATTCCCTCCGACCACTTGCCCACTACCGACGTCAAGCTCATTGGTCTTTCGTTCACTGGCTTGTGCTTACCACCTTTCTTAAACATGTTACTACTTTCTCCCCATAACTTTTGTTCCCTTTAGACCTAAGAACTGTATCTACTCCTTCTCAGAAACATTCAAAATTTTGGCTGCAAATGTTTTCTGTGGCAAAGTATTCCACAGGTTCAACAATCTCTCTGGGTGAAGAAATTTCTCCTCCTCTCAGATCTAAACGGCCTACTTAATATGGTCTTGGATCTTGACACCCTGGTCATCGGTAACAACCTTCTTACGTTTACCCTGTCTACCCCTGTTGAATTTTATAAGTCTCTGTGAGATCTCCCCAACTCATTCGTCTAAACTTTCAGTAGAACAGTGCCCTCTTTCCACAGTATCAGTGCCAAAGTCCCATGAATTCTAACCCATTTCTCCTGTACCAATCTTTTGAGCCATGTATTTACCTCTTTAATCTTAGTTACCCTGTGCCAATATGTTTGTGACTTGGGTAGTAATTTGGAGATTATTATTTGTGGTTCTGCTTTTTAATTAAGAACCTAATTTCTCATGTTGCCTCAGCAGAACCTCTTTCTTCATTCTACTTATATTATTAGTACCTATATGGACCATGACAGCTGGATCTTTCCCCTTCCACTCTGCACCCCAGATGATGTATCCTTATCCCTGACAGTTTTCTCATTTGAGGTGATCCCAAATAATAGTTCCTTACCAGCCAATGAACTCAATGATTTCCTGTGACATCTTGAAAAATGTCCACATTATAGAGGGGGAAGTTCTGGACGTTTTAAAACGCAAAAGGACCTGATCGGGTGTACCCTAGAACCCTGTGGGAAGCTAGGGAAGTGATTGCTGGGCCTCTTACTGAGATATTTGTATCACTGATAGTCACAGGTGAGGTTCTGGAAGACTGGCGGTTGGCTAACGTGGTGTCACTGCTTAAGAAAGGTCTGAGTGGATTACTCTTCAGAAGGCTGGTGTCTACTTGTTGGGCCTGTTTCCATACTGTAGGGAATCTAACCTATTAATCTATTTTCCATATACCTTCAATTAGAGTTGCCACTCTCTAACCACCCGAGGAAGAACGCCTCATCTTCCGTCTCAGGGCTCTCCAATCCAATGGCATCAATTTCCTCATTTCCCCTTCCCCTCCACCCTATCCAAGTTCCAACCTTCCAACTTGGCACCACTCTCATGACCTGTCCTATCTGTCCTTTTTCCTTCCCACCTATCTGCTCCACCCTCTTTTCCATTATCCCCATCTCCACCTACCTATCGCACTCTCCGCTACCTTCCCCCAGCCCCACCCATCTGCCATTTATCTCACCACTTGCCCGGCCCACAGCCTCATTCCTGATGAAGGGCTTTTCCTTGAAACATCGATTCTCCTGCTTCTTGGATGTTGCCTGACCTGCTGTGCTTTTCCAGCACTGCACTCTCGACCCTGACACTATGAGGCAGCTGTGCTAACTGCCAATCCACCATGCCAGCTATTGAGTCATTGAAAGTTAACATACAGGTGCAGCAAACAGTTCAGAAATGTAATTAAGAAAGCAAATGATATATTCGTCTTTGTTACAAGAAAATTTGAGTATAAGAATGCAGATATTATCCATGAAGGGTAGAGTGTCACACTTCAGTATGTAAAGGCATTATAAAAGTGCAAATTGTTGGACATTAAACTATTTTTTAAAACTAGTGTGTACAGTAAGGAAGTATAGCTTCAGGAGGAAGAGAGAATGCATATGCAAATGTCAAGAATTTTGATATACTAAACAACATAATTTTTATCTAATTGGATTATTTTGACATTTTATTGAAAGTACATTGAGCAATTTTCTGTAAAGTTTAAAAACATGGATGGTGACAATGTTTTGATTTTAATTGAAACTTGAAGTTTTCCATACAAATTCAATTAGATTTTCGGCAGATATAGAACGCCTATTATTTGTGACCATCTCCGATGGATTAAATAAGATTCCACTCTTTGGAAGGCTGAATTTCCTCCAGCACAGTATGGTCCTGAACCAGTGCTATAACCCATTTGCAGTGACTCCAAACAAAAATCAATAAAAAGATTAATTGTTCCCTTAAATGTTGTGTTATCAAATATTAGACTATATTATGTTGCTTTTTTACAGATCTGATATTGCAGCAGGGCTTCATGGATACAATGGTATCTTGGTTGGCTTCGTACTGGCAATGTTTTCCAGTAAAGGTGATTGGTATTGGTGGATGCTATTGCCAGTGACTGTGATGTCATCATTATGGTATGAGAAGCAAATTATTTTTACATGTAGAAAAGTTGAAACACATATTCTATATTCAACATTTTTATGTATTCTAGTCATTGAGAATAAAATTAATTATTTTGTTTATGAATAACTGAGTATTTTTAAACTTTACAATAAAAGGTATCGCTAAAATATAGCAACAGAAAGAGTCTGAAATCTACATGCCGTCAGGATTGCCCTGTTGAATATAGTTGAAGGGCGATGGCAATAATAAGATGAGGCTGTTGCTTAACGGTAATATCACGACACTATTAATTCAGAAACTAGTTTGAATCCCACCATGGCAGAGAGTGAAATTTGAATTCAATAAAATCTGGAATTAACTATATTATAACCATTGACAATTAATGATTTAATCTGTTTTACTGTCCTGGGGGGGGGGGTGGGGGAATGCAAGGGGGCCTGCCATTGTTTTCTTATGTTGCCAGCGTGTGATGGTATGTATAAATAAAAATTGGATGACTCTTAACTGGCCTTTGAAACTAATTAAGTCACATGAATATCTAGCATGTAATTATGCACTGGAAACATCAATGGCAAACACAACCCTGCTTACCCTGCATAGTCCTACTTCCCAACATCTCAGGAGAGAGCTGCCCCACAGAGCAAACAATAAGAAGTAGCAGCAGAAGTAGACAATTTGGTGCATCAAGTCTGCTGCACTATTCAATAAGATCATGGCTTGTCTAATAAACCTCACTTCCACTTTTCTGCCATTTTCCTATAACCCTCAATTCTCTTACTGATTTTAAAAATCCTCATCTTTGTCTTAAATAGGTGACCCCTTACACTGGGATTGTGCCCTTTGGCCCACACGGTTAGGTTTATAACAACATTTTTGCATTTATCCTGCCAAATCCTCTAAGAATCTTATATTTTCATATGGTCACTCTCATTCTTTTAAACTCCAATGAGTACATGTCCAACCTACTCATCTTCAGCTCCTCATAAGAAAATCCCCCCATACCTAGAATTAACCTGGTGAGCCTTCCATGGACTGACTTCACTGCCAGTTTACCTTTTTTTAGATAAGGAGAACTGTTCACAGTTTTCTTGGTGCAGCCAGACTCATGCCTTGTATCATTTTAGCAAGATATCCCTATATTTCGATTCCATTTCCTTTGAAATAAAAGCCAGAGCCGTTTACCTTCCCTATTAGCTGCTGAACTTGGATGCGAGCTTTTTGTAATTCATGCATTAGGACCCTGAAGCCCTCTGTGCTGCGGCATTCTGCAATCTTACTAATTTAAATAATATTCTGATTTATTTTTCCTGAAAAAGTATAAAACTCAATTAACAAATAACAAAATTTTCCCATTATTAGTGTATTCCATCTGCCATGTTTTGCCCACTCACAGCCTGTACACTCCTGTGTCAACCTCACTACTCGACTTCCCAATTAATTTTGTGTCATCTGCAGTATATTCATTTCCTTCATCCAAGTCATTAATACATATTGCAAATAATTTTAGGCCCAGCACTGATCCTTGCCAGCCTGAAAATGTTTTTATCTTAACTCATTATCCTCTATAAGTTAGCTAATCCTCCATTCCCTGCTAATATATTCCCTTTAAAACCATTGGCTCTTTTCTCATTAAGTGAGTTTCTGTGTGGTACCTTATCAATTTCCTTTTGGAAATCCAAACATATGACATCTACTGGTTCCCTTTTCACTATCCTGCTTGTTACCTCCTCAAGAGCTCTAATAAATTTTTCAGGCAAGATTTCTTCTTCATGAAGACATGCTGACTGCTTGATTACAGTACGTGTTTCTAAATGCTCTACTATGGGGTGTGGGTCTATAGCATTGACTGGCCCTTGCCCATCCTTATTTGTCCTTGTGAATGTGGCAGTGAGCTGCCTTCTTGAACCATTACAGTCCATGTGATGTGGGTAGACGCACAGTGCCATGAGGGAGGCAATTTTAGAACTTTGTTCCAACCATATTGAAGGAATGCAATATATTTCCACCTCAGGATAGTGAGTGGCTTAAAGGCGAACTTGCAGGTGGCGGTGTTCCCTTGTATCTGCTGCCCTTGTTCTTCAAGGTGATGATTACACAATTCACGATTCCTCCAATCGGATCCATATGCAGCAACATTTGGTTAATAACCATACTGGATTAACAAGCTCAGGAGTGATTGGGAAAATGATGAGTTTGACACCCGACCTGTTTCTTGTGACTCTCTGAATCGAAATCACCCCCAGTGGGGCCGTGTAATGTTCAGCTTTACAATTATCTGAAGGGCATGGTCAAAAACTTCTACACACAAAATGAAGCTTCAAACTCTTCTCTGCAAATGACAATTGATGCCAGATTAATTGTTAAGTTAAATGTCAAAGGATTTATGTAAAAAGATGTGTAACCATCACTCAATTGCCTCTAGGCCCGAGGAGGAAGACCTAACAAGTCTTATCTTACATTCCAGCTCTTGGTTCATACCTCCCTGTGGTTTCTATCACCATAACTGCATGTCCAAGTGTATTTTAAATGCAATGAGAATTCTTGCCTCAACCATTTTTTCAGATAGTGAATTCTAGATTCCCACCATTCTCTGAAGGAAAATTTGGTCTTCAACTCATCTATAAATTTCTATAAATCTACATAAATTTTTTGCCCTCTCTGCAAATGAAAATTGACCTTTCCTTTCCACTTTATTTAGGGCCCTCATAATTTGATAGACCTCAGTCAATCTCCACTTAGCCTCCTATGTTCTATTAAAAAACAATCCCAATCTATCCAATCATATCTCATAGTTAAAATTTCCATTCTTGGTCACATTTTAAATCTCTTTTCTCCCCTTTGTGGTGTGATCATGCTCTTCATGTAATGTGAGCAGAACTGTATACAGTAATTAAGCCATAGTCTAATTCAACTTTTATACAGTTCTAGTGAACATCATTATTTTTATATTCTAAACTTCAAGTGATAAAGCAAAGATAAAGCAAATCCTGAATGCTTTCTTGATCATCTTATCTATCCATCTTGCTCCTTGAATCTGTAGACATGTACTCCAATGTCCTTCTTATTCCACACTTTTCATAAATTTACCACTTATTGGATATTCCTTTGATTTATTTGTCCTCCCAAATGCTGTCTGGTTTGAATATGTTTTGATATAACCTAATGATCTAATAGCCTAATAATAAGTTGATTCAAAGATTTTTGTCAATTTAAAGCTTACGGAACAAGGGACAGAGGTGAGTATATGAAGTCATGTCACAAACCAATCAGAGTCACACAGAGTGGTTTGGAACAGGTTCAAAGTGTTCAATGGTTGCTCCTTTTTTGGTCCTTGGTCAAGTCCTGGTGATTGTACAAGTGTGCAAGAGCAAATTCATCTTGGGATCAAACATGACACCAAGCTTAGAAGTGATCTGGCTCAGCCTCTGATGTTGCCAGGGAATGGAATCAGTGATTAGGGGACAGTGTATGCTAGGAACTGAAGATAATTGCTTCAGTCTTCCCAACGTTTATTTGGAGAAATGCTCTGCTCATCCTGTGCTAAATATCAAATAGTTCTGAAACACAAGAAAAATTGTGGCATATGTAAATGAGCTTGTTGTTCTTTGCGCATTATACTATTTTCAGATGATGATGTTGGGAAGTAAGTAAGTAAGCAAAGTCGCTATAGTCTTACCAAACGATAGGAAAGATGATTGGTGATGGTTTGACCTGAGGGTCACCACGCCTTAGGGGATGGGAGAGGTTGAGACGGAGAGTACTTTATGGTAACCCTCAGCCGGTGTAGGAATTGAACCCACACTGTTGGCGTCACTCTGCATGTGTCCAAAGAAAAAGAATATAGTGAGGATTGCTAAATTAATGAGCTATGGCTCATTTACCAAATTGACCTTTCTGTTACTTCCTTTTCTTGTAACCTTCAGTTGTTCTCATCAAGTCCAATCCTAACCTAAGCATGCTTTGTCACAGCTGAAATACGCTTTTATATTAATTGAATTGAAGGGAATGTTCTTCTACATGAATGAATTGCAGCAATGTCCACTTGATAGAAATTCTCTAGTGGATTCAAACAAAGCACAAAGAAAATAGGATGAAGATCATGGGGTGTGAATCAATACACTTGAGAGACTTTATAAACAAGATGAAATTTTGACTGCTGTGCATTCTAACCCCTTGTTAATATAACCCATTACAACAAATACCAAAATTCCAAAAGTTCATAAGGCATTATAATTGTGCCCTGTACTATTCCCTAGAGGTTCTGATATCATTGGAAGGGATCCTTAACATGGGATGGATAAGTACAATTAACACTTCAGACATTTACCTGACACCCATGAAATAACTGAAACTCTCATTTGCTTAACATAAGCTAGCCAAGGACTTTCATCAGCAGCTATGTTTGGCAAAATTGAAACAGAGTATGCTTAGCCTATAGCTCACTGGTGGGACTAAGAAGCACCCTTGAGGTTGCTAAATGATTAAATATATCTGCTGTCAGCTTACATGGCAACCACTTATGCCTGCATTTTCATCTTTGAGAAGGATTGTAGGAGTCAGGAATTTCAGAGTTGTCAATCTAGCACTTTTTCCTACAGTTCAGCTTTTAATAAATTAATGGAGTTCTTGATTAACTCAGTCCCAGTTAAAACATTGCACTCTTGACAACTCAAGATGTTGGATCTCTTCTGTGATGGTGAGCTGCTTTCTTGAGCTACTGAAGATGCAAAATTGCTAAACGAAACGCTTATGGAGCTCATTGAGGAGTTGATAAAGGTGATGTGAAGGGAATCCTCCCTTTAGGGAATGGAAAAGGGAATGGAGGGGATGTGTTTGGTGATGGCATAACGTTGAAGCTGGTGGATGAAGAAGAAGATGAGGCATTGCATCTGGAAGCTGGTGGAGTGGGAGGTGAGGTCAAGGGAAACTCATGATTTTGGGATGGAAAGGAAGTTTTCTTTTTCACTTGCAAACATGACCAGCCAGCTCCAAACTCAATGCTCTGACTAATAAAGGAAAGCATACCAAATTCCTTCCTCACTATCCTATCTACTTGCATAT
>NC_057710.1:51723010-51725986 GCF_004010195.1 Chiloscyllium plagiosum | reverse complement strand
CATTGCTGCCTCACAGCACCAGAGTCTCGGCTTTTGTTCTGGCCTTGGGTGACTGGCTGTGTGGAGTTAACATATTCTCGCCGTGTCTGTGTGGGTTTCCTCCCACAGTACAAAGATGCGCATGTTAGATGAATTGGTCATTGATAAATCACCCATAGTGTCCAGGGATGTGTAGGTTTGGGCATTAGTCAGGGTAAATATAGGATGGTGGGGGAATGGGTCTGGGTGGGTTACTCTTTAGAAGGTCGAAGTGGACTTGCTGGGCCCAAGTGCTTGTACCCACACTTTAGGGATTCTACTAATTCTAAATCACTCAAGCAAGGCACACTCCTTGCTGCCCACAGTTTAAACCTGGAATCCATTATCCCCGGATGACAACCCAGTGTACCAATTACAGGGGTAAGAAACATGATTTTGGCTGTATTGCCCTCAATCTGACGCATTGTCATTCATGCTTTAACAGTAATAATAATGATTGGGTTATGACAATACTCCATAAATGTTGTCATTTTGTCTAAGAACAACAAGGGTTCACTTTGTCTGAGAGGTTTTAATATCTACCGTATTGACGCTGCCCAAGCACTGATGTAGGATAAAAAGAGCTTAATTGATAGCTTTTAATCTGGGAGATCTACTCCCCACAATCTGTGGGGTAGTTGCAATTTGGTTAGCTTGATAAAGAGTTGCTTATGCTGCCAAATAAAAAAGCTAAACCAGCCATTATGTCTCCTAAATACTTATGTGGGAAACATCAAAGGAAGCATTCACACAGGGTACAGCAAATGAGGAAGGGCATTCATTTAATAAGAGCTATCCGACCTAGCCAGGATATTGGAAGTGCCTCTCATCTTTGAAGGTCTTGTTTAATTTTGTTAAACACATGGACATAGTTCATGTTAAATAAATTATCAAAGCCGGATGTAATGGATGTACCAAAATAGAGAACCCCCCCCCCCCCCCGCCCCCTCCCTTGATAGAGAATCCTCACCCTCCGTGATCATTTAAAAGGAAACCAAGATTTGCCGTCAACATCAGGTATTTCCCTAAGGCCTCCCATAGGCATGGCCTCGAACGTTGTAAAATTAATTTTATTTCCCGAAAAGGTGACAAGCGAATTAATGCATTGCATCACGTGAGCTGCTGAAATTGTGAGATTTGACAAAAACATAAGACCCTCACCTGTATCCAACATAATCTTATGTGACATCTATCCCACTTCTGGGGCAGGTATGTTGGGGTAATATTCCCAACTGTACAGGATGCCACCGAATCTAAGATTGTTGCAGGGATGGGGAAGAGATAAACCCTCGTGTGCCATTTCTGCGGGTTAAAGAAGAAAATAAAATCCCAACTTGTGAGGTAGATATGATTCCAGACATCTAGTTCTGCACACACATCCACTAATTGCTTACATTATAACGGGGGTATTGGGGGACGTTTGAACATTCTGCCCATCGTGAGGTCCATAAGACAGTTGAAATCTCCTTCTACAGTAATGTGCCACGATGCAAGATAACTTAATTTGGCAAGTGCAATTACCAGGATTTTAAGAGGGTGTGCTGAGGGGCAATAAACATTCCAAATACTGTATTATTTCCCATAGTTCAAGATTTTAGGGATTATGATCCTCCCGTGAGTGTCTAATACAATCTAGTAATTTAAATGGAAGACTCTTCCTATCCAGTATGGCTTCTCCCCTACTCCTAGTATTAAAAGACGAGAAATAAACCCGATCAAACCCGCCCTGCTGTAACGTCAAATGATCCTTGTCATCAAGGTGCATCTCCTGCAATAGGACAACATTCACCCTCTCCTTTTTAAGACTAGAAAGTATATTTTTCCTCTTGACTTGCAGATAGCTCCCCTTAATGTTCTAGGTACACCATTTAAGCACATCATTATCTATAACACACTGTAGCAACATTTCAACTCTCGAGTTTCACATCGAATTACACATCGCTGATCATTAATGAAAAAAGACTCATAGAGCCTAAAAACTGTACAAACTAAAACTACTAGACATAACCAGCTCTCAAAACTTTCCAAAGCTAAACACATAAAAAAACCAAAGAATGAAACAAAGACCAAAGTGCCAATGACACTTGATAGGGTAATTTACCGCCACACCACCCCTGCCCACTGGGGACGCTTACATATCACAAAACTTTATCTTCTGCCCGCTACCAATATGGCATCCAGGGCAATTAACAACAAAAATCCGGCTTGAACTGTCGGTGGGCACTTAACAAAGAAAGAGAAAATGAGAGTAATATTAATGAAGAAGTTAAAATTGAGTACTCTACCCATCCCTGACTATAATTAAACACTGGTTACTACCAGAAAAATCCAAGAAAATTTCTTTAAGAGAGAAACATGATTGTCTAAACATCCAGCTTACTTTAAAATATACACAAAGTTTTTGCTTTCTCTGGAGAGTCAAACGAGTTCACGGATCCATTCAAAGCAATACAGAGCACCGCTGGGAACCATAAGGAATACTGAATACCGATTTCCCTTACTCTTCTCTTGATATCATACACTGGCACTAAGGGCAGGATCACCTACTGCCACTCTCCCTCCCACCCTCCCTTTCTCCCAATGCAGGAGAAACAGCCTGGAGTAGGACAGAAAGGCTGTTACAGTGATACACTGCTGCCCCTACTCCATGTGTTGTTCCCTTAATCCACCGCACAAGGCTGTTACAGAGATTAAAAAATGTGTTGCTGGAAAAGCGCAACAGGTCAGGCAGCATAGAAGGAGCAAGAGAATCGACGTTTCGGGCATAAGGCCTTCTTCAGGAATGAGGAAGGTGTGCCAAGCAGGCTAAGATAAAGGGTAGGGAGGAGGGACTTGGGGGAGGGGCGTTGGGAATGCGATAGGTGGAAGGAGGTCAAGGTGAGGGTGATAGGCCGAAGAGTGGGTGGGGGTGGAGAGGTCGGGAAGAAAATTGCAGGTCAAGAAGGCGGTGCTGAGTCC
>NC_057710.1:51717727-51721103 GCF_004010195.1 Chiloscyllium plagiosum | reverse complement strand
CTTTGGTTTAATATTATTTACTACTCACTGTCTGAGCTCTTAAACCTGAATATCTAACTATATCACACCTACTGGTTTTCCATTGTCTCTGTCTATAAGAAACAGCTTCAAACTATTTAAAATAAAGTCATTAAAAATTATTTCTTTTCGGGGGAGATCCAAGATATTAGCGACCCAGTAGGTTTGCCCTGCTCATCTTTACACCAGAACCCAGAAAAAGTGGTGCATTCACCTTCTCTTTCTTACCCATTGTGGTAAAGATACTGATTCGCTGTATTGCTGTATGTCAGTTGAAGTGAGTAAGGAAAATGACTAAGGGTAAAGGACCACGTGGATCGCAACTAGCAGGCACTGCCCTGCAGCAACGGATACACCCGTGGCTGTGGTGTCGGCCTCTGCAAACCTGACAGGGGACTTAACATTAGAGCAGAGCTTGGTCATGGAGTATGTAAAACTCCGAGAGAAGATTGATTCAGAGATGGAGGAGACCCAGACCAGGCTGCAACCGATCTCGGCCATGCTGCAGAAGTATGACTAGGAGATCCACCGTCTCAGGCACATATCATGGAAGTGGAGCAGCGGACTGTGTCCTCTGAAACTGCAGTGGAATCCTCAGCAGGTTGGGTCCAGACCTTGGGATGGCGAGAACTGGGCGTGGAGGAGCAGGTGCACTTCGAAAATCTAGGCCATCATAAGAATATCTGCCTGGTCGGGCTGGCGGGACGGGAAGAAGAAGGCCAGCCCGTCAGTTTTTGGAGCAATGGCTCCGGTAGTTTTTGAAGCTGGAATTCGAGGCAGGTGGGTGCAGGTCGAGCAGGCAGGACGCAGTGCACAAGCCCGAGTCAGATCAGCACTCCCGCCCAGTCCTTGTGCAACTCCAGCACTATGGAGAGAAACAAATGGGTCTCCAGCACTGGGGAAGGATCCACAGGCTCTTATATCCAAAGGATCACGAATTATGTTTTTCCAGGACCTTTCTATTACCATGATCCACAAGAGGCAGGCATTTGGTAGGGTAAAAAGGAGGCTGAGGGAATTGAATATTCACTATACTGTAAGATATCCTACAATATTACGGTTCAACCACGGAGGGTCTGTGTTTAATTTTCACTCACAAGAAAATGCAAAGGACTTCCAGGACACCTTAAGATAGATTGGCTGGCTCAAATAATATGGACAATCATGTTCTCTTTGTTTCTTCTGTCGTTTGCCTCCTTTACCTGGTTTTGTTTTGTTAATATGTGGGGGTCTCATTCATTTCTCTTTCTCTCTTTTGTCCTTACTTCCTACCTTCCCATTAACCTTTGATTTTTCTAAATTTTCCTTTTCTTTTCTCTCTCTTTGTACGGAATGGGGGTAGTGTTCGCGGCGGGGGGTGGGGGGGGGGGGGTGGGGGCGGAGGTGGGGAAGGGTTGCATTCTTTTTCACCAGGACTACCTTGAATATAGATAGGGTTGAGAGCCCACTTTTAATTTTCTTGTTGTAAGACACATGTTAATTTTTAAACATTTTTTGTCTGGGTTTGGGGAGCAGCTTCAGCTAGTAGGAGCCAAGGGGGATTAGTGAGTAGCATGAGCTCACCCTGTGGGGAAGGGGGTAAAATCGCCTCTTCATCTCCTGATTCATTGGACAAGGAGTTGTTAGGAGTTTTGAGTTGCTAGTTCTTGCTGTTGTATTTTCAAGTTTATACGAACTGTTTACCACATTCGCTCGGTGTGCAATAAAAGGCGTCCTTCCTCACAGGGGGGTCATGGACTGTTTCGGATGGCTATGGCTAACTGTTCATTTAAATGGTGCACCTGGAACATTAAATTGGAGTCATTCACCAATTGATGCTTTCAGGCCTTAGAAAGGAAAGGGTCGATGTAGCCTTGGTGCCAGAAAAAAAACATCTAACCGATAAGGAACATTTAAAGTTATAGAAGAGAGTGTTTGGTTGGGTGTTATTTTCATCCTTTAATTCAAAATGTCGAGGAGTAGCTTTTCTCATTCAGAAGAACCTTCTATATCAGTTGTTTGACCAAATTAAGGACGAATGTCAGCTATTTCTGCTCCTTAAAGCTTTAATACATAGTGAGGAACATGGGAGAGAGTCATAGAGTCATTGAGATGTACAGCATGGAAACAGACCCTTCGGTCCAACCTGACCAGGCCGACCAGATATCCCAACCCAATCTCGTCCCACCTACCAGCACACGGCCCATATCCCTCCAAACCCTTCCTATTCATAACCCATCCAAATGCCTCTTAAATGTTGCAATTGTACCAACAACCACCACATCATCTGGCAGCTGACCCCATACACGTACCACGCTCTCCATGAAAATGTTACCCCTCAGGTCTCTTTTATGTCTTTTCCGTCTCACCCCCAACCTATGCCCTCTAGTTCTGGACTCCCTGACCCCAGCAATAAGACTTCGCATATTTACCCTATCCATGACCCTCATAATTTTGTAAACCTCTATAAGGTCACCCCTCAGCTTCCGACGCTTCAGGAAAAACAGCCCCAACCTGTTCAGCTTCTCCCTATCGCTCAAATCTTCCAACCCTGGCAACATTCTTGTAAATCTTTTCTGAACCCTTTCAAGTTTCACAACATCTTTCATTAAGAAGGAGACCAGAATTGCACCCAATATTCCAACAGTGGCCTATCCAATGTCTTGCACAGCCGCAACATGACCTCCCAACTCCTGCACTCAACAGTCTGACCAATAAATGAAAGCATACCAAACGCCTTCTTCACTATCCTATCTACCTGCGACTCCACTTTCAAGGAGTTATGAACCTGCACTCCAAGGTCTCTTTGTTCAGCAACACTCCCTAGGACCTTATCATTATTGTGTAAGTCCTGCTAAGATTTGCTTTCCCAAAATGCAGCACCTCGCATTTATCTTAATTAAACTCCATCTGCCACTTCTCAGCCCATTGGCCCATCTGGTCAAGATCCTGTTGTTATCTGACGTAACCCTCTTCGCTGTCCACTACATCTCCAATTTTGGTGTCATCTGCAAACTTACTAACTGTACCTCTTATGCTCACATCCAAATCATTTATGCAAATGACAAAAGGTAGTGGACCCAGCACTGATCCTTGTGGTACTCCACTGGTCACAGGCCTTCAGTCTCAAAAACAACCCTCCACCACCACCCTCCGTCTTCTACCTTTGAACCAGTTCTGTATCAAAATGGCTAGTTCCCCCTGTATTCTATGAGATCGAACCTTGCTAATCAGTCCCCCATGGGGAACCTTGTCGAACGCCTTACTGAAGACCATATAGATCACATCTACTGCACTTCCCTCATCAATCCTCTTTGTTACTTCTTCAAAAAACTCAATCAAGTTTGTGAGACATGATTTCCCACGCACAAAGCCATGT
>NC_057710.1:51712632-51715667 GCF_004010195.1 Chiloscyllium plagiosum | reverse complement strand
AATTTATTAGTCCTACCTTGTCCCTGCCTGCCCTGACTGTTTGACTCACTTCTGTTCTCAGCTGTACCCGTCTCAGACCAATCTCTTTCCTCACTATCTCCTTGGGTCCCACCCCCCCCCCCCCCCCACCTTATTAGTTTAAATCCTCTCGAGCAGTTCTAGCAAATTTCCCCTGCCAGCAATTAGTCCCCTTTCAATTTAGATGCAAAACGTCCTTCTTGTACAGGTTACTCCTACACAAAAGAGATTCCAATGATCCAAAAATGTGAATCGTTCTCTCATACACCATCTCCTCAGCCATGTATTCATCTGCTCTATCCTCCTATTCCTGCCCTCACTAGCTCGTAGAACTGGGAGTAATCCAGATATTACTACGCCTAAGCACCTCCTCTTTAAATTTATGCCTAACTCTCTGTAATCTCCTCCAGAATCTCAACTTTTCCCTTCCTATATCGTTGGTTTTAATGTGGACAATGACCTCTTGCTGGCCCCTCTCCCCCGTGAGAACATTTTACACCCTCTCTGAGACATCCTTGATTCTGGCACCAGGGAAACAACACATCATTCTGCTTTTTCTCTGCTGGCCAGAGAAACGTCTGTCTGTACTTCAGACTACAGAATCCCCTAACACAATTGATCTCTTGGAAGCTGACGTACCCCGCGTTGCATTAGAGCCAGTCTCAGTACCAGAAACTTGGCTGTTCATGCTACGTTCCCCTGAGAATCCATCACCCCCTACATTTTCCAAAATAGCACTCCTGTTTGAAATGGGTATATCCACAATGGACTCCTGCCCAGGTCCCTATCTCTCTTAAACTTCCTGGAGTTAACGTGTCTATGTGACTGTATCTGAGACTTCTCCCTTTCCTATAACTGCCATCCATCACAGACTGTTGCTGTTGCAAATTCGTCATCGCTTCTATCTGTCTCTCCAACCGATTCACTCGATCCGATAAGATTCGCATTCAACAGCATCCAACAACATCTGACAAGAAGTACATAACACTGCAAAGGCCATTTTTGGTTCTTCAAAATCTACAGACCCAGAAAATAACACCGTGTGGAGGCGGATGAGATTGGGGAGACACTGAATGAATACTTTTCTTCAGTATTTACTCAGGAACAGGGCATTGTCGTCGATGTGAATACTGAGTCACAAATAAGTAGAATGGATGGCTGTGAGGTATGTAGAGAAGAGGTGTTGGAAATCCTGGAAAAAGTGAAAATAGATAAGTCCCTCTACAAACACTGCCCCAGGTTAAATTAATAGCTATGGCTTATATTTCAAGTTTAATCAAGATACTTATCTCTAAAAACATATAATCAAGAATGAACCCACTGCAGTCACTACTGCAGCCTTTCTACTGGACAGACTTAAAACCACGATTAACTTATCTGATTCTGTGTTGTGAACTTCACCCAAACAGGCTTCTCCAAGATTAGTCGTGAAATTCACTGTTTGTTAATTTTCCCAGATGCACTCCGATGTCCAGCAATACATGAATTAAAAAATAACAAAGACAATAACTGTGTAGGTTTTTTTTCTCTCTCTCTCCCCTGCAGTGTCCTCACCACGTGCTTCCTTTGTCTGTACTTCTCCCTTTTTAAACTGCTGTTATTTTGACTTTTTTCCCCCAAAATTCCAAAACAATGCAACATCATAAAACAATAATTGCTGTTCCTGGAATTCGAGGATATAATCTCTACCACCGAAAACACCTCAAAAAAAGGAGCAGCTCTTACAGCCAAAATTGTTTCCTGTCCTCCATCTTGCCCCTGGAACACCCCTGAAATTTTTAACAGATGCGCTCTCCAGGTTAATGTACCTTGGAGGGCGTCATACAATTATAGGGGGAGACTTTAACCGACATCTGGATCCCAAGGTGGATAGCATGTTTAGGGTTCTTGAGGATATTTTCCTGCAATCCAGGCAGCTGGTGGATCTAAACAGGGAGTTGTGCCTCATGGATGTGTGGAGATGGTTCACTCTAAGGGTCAGTACTTCGCCTTTTTAACTAACCCACATAAGTGCCAGACTAGGATTGACATGTTTTTGCCCCATTGGCCTTTTTGAATTCAGTGCTGTTTTGTAGAATTGGGAACATAGCCATTTCTGATCATGTGGCAGTTTACAAGGAAGTTAAGGATGGTGGCGACGGGACAGGCTCGCAGCACTGGTCACAGGCCTCCAGTTCGACAAGCATACCTCCACCATAGCCATTTGCTTCATAATGTTAAGCCAATTGTGTTGCCAGTTTGCCAGTTTACCTTGGAGTCCATGCGATCTAACCTTCCAGAGCGGTCTTTCATGTGGAATCTTATCAAAGGCCTTACTGAAATCCGTATAGACTATGTCCACCACCCTGCCCTCAACAACTTTCCTTGTCACTTCCTCAAAAAACTCGAACAAAATTTGTAAGGCATGATCTGCCATGCACAAAGCTATGCTGACTGTTCCAAGTCAAACTCTGTCTTTCCAAATGCATGCATATCTCATATCTCAGAACCTTCACAAGTAGTTTACCGAAAACAGATGTCAAGCTTACTGGTCTATATTTCCAAGGTTTTCTTTGCAGCCCTTCTGAATAAGGACACAACATTTGCTACTGCCCAGTCTTCTGGGACCTTGGCCCCTGAACTGTCTTCTCTCGCCTCTAGCAGTGCGCTTAGATATATCTGGTCAGGACCAAGAGATTTATCTGACTTTATGCATTCTAATATGTCCAACAGCATCTCTACTGGGATATGGACTGTACCAAGATATCACAACTAGCCTCCCAAAGATCACAGTTCATGTCTTCCTTCATGATAAACACAAACCACTTCCGCCCCCACCAGCGCCACTCACCTGCATTCTGCTGACACGCCTCCCACAGACCCCACTGTCACTATCCCTACCCCCCAGAACCCTGAGGGGAGCACTATCCCTGCTCATGCCTCCACCCCCTTTCCCCCCACCATCACACCCACTCCAGGTACTGGCTCTGACCCTACTCCCAGCTCCTTAGCCACACCAGATCCCAGCTCCCAGCCCT
>NC_057710.1:51688937-51710191 GCF_004010195.1 Chiloscyllium plagiosum | reverse complement strand
GATGAAGGGCTTTTGCCCGAAACGTCGGTTTTGCTGAAGCTCCTCGGATGCTGCCTGAACTGCTGTGCTCTTCCAGCACGATTGATCCAGAATCTGGTTTTGAAGGGCTTTTGCCCGAAACGTCGGTTTTGCTGAAGCTCCTCGGATGCTGCCTGAACTGCTGTGCTCTTCCAGCACGATTGATCCAGAATCTGGTTTCCAGCATCTGCAGTCATTGTTTTTACCAGAGGGGGAATTGACGACCTTATCCATCTCTTGAGGTTTTACACAGGCATGCTCATTTTGGATTTTAAGACATCCTATTCTCTCTCTAGTTGTTCTTTTTCTTTGCTATACTGAATTTGGATTCACCCTAATCTTCTCAGCCAAGGCTATCTCATACTCCCTTTTCGCCTTCCTGTTTTCCTTCTTCAGTCAACGTCTATATCCCCGTGTACCTCTTGATTCCAGCTGTTTGTACCTGAGCCACGTTTTCTTTTTGCTGGTCAGAGCCTCAATATCTCTTGTCATCCAGGGTTCTCTCTTCCAGCCTCACTTTCCCTTCCTCCTCACAGGAACATGCAGGCCTTGACCTCGAGCTATCTCACTGTTGAAGCCCTCCCACTTGCCCGGGATCCTTTTACCTGGAAACAAACTCCTCCAATCTTCTGTCTAATTCCAACAAAGTACACCTTGCCACAATTTAGAACTTGAGTCTGTGGACCAATTTTGTTCCTCCCATAACTATTTAAGTATTAATACAACGCTAGTCACTTTTCCCAAAATACTCCCTGCTTTACCTCCGTTACCTATCCTACCCTATGTCCCAACAGTAGGTCGAGTTTGTCCCTTCCCGAGTAGGACCCTCTATATACTACTTGTGGAAACTTTCCCGAACACACTTAAGATATTACGTTCCATCGAAGTTCTTAACCATCGGGATATCCCAGTCTATGTTAGGAAAATTTAAATCACCTATTATGACAATCCTATTGCTCCCGCTACTCTCACCAGTCTCCTTGCATATTTATTCCTCCAATTCCCATTGATGATTTGGAGGCTTATAGTGCAACCACTATCACATCACTATCCCCCTCTTACTTCCTTGCACCATTCACAAAACCTTATCGGATATTATCTCAGTTATTATCTCAGTGATACTCGCCTTAGTCAGAACTACTGGTACTTGAACTGTTTCCAATTACATCTCTCCCTTGCAGTGATTTTCACATCCATGGCACCCCTTGTCAAGGCACAGTGGAGATATGGAGCTGTAAATGGATGGGAGCTGCACATCCTGTCACTTTCAGCATTGGCTGCAAGTTTCCCCACACTGGGCAGCGATCTAACACAGTGTTACTGAACAATGCAACAGCCTGGGTTTATATATAAATGGACCAGTGCGGACTGCACAGCTCCCCACGCTGGACATTTAGCCCAGGATTATAGATCAAGCATTGGTGTGGGCTGCACAGAGTTCCACTCTGGACCAGATCTACACAGTGCTCCATTCTGAATTTATAATGGATGGGCTGGTTATGTGAGTTTGATTGCGAATGTGAGAGAACTAAATATCTGGCAATATCTTTATTTTGTGTTTTCATTCTTCTGATTGGACCCTTCAAATCCTGATTCATCCTTAGACCCGAACCTCTGGATGAGTCATGGTGACTGTTGTTACAGCATCTGGGTCTGCAACATAACCAACAAATGGAGCAGAGGTTGCAGAAAGGAAAAATGGAATGAGGAAATCACAATCAGATCAGACGTGGTCTTAGTGAATGGTGGGGCAGGATTGAATGGACCACTAATGCAACTTATTCATATATTTATGTTTATTCCAAGCAAACTCCCCTTTTCTCCCAGTGTCCCATACTGGTGGGGAGTGAGTCACCTCCTCCTGTTCCTGTGTAACAATATCCTGGGGGCTCACTCTCCTACAGATTTCCCAGTGGCCCAGTTTCGAACAGTTGAGTGACTGCCTCCTGTTTCTGTGTCCCAGTCTCGAACAGTTGAATGACAGACTCCTGTTCCTGTGTCCCAGTCTCAAGCAGTTGAATGACTCCCTCCTGTTCCTATGTCCCAGTCTCAAGTAATTGAATGACTGCCTCCTGTTCCTGTGTCCCAGTCTCAAGCAGTTGAATGACTCCCTCCTGTTCCTGTGTCCCAGTCTCGAGCAGTTGAATGGCTTCCTCCTGATCCCAAGTTTGAGACAATGCATGTCCGCCTCCTGTGCCTGTGTAACAGGCTCCGATAGCTCTGTGCTCACCTGCTGCTCCTGTGGAATGTAGGTGAGGGACTGAATGGCCTCTTCACGTGCTTTCCGACTTTTCTAGACTAAAAGCCTTTCTCCTGCATCTGTAAAAAAGCATCAAAATCTGAACGACTGGCAGAATTCAGAAGCTGAATAGCCTCCTCCTGTTCCTTTGTTATACACTCAAGAAGCACTAGAGTCTCAGAGATGTACAGCATGGAAAGAGACTCTTCAGTCCGGCCGTCCATGCTGACCAAATATCCTAAATAAATTTCGTCCCCTTTGCCAGCACTTGGCCAATCTCCCTCTAACTACTTCCCATGCACATACCCATCCAAATGCCTTTTAAATGGTGTAACTGTACCTGCCTCCACCACCTCTTTTGGCTGTTCAATCCATACACACAACAGTCTCTGTGTGAAAACGTCCCTATTTAAATCTTTCCCCTCTCACCTTAAACCTTTGTCTTCTAATTTTGGACTCGCCAATGCTGGGGAAAAGACATTGACTGTTTACCTTATCTACATAGAACATAGAACATAGAAGAATACAGCGCAGTACAGGCCCTTGGGCCCTCGATGTTGCGCCGATCCAAGCCCACCTAAACTACACTAACCCACTATCCTCAAAGACATTGACTGTTTACCTTATCTATGCCCCTCATGATTTTATAAACGTCTTTAAGGTCACCCCTCAGCCTCAACACTTGAATACAGTCCCAGCCTATTCAAACTCTCCCTGTAACTCTAACCCTCCAACACCTGCAACATTCTTTTAAATCTATTCTGCACCTTTTCAAGTTTGACAACATTTTTCTGACAGCAGGGTGACCAGAATTAAAGGCAATATTACAAAAGTAGCCAAACCAATGTCCTGTACAGATGCAATATGTCATGCAAATGTTTAGACTCAAAGCACGTACCAATAAAGGGAAGATCACCGAGTGACTTCTTCACTGCGCTGTCTACCTGTGACGGCACTTTCAAGGAACAGAGAACCTGCACCACAAGGTGACACAGTAGCTCAGTGGCTAGCATTGCTACTTCAGAGCACAGCGATCTGTATTTAATTCCACCCTTGAATGACTTGCCTGTGTGGAGTCTGCATGAGTTTCCTCCAGATGTTATGTTTTCCTCCCACGGTATAAAGATATTCAGATAAGGGTAGATTGGCCATGCTCAATTGCGCACTGTACCCAGGGATGTGTAGGCGAGGTGGATTAGCCATGGGAAATGCAGGCTCAGAGGGATTGCGTAGGGGTTTGTCCAGTGGGATACTGTTTAGAGGGACGGTGTGTCCTCGATGGGCCGAAAAGCCTGTTTCGTCACTGTAGGGATTCTATAATTTTAATGGAGTTCTCTATGATTGGCAACTTTCAACAGAACCCTACCTATATGTCTTGCCCTGATTTGTCATGCCAAAATGCAACACCTCACATTTATCTAAAATAAACTCCATCCGCTACTTCTCAGTTCACCTAAGCAACGTCCCATTATAGTCTGAGAGATTATTCTTGACTGTCGACTACACCACCACATTTGGCATTATCTACAAACTTACTGACCAAACTTCATATATCAAGTACAAATGATTTGTATAAGTGACAAAAGGCAGTGGACCCACCATTGATCTTTGCGGCATGCTACTGGTCATAGGTCTCCAAGGTAATTGAACAAATGTCCACTGTCACACCCTGTCTCCAATATTCAAGAAAATTTTGGATCTAAATGGCGAGCTCTCCCTGGATTCCAGGCAGTCTAACCTTGCTAACAAGTCTACCATATGGAACACTTAAGTTTTTTTACTGAATTCCATAAAGACAACATCCACTGTCCTGCCTTCATCAATCATCTTCATTACTTCCTCAAAAGATTACACTGAGTCAGTGAAACGTGATCTCCAATGTACAAAGCCCTCTTCAGTCCTTGTCTTTCCAAATGCATACATATCCTTTCCCTCAAAATCCACTCCAACAATTTAGTCACCATTGACGTCAGGCTCACCGATCTATAGTTACCTGGCTTTTCCTTACTTTCTTAAATAATGACACTATGTTAGCAGCCCTCCAGTCTTTTGACACCTCACCTGTGGAAATCAATGCTACAGATATATTAGCAAAATGCTGAGAAATCTCTTTCCTAACTTCCCACAAACATCTGGGATACAACTGATCAAGTCCCGGGGATTTGCTCACCTTTATATGTTTTAAAATATCCAACATCTCCTTGTAATATAGATACTTTTCAAGATATCACTATAGGTAAATTGTGGTCTCTAAAGGAGGGGGCCATCTGGTGAGTTCTGTGGTGGAACTGGTCCTCCTGGGAGCAGATACGGCAGAGGCGGAGGAATTAGGACTACGGCATGACATTTTTGCAGGAGTTAGGTTGGGAAGAGGTGTAATCCAGGTAGCTGTGATGGGTTTTTACCTAACACTTTCAAAATTGGCCTTAGTCAAAGTTAGAACTTTAATGTTTACATCAGGTCTTTACTATTCGAAAACTAATTTAAAACTAATATTTATGCGTAACAGACTTGGAAGTTAAATAAACACTTCCTGCTCCTCTGTAACAGGCTCAAGAGGCTGAATGGGCTCCTTGTGGCCCTGTGTAATAGACTAAAAAGGCTGAATGGCCTCCTCCTGTTCTTGTGTAACAGACCTGCGACATTAAATGACACAGCAACCCATAGATTATGAGCAGCCGTTAAACCGTGCCTGATGGATTTCCGTCCCTTCTCAGTTACAGAAACACAAACAACACAATGTACTCCAGGTACCCTCTCAGTAACACCTCATACAGCTGCAATATGTTGAAGGTGTTAGCCCCCTGTGTTCTATGTCTATACCATGATGTTTAGATTGATTCTAATTGAAAAGTGAGATACAGAGTTTTACATGAATTCATGCAGTTCTTGAGCTCAGAGGTTTACATGAATTCATGCAGTTTTTGAGGAAAGTACAGTGTAACTCTGCAAGTACAAATTCACCCCACAAAATATATGTGTGCTTGTCTGGTTTGGGGGTTGTGAGTGTGAGAGGGAGTGTATATGTGTGTATAGTGATGTAGAGTGATATAGTGATGTGAGAGGGTGCATATGTGAGTGTGGGAGTGTGTGTGCGTGTCTGGGATGGTTTTGTTTTTGAGTATCAGTGAGAGAGAGTGTATATGTGTGTGCATGAGTGTAGAGTGGTCTACGTCTCTGAGCGGATGCCTGTGTGAGTGTGGTGTCTGTAAGGGTGTGTGTGTGTCTGTGTGCACGTCTGTGTACATGTGTGTCCGTATGTATGTGTGTGTATAGGAGTGCCTGTGTGTGTGTGTATATGTGTGTGTGTGTGTAGTGCAATGGTGGTCACCTATAATGTGAAATGAACCTAAGGTCCCGGTTGAGGCCCTCCCTATGAGTACTGAAATTAATTATCAGCCTCTGCTCGGCCACTTTTCGCTGCTGTCTGTCCTGAAGTCTGCCTTGAAGGATGGTCACCAGCAGGTCGGAGGTTGAATGTCCTGGACCACTGAAGTGTTCCCCAACTGGGAGGGATAATGTCTGTTGGTTGTTGTGCGGTGTCCATTCATCCGCTGTCGTAGCCTTTGCTCAGTTTCCCAGTGTTTGTTCAGTGACTGTGATTAATGCCAATCTCCATGGATTCTAATTATCCAATTGGAGGGTTTCCATCTTTTAATGATAAATGGGCTCCGTTCAATGTGCTATCCCACAACATGAGCAGGAGCATCACCGACAGCACTGACAGGGATCAGCAGATCCAGAGAGAGGGGGGGGGGAGAGATTAGAATCTGAGAACATTAGACTGGAATGTTCCAAACATGCATCAAAATCTGGGAACATTAGACTGGAATATTCCAACAATAGACAGGAGCTTATCCGATTATGTTTGGTATCTTTCTGCATTTTATTGGTGGCCATTATCATCACGGATTTATTACGCTTTCCTCATTATTCAATATTTTTATTATCCTTTCCTGGCTATCGTTGGTGTCCCTGGTAAGTGTCATTGTCCAGATTTTTTTTCGATAAACCGGTTATGACTGTATTGCTGTTCGTTTATATAGTTTCCACTTCTTGTCACTATTATTTTCCTGTTGAATCTCTCAATCCAGATATTCACTCTACAGACCACTATTAACTACATCAATGAACGTGTTCAATTATTGTCTCGCTCTCTGCTCTGACATTGTTACTCACTGGTCTCTATGTTGACCTACTCAGTTTCAGCGGAGAACTACAATTCATTGTATCATTGCCTTTGTTATTTAAATATTAACATCATGGAGGTCACTCTCTACTGTTCTGGTTACAAAATCCATTTCCTTTCTCTGTTTCCATCTCATCTCTAGCAAATATCTGCGACTGAAGCAGACAAGTCACAATTAAGGGAGATCCCTTTGACCATGAGGTGATTCATGACACCATTCCCTGACCATTTCTAACTTGAAATACTCAACATTCCAGAATATATCTCACTGGTTTATTCCATCTGCTGTTTGAACCTTGAGCTATGAAGTACAGTCTTAATGAAGCTGAAAATGTGTTGCTGGAAAAGCGCAGCAGGTCAGGCAGCATCCAGGGAACAGGAGAATCGATGTTTTGGGCATAAGCCCTTCTTCAGGATTCCTGAAGAAGGGCTTATGCCCGAAACGTCGATTCTCCTGTTCCCTGGATGCTGCCTGACCTGCTGCGCTTTTCCAGCAACACATTTTCAGCTCTGATCTCTAGCATCTGTAGACCTCACTTTCTACTCACAATCTTAATGAAGCCAATAATCTGCTGCTGACACTCCCGGCTTCACACCTGCCGAAGCAAATCTGATTCGACCTCACACCAAACTCCCATCCATCTGTCATTCATGTGTACGCCGATGTATATTGCTGTTGTGTCTGGCAATGCCTTTATTTTGATATTCTCAAACACTTTATCTCATCTGTCCATGAAACTTCTCTCGTTGTCTCTGCCGATTAACAAAAAGCCTGCCAGCTGTTCTTATTTAAAATAGTTTCCTCCATGTGAGTTCATTCTCAAACAATGAGTTTCACATTCAACCACGCCAATCGCGCACACACACACATTCTCTCTCTCAGTCTTTGATGAACACACACACACAGCAAATCTTCCCATTGTAGACATTGTAGTAATCTGATGCGAGTATCGTTAACATATGATAGTAAAGTTTGCAATACTCTCCATGCTGGGCAGATAGTGCAGTTTACTGAGCAACACATTAACCTGCTCTGCACAGCTCTCCATGCTTGGGCTATCATCTTTTCCCAGTTTATGTTGCTTGTGGTGTTCTGTCAATCAGATTCAGAATTTGATGTAACAAACCATTTCAGCTGATCTGACAATGCCTTTATTCAATGTTCTCATTCTTGTAATTTTACTCTTGAAGATCTCATTTCTCCAGTTAGTCCCACTGCCCTGTCTTTTTCCCCATATTTCCACACCATCTTTTCAGTTAATTAACTGTCTGTTTCTGTCTTTAATGTGAATGTCTCTGTCCCTCTGTATCTTTCCCTGCCCTTTGCTTTTGACTCCCTAGTGTATCGACTGCTGGCATTGTGAAGCTCAGAAACAGTTAAATGGTGTGTGTCAGGCTGTTGTTCACTTCCCGGTATGTCCCATGTGATGGTCCATGTACAGGGGTGTTTCAGAAGTTATGAGACACATCCTTGTAACTTGGTCAGTACCTGTATTTGTCCCTCTCAGGTGATCTTGCAATCGAGGAAGCCCCTTAAGTAAAGGACCAGGCATCTAAAGTGTGTGACAATGCTGTAACTTAAAAAAAAAGATTATTTTCTATTTTTTTGAAAATAAGAGATCTTAATGGCCAAACTGCCGACTGAAAACGGCTCAAGTACATAGCTTACAACGCTTTTAGGGTTTTTCATAAATAGTACTAACAATGGCCTAGTAACTTATCCCTAGCTGCTACTCTCTCTGAAACCTGGCTTGATGCTGTTTCCTCCTGAATTGGAGAACTGTATGCAAGAATGTATGTCTGAATGTTCCATTTTGCCAACGGGTGTGTTTATGGGATGTTGGTATATTGGAACAGTTCATTTGTAGAAGGTACTGTATCCATTATTTGGTTAAGATTTCCAATAGTTAAATTATTCTAAATTCCTCTTCATTTTATATGGATTTTCATTAGAATGCTTAAGTATGTTGTGTTTTGCTTAATGGTGAGTGGTTTGACTAATAGCATCATAACTGGAACTCCCACTTCACATCTACCTTTAAAATAAGCAACGTTTGGCATCCAAGCTACCCTCTTAAAATAGTTTGAGGCAGTCTGGTTGGTCTATAGCAAACTGGGGACTCTTGTCTAGTTCTAAATCGATAATACCAAATTGGGTTTAGAATTACAATCCCTACAGTATGCAAACAGGCCATTCGACCCAACAAGTCCACACCGACCCTCCGAGGAGTAACCTACCCAGACCCATTCCTCTACCCTATTATTACACATTTACCCCGTCTAAGGCACCTAACCCACACATCCCTGAAAGCTATGACCAATTTAGCATGGCCAATTCACTTGACATGCACATCTTTGGGTTGTGGGAGGAAACCAGAGAATCCAGAATAAGCTCATGCAGACACTGAAGAGTATGCACCAGGAGGCTATTGGGTTCAAAGGTCGCATATGGTAGTTGTTAGTGTCTTTTGTTCCGGATGTTGAATTCGGTTGTTTTAAACAGTGTTTTGTGTATAAAGATTCTTTCAGTCATAAGAGTTCTCTGGGTGTGGGAGAAGTAAAGTTGGGGGTTTTACAAAAGATAATGAAGGCAAAGCTGTAGGAATTGGCAGACAAGCTGGAGTTGGGGTTGCGATTGTCTGTGAGAAAATGAGAGACAATTACAGCTATAGGTCGGCAATTACATTTGGTGGAAACGCCATCAGACTCTTTGGAAATGGCTAGAATTCAATTTCAAATGAGGCACTTTGAACATGAGAAGGAATTGAAACAGTTTGAATTATGATGAAAAGCAGAAATTAAAGAAAAGGAAGTGAAGAAGAAAGAGAGAAAAGGAGAGAAAAAAGCAGAGAGTTCCAACTTCAAAAGTTAGCAATTAGAGAGGAACGTTGACATAGAAGGTGGAGATGGAGGTAGATGGTAGGCTGGATGAGGAGGATAGTGAGGTTGAACAACATTCCTGAAGAAGGGCTTATGCCCGAAACGTCGATTCTCCTGTTCCCTGGATGCTGCCTGACCTGCTGCGCTTTTCCAGCAACACATTTTCAGCTCTGATCTCCAGCATTTGCAGACCTCACTTTCTCCTCCAACCTTTTAGTAGCCAATGGCCTAATGGGGTTCTTTTTAAATACACCCAGGCATTATCTAAATTTGATGAGAAGGAAGTGGAAGCCTTTTGAATTTCATTTGAGAAAGTGGCTAAACAAATGCAGTGCTCAGTGACCATGTGGATTTAGTTGATCCAAACAAAGCTGATAGGTATTTGCATCCCTATTGGAGGAGGTATCTGGCCAGTATGAGGTGGTGAAGAAAGCCATCTGAAGTGTAAATGAGGTTGTGCCAGAAGCTGACAGACAGTGTTTCAGGAATCTAAAAAAGGGTCCCTGGTTAAACGTACATTGAGTTTGAAAGGATAAAACAAAATAATTTTGAAATGTGCGTAAGGGTATTAAAAACAGAGCAAAACTATGACACTGTTAGAGAGATTCTTATTTTGGAGAAGTTCAACAATTCACTTCCTGCAGTTGTGCGAACTCGTGTGGAAGAGCAGAGAGTTACAACGGCAAGGTTAGAAGCTGAAATGGCTGATGATGATGATTGAGTTCAGAAATCAAAGTTTGGTTTCTGTGAGAGATTGAGGAGAATGTGCGAGATCTTCTTAAAACATTTACTTGTGAGAGTAAGGTTTACTGGCATAGGCCAGGAGTAGCAGGTAAAGGGGTTACGGCATTAAGAGGTACGGAAGTATGTAATTCTTTTATGCTGATACATGAGGAGGTATGTCATTGAGAAGGACTATTGGAGACATGAGAAGTGCTCCATTATGTAACGTGTGGTTGGAGTGTCCAGTGGAAACATCAACAGATTTATTCCACAACGGGGAAGGAGGCCGTGAGCTTGGCGTTAGCGTTACAACATTTCAGCATTTAAATGTGAATAACATACATGAGCCAAATCTTTTTCACTGATCGTGACCCCTTAAAGTTTTTGAAGAAGTTTAGGGAGAGAAATACCAGTCTGTTTTTATTGAGCTTATTATTTCTGCCAGTCAACTTGAAATCATACAGGTGACAGGGCGAGAAAACCTAAGTTTTGACATGTTGTGGAGACTTGGATGAAGAAAATCAAAGGCATTCTGCGGCAGGAGTAAAATGACTGAAATTGAAACTAGTTGCGAACAATTGTATGCTCAGAGTCTATGTAATATATATATATATATATATATATTGCAAACTTCTAACAGAGGAAGACTAGGAGGTCTAAAATGAATCCACTGTTGTATATTGATGGATTATTTTATTAAAGGTGGAGTCGTGAGGATACTAACACTGTAAAAAGGTTATTTTCTCTTGGGTTTTTTTTTTGAAGAGAGGTTTTAAAGGCAGAGGTGCAGAACTGCTGTCTGAAAACAGTTTAAGTAAATAACTGAGAAATCCTTTAGGTTTCATTAAAACGGTGGTAACAATGGAAGGGCAGAGGCCAGCTCTCCCAGACCAGGTTTTCTCGTTTTGTTTTTAGCTGCAGCATTCAGAAGCTGTTGGGCATCCCAGACGGGTTGGAAGTTTCAATATATGATCCCCCGCTGCTTTTCTCTCTGAGATCTCTGTTGACGTTGTTTTCTCCTGGATTGGAAAACTGCTGTAAGGATCTGTATTTGAATATATCTTTGTATCAAGTGGTGTAAACCAAGAAGGAACGGTATTTGTTATTTGTGTAAGTGTTTCAACATATAAGCTATCCCAAAGTGTTCTTTTCTTTGATTGTATTGTAAAGCATTTTAATAGATTATATTTTGCTTGATGTCGAATGGTTTGACCAGTCACAACATATCTGGAACGCACACTTCCCATCTATATTCAAAATAAGTAGAGGTTTGTATCTAAACGGCCTTATTAAAACATTTTGGTGGGATATGGACTGGTCCACAGCACTTGTAGCCGAGGGGTTTGTGACTGACTCCTGTAACTGAAAATTTAGAGGAGGGGCTGGGGATGGTTTGCTGGAGGATGTGCTGTGAGCTGCCTCAGACATTCAGGGAGACCTGAGGATTTGGTGACCCAACTCGGGATGGAGCATGGGGACTGTAGTTACCGCATCTGGGTCTGTAACATGAACACAAAATGGAGCAGAGGCTGCAGATAGGGGAAGCTTGAAACCACACAGTGAGTGCGTGTGGAAAGGGATCTGCTGTATCCACCTCAGGTTTTCCAGGAACAGCTTCCCAAGCTTCACTTAACCCAGGAGCAGAGTGTGAGGGACACTGATTGCACAAGGAGCTGTTCACAGAGCGGTGACACCTCCTTCAACACGACCTACAGCTTCACACCAAGGGGAGGATGGTGCTGCCAGTGGCTGTTAGGGTCACAGTTTCATTCAGCTTTTATGATCCAGAACTTTCCAGGCAGGACTAGGTGACATATCCATCATTTCCCAGTATCTCAACATCAATGTCACCAGTCGGTGATGGAGGATATATGGTGGATGAGGTATTACATTGTTTCTCCCACAGCAGGGAGCTGCCGGGTGTATCCAGTATAGTAAGATTCCCGTTGGTGTACATGGCATCTGCGGAGAACTCATGTCATTGCAGAGAGGTAGAGGAACTGAAGGAGTTCTCTCTCTATTAATGTTACAGTGTGTCCATGCACAGTACATCATGTTGGTGAATACCCACTGTCCTGGCAGCAGTCACGGCCTCTTCGTTCAGAAGCCGTCAGCCATTCCCATCGTCATCGGGTCTCCACGTAGAAAGAAATGAATATATCTTAGATAAAGGCCGTCCCCTTGATGGACGTTTCAAAACACCATCCCCACCACTAATCAACCACATCAAAGTATTCCATGTGTACGGAGAGCAATAGGGTCGCTAGCAGTGTCTCGGAGCAGACGATCAGTGATGGAGCAAAACCTCCCATGTCTGAACGGATCTGAGTGAACCTCCCAGTGCACAGTATTACTAAATCCTGTAATCCCTCTCCATTTCAGTAACATATTGCTTTCCATTATTCCTGTAAATGAAATGACAGGTTATATCATGTTAAATTCCACCTGCCAAACAATTGTCTATTGCCTTTACTTCTCTGAATCTATTTGCAGACTCTCCACCCTCTCTTGATAATTTAATCTCTTGCTTACCACAGTGACATCACCAAACTCAGCATCTGTATACCTGTTCCATCCTCCTGATCATTAATATAGATTGTAAGTAGTTGAGGACCCAGCGCTGGTCATTGTGTGACCCTACTGGTTACGTTCTGTCTAACTGATTGAGGCTGATTTATCCTGAGTGCCTGCTTCCTGTATGATACCCAGTCCTCCCCCATTCCTGTGCAACAGTCGAAGGGTTGAATAAGAACAAGGAGCATCTGTGAGGAATCCAAACCCTCGATGAGGCTGATGTCAACGCGGCCTCTGTTCCACTTTCCTGCCATCTCTCCATCCTAAAACTCTAGTCTCTTGTTGTCAATTGCGCCACATGAAAACAAAATCCACTCCACATCTCCACTTTAAATTACTTTTAGCATTTTACAGACCTCAATGAGATCTCCTTTCATTCTTATAAACTCGAGAGTATAGGCCTAAACTGCTCAATTTCTCTTCATAAGACAAACACTTCAAATATGGAATCAATCTAATGAAGCTCTTCTGAATTGCCTCCAATGGAAATACCTCATTCTGCAGGACACCCAAACTGTACTCCAGTTGCAGCCTCACTATGCCTTGCATAGCTGCACCAACACTCCCTACCTTTCTACTCTATCCTTTTATAAATAAACACTGAAATTATGCTTGCATTTCTCATTACTTGCAGTACCCGCATGCAGGTTTTCTGTGATATGCAAGCAGACACCCAGATACCTCTGCACCTAAGCACTTTGAACTTTCCCTCCATTTAGATAATAAGTTGTCTTTCTATAATACTGGCCAAATTGAATAGTCCCATATTTATTCATTGTAATTTTCCTTGCCAAATGTTGGCCCATTCACCCAACCTATCTATATAGTTTTAATATCTCTTGCATCATCATTCCGAAGTAATTTCCCACCAGTAGAAGTGTCATCCGAAAATGTGGCATCGTATTTTCTATCCTGTCAACCGAGTACAGTAATACCATCGATCGCAAATGGTTGAGGCATGAGTACTGAAATCAATGGCACCCCACAAATTGCATTTATTCCATCTGACTACATTTTGTTGGTTAACCAATCCTCCATCCAAGCTAATAAATTACTCCTAAACCCATGTTGTCTGTTCTTACCACTTACTTTTTAGAGAAGCGACATATACCATGCCTTCAGGAAGACCAGATATGTTCCATCTCCAAGAATCCCACGATCCACCTCGTTTGTGACATCTTCAAACAACTCAAACAAACAATTCAAACACGATTTAACCTTTGTAAAACCACGTTGACTCTGACGGATTGTAGTTTAAGTTTGAAAATGTCCTGAATAATGGACTCTAACAATTTGCCTTAAATTACAATAGTTTATTGTTACACTTTAGTCCCTAATGTATACCATTATTATAAGTTCTTCTCTTTCGAAAACCTTTACATTTTCTTTGAATTCCTGTTTAATGGGCACAAGACTTTAAGAGATCTGCTCCAATTGCTGTGTAAGAGCCATGTGTCACTGAATGGACTCATCATCCTGCTGATGTACAAAATCGATGAGCTGACGTCTTTCTGGTGTTCCCACGTTGTCATCTCCAAGGCCAGAATGACATCCTCCTGTTGACGCTTTAGAGGATTGGGAGATTATGGAATCTTCCTGTTGCTGTGTAACATTTTGAGGGGCTGATGGGTCTTCTCATACTTCTCCATAACAGATGGAAATACTGAACGGTCTCCTCATGTATCCCGGAGATTGGTCTTCTCTTGTTCCCATATAACAGACACGTGTCTAAATGACCTCTTCCTTTCTCATGAAAGAAGTCTCAGATAGTTTTTATCCTTATCCAATTCCCTTGCAATAGGGTCGGTGTATCTGAATGGCCTCCTGTTATCTCAGTGTAACAATCTCCAGTCACTGTGTAACCGCTTTCAGCTCCTATGTTACAGACTTGAGGAGGCTGAATGGACTGATCCTGTTGCTGTTTAACAGGATACTGGTGCAGCATGGCCTACTGTTATAGGCTCGAGTGGATGATTGGCCTCCCTCTGTAAATGTATAACAGGTTCCAGGAGCTGAATAGCCTTGTCCTGTTTTGGTGTTACAGGTTCAAGGCCTGAATATCCTCTTGTTGTTCCTGTGTAACAGGCTGGAGAACGGAATGGATTTCTCCACTATCTGTGTAATTCGCTTCACTTGTTGACTCCTTCTGTCATCTATGTTGAAATAAGATCATCCTTAATTTATGTAAACTCCAATGGCTACTGGGTCAACCTGATCATCCTTTCATTATAAGCTAGCACCTTCATTGCAGGATCAGCTGAGGGAACCATCTGTGAGCTGCTTCCAATATAACAACATCCTTTCTTCATTGAAGAGATTAAATCTGTACACACTACTCCAGATGTTATCTAACTAAGACCCTGTTCAGCAGCAGCAACACTTTACCAGCCTGCTGTAAGGTTCCCACCCAGGTTAGAGCTGTCTCAGCTCTCTGGGGGAATACAGAGCATTGCTGAACGATCATTGTCCTTCTCTACTCCACTAGCATAACGGGAGATCTGGAGAAATTAAAGTTTGAGAAGATCACAAATGATGTGGCGAGATGATCTCTACCATTAATCTCCCCAGAGCCCATGTCGCTCAGATTCCACAGAATCCAGTAAAGTGGAGCGCAAAAACAGCAAGGAGGAGCAAACATTGATGGGAGTTATATATCAAAGTGAAAGCTGCAATACAAATGCTGGACATGTTATAAAACAGGAAATGAGATATACACATTAGTGGGTACTGCAGTAATAATGTACTGTTTAAATTATATCTAAACTGTGTTAACCCAATTGAATGATAATGCTGGGAAAAATGGATTTCATGACTGTGTGTGAGATGGTTTACATGAACATTATGTCGAGCACTGAGCTCGAGATCAGGTTATTTAGGAATTGGTGTTGAGTGATCAGAAGAGCTAATTGAAAATTTTGCTGTAAAGGACATTTTGGGAACCAGTGACCAAAATGTATTGGTTTTCTTTTATGCTGTTTGAGTACACGACAGTTTTTGTTTTATTTGAAGTAACTGTTATAAATCTGAGTCATGCAAGCCATGAGGGTGTGAGGAGAAAGTGGGGACTACAGATGCTGGAGATGAGAGTCGAAGAGTGTGGTGCTGGGAAACACAGTCAGGCAGCATACTAAGAGCAGATAAACCGATGTTTCGGGCATAAGCCCATCATCAGGAATGAAGTTTATTGGCCAAGGGGGCTGAGAGATAAATGAGAAGGGGGTGCGACAGGGGGGAGGTAGTTGGGAATGCGATAGGTAGATGAAGGTGGGGTTGAAAGTGATAGGTGACGAAGGGAGACAGAATGCCTCATCTACTGCATCCATTAAACCCAATGTGGTCTTCTCTACATTGGCGAGGCAGGAGGTCAACTTGTGGATAATTTCAGAGAACATCCCTGGGACAGCCACATTGAACATCTCCATCGCCTTGTAGCTGAGCACTTTAACTCCCCTTCCCACTCTGACAAGGACATGAGGGTCCTGGGCCTGCTCCATCGCCAAACCCGAGCCACCAGAAACCTGGAGGAAGAAAGCCTCATCTTCTGCCTTGGGACCCTCCAACCACAGGGGATCATAGTGGATTTCCCAATTTCCCCATTTCCCCTAATCCCACCTTATCCCACTCCAACCTTCCAAGTCAGCACCACCCTTTTGAACATTCCTGTGTGTCCACCTTCCTTCCTATCAACCTAGTCCACCCTCCTCTCCGACTATCACTTTCAACTCCACCTTCTTCTTGCTATTAGATCAAAGGAGGCAGCTTAGAAGAATGCCAAGTGTTGTAGTAATCCAGTAGATTCAGAGAGATGTAGGACCCAGCAAAGGATGACCAAGAAACTGAGAAGAAAATCAAAAAGAGAAAAAGCGTGCAAACGAAAGAAAAACATAAAGACTGCTAAAAATAGTCTATCAATGTATGAAAAAAATAAAAACAAGGCCAAACGTGTAACTGTGGGTGTGCGTTCACGATAATTTATTGCAGAGAACAGATAAATCGCAGCGAAAAGAAACAGTTTCTTTGTGTCTATCTTCATGGAAGAATGTCAAGAAATTGTTCCAGAAATACCAAGTGACCATGGGACTTGTGTAAGTAAAGTCTAAGATCATTCCTATCAGTGTTAAGGTCATCTTTGAAAAGAAAGCTGGATTGAGTATTTATAAATCTGACAGACTAGATGTACATCATACAAGAATTTCAGAGAAAGCAGCAATAGACATATTGATTGCATCGCGGATTTTCACTTTATTTTCCGACACATTCCCGAAAGTCATTTAGCCAATCTGGATAAGGCAAAGGTTATAAATATTATCCAATAGTTTAAGAAAGGATGAAGATGGAGAGTGGTGAACTACAGACCAGTAACTTGTCATCCGCAGTCGGGTGTCTGTTGGACTCGATTACAAAGAACATGCTACTAGGTATATAGAAGGTAATAACGTAACTGGGGAGTATGGTAATGTATCGATGAAAGGAAAACCAGAAGTGGCAAACATTGTTTTAAAATGGTTTGAAGATGATTCTTGTGGACATAGGCAATGAAGAACCAATGGATAACGTATAGTTGGATATTCATGAGCGTTTTTTAAAGAACTCACACAGTAAGCTCATAAGAAAAGTTAAAGTGAGAGGTATTGGGAAGAACATATGCAAATGGGAAAGTAAAAATTAGGTTTACATTCATGTGAATGTAATTGGAATATAGAGGATGTAGTGCACCAGTTGCATCGAGTGTTCATGAGGCTACACTTAGAGTACTGAGTATCTTTCGGAGTACCAATCTAAGAAAGAATGTACTGACTACAGAGGAACTGCAAAAGGTATTATCCAGATTAATCCCTAAAATGGCAAGATTGTCTGATGTGGACAACCAGGCCTGTGATCTCGAGTTTCAAAACATGAGAGGTGATTGCAGTGAATCTTTGAAACATAGCGGGGACTGAATAAGAGAGGAACATGGAGAAGTACAAGTAGGCGAGATCAGGGAGAATCCCACGATATTCTACACGGACAAGTAGAACAGAATAATCAGCAGTTAGTGTGCATTAGAAACCAAAGGGGCAATCTATGTGTCAGCTGGAGAACATTGATGGATTGTTACATGAGACCTTCACATCTATTTTACTTGGGCGAAGGAGGAGGCAGGTACAGAATTCAAGAAGATGGATGGGGAAGCTCTTAAACAGATTGATGTAAAATACGAGAAAGAATTTGAGGCTTTGTTCTGTATAAATTTGGACCAATCTCCATGTCTGAATGAGTTGTATCACAGACGGCTGTCGGGGTCAAGGGAGGAAAGACCTTGACTGAATATTTTAATTAAAATCTGACCATAGGGGACGTGCCAGAGAACTCGAGAACTGCTAATACAATTCCACTTCACAGTAAGGTTGGGAAAGATAGACAGGTAACTATAAATGAGCGAGTATTAGATCACTGTTAGTGAAACTACTGAAGAAAATAGGGAAGGAGAAAATTGAACTCCAATCAGAGTCGCAAGGTTTGATCAGGGATAATCATCATGACTTTATCAGAAGGAAGTCACATCCAATGTATTTGATTGCATTAGTTTGAGGAGGTCGATTGTTTAGTTTTGTAGGAAGGCCTTTGGAAAGATTTCCACCTGGGAAACTGAAAAATAATGTAAAATCTCACAATATGATGGATAAGTTGACAAATTACAACGAAAATTGTCTTAGTCGCAGGAGACAGAGGGTGTGGGAGAAGGCTGCTTGTGTGGCTGGAGACCAATATCCCCTGGTGTACCACAGGGATCAGTGCTGTGTCCCTTATTGTTTGTGTTATTCAAAAAAAAAGGTGTGAATGTGGAGGGGGCTAGATGGAGATTGGGGGAGCTGTGATAAGTAAGTGTATGTTTGACATAAAGATTGGCTGGGTGATTCGCAGTGAGGAGGAAGGCCTTAAGTTACAGGAAGATGCAGATGGAATGGTCAGATGGGCAGATCAATGGCACATAGAATGTAACCCTGATAAAGATGAGGTGATGCACTTTGGGAGAAGGAACCAGGCAGGGGAGGACTCAATGAATGGCAGCACACTGGGAACCTCAGAGTGTGCTTCTCCACACATCCCTGAATGTGACTGGACAGGTTAATGGACTAGTTAAGAATTGAACCTTGGGTTTCCTAATCAGGGTGTACATTATAAGAGCAATACAGGGCTTTGGTTCGTCCAAAATGGAGTACTGTATGTAGTGCTGGGAGCCACATTCCAGGAAGGATGTGATTGTACTGGAGAGGGTGCAGAGGTGATTCACCAGGATGTTCCCTGGGATGGAGCATATCAGCTATAGAGAGAGGCTGGATAAGCTCGGGTTGTTTACTTTGGAGCAGAGAAAGCTGAGAGGTCCGTGATCAGAAGGATACAATTATGAGCGACACGGACAGGGTGGATAGACAGCCGCTGTTCCTTTTAGTCAGTGGGTCAAGAACAAGCCAGTACACTTTTAAAATGAAAACTTTGAGGTTCAGAGAGGATTTAAACTTTTTTTCACCTAAAGGGTATTGTGTTCTGGGATTACTTCCTGAGAGGGGAATTATCAATGGTAACCTCACAATCATTAAAAAGTACTTGGATGAGCATTTGGAAGTGTAATAACATTTTAGGCTACGGGCCTGCTGTAGGGAAGTGGGGCTAATATAGATCGTGCTGTACTTCTGTTGGCACAGAATCAATGCTCCTGTGAGTGTATGGTGTGGAAGGTCAATTATTGAGCAGTTTAAGGCAGGAATTGATGAGTTTCTGAAGAGTATATTCACAAGGGTTATAAGAGGAAACTGTAATAACTTGTTAAATCATGTCAATGTGAGAAATATGAGAAAACAAGTGCAGTTTCCTTACAGGCTGAAACCAGAGAATGGAGAATGGGGAACAGGGAAATGGCAGAACTATGAAGCCACTACTTCAGTTCTGTCTTCACAGAACTTTCTAACAATACAAGGAAAACCAAGTCTGGTGTGGGAAAATGATAGAGTACATGGAACATAGAACATAGTAAGGAAATGGTTTAGGAGAAATTATTGTGGCTGAAAGTAATGGTCATAGACAACACTAACATAGATTTATGAAATGGGAATTATGTTTGAGAAACAGACTGGGAGACAAATGAAAGAGAAGCAAAGAATGTAAAACATTTTGATTTTTAGAAAAATTTTGGTAAAGCCCCAAGCCCGGTTTACAAAATCAAATCTGAGTGGATTGGGGCTAATGTATGGCCATTTTTCTAGAATCGGACAGCTGGCAGGAAACAGTGAATAGAAATAAACAGACTCGTCAAGCAACAGTCTGTAAGGCATAATTCTGTAAGGTATAAGTCATTCCACATCTTGTCAAGAAACGTTGGGGACAATTAAACAATTCACTGGAGGAAGAGATTCCACAAATCACGCCAGCCTCCATGATGGAAAAGCCCAGCACTTCAGTGTATAAGATAAGGCTGATTCATTTGTAACAATCTTTAGTCAGAAGTGCTGAGTGGATGATCTATTTCAGACTATGTCCGAGACTCCCCATCATCTTCCCCGAATATCTCCTGTCTCTTCAGCAGGACGGACACAGCAGAAGTGGCGGCACATTGGGATACAGTTGGAAGGGAATTGCTCTTGGAGTCCTCAACAGTGACTCTGTATCCCATGAAGTCTCATGGCATTAGTTTGCACATGGGAAAGGAAACATCCTGCTGATTACACAGCCTCTTTCAACTGATAAAGCAGTACTCCTCCATGCTTACCAACACTTGGAGGAAGCACTAAGGGTAGCACTTACGCAAGATGTACCCTGGGTGGAGGACTTCAATGTCCACCTCCAAGAGTATCTCAGCTACAGCATTACTGATCGAGCTGGCCGGTTCCTAAAGGATATAACTGCTAGACTGGTTCTGTGGCAGCTGTTGAAGGAACCAACAAGAGGAAAATACTTACTTGACCACAGCCTTACTAATCTGCCAGTTGCAGAAGTATCTGTCCATGACAGTATCGGTAAGAGTGACCACCGCATAGTCATTGTGGAGACAAAGTCACACCTTCACATTGAGAATAACCTCTACCATTTTGGGTGGTACTATCACGGTGCGAAATAGGGCAGACTTCGAACAGATCTAGCAGCTCAAATCTGGGTGTCCATAAGGTGCTGTGGGTCATCAATAGCAGCAGAATTGTACACCCACACAACTTCATGGCTTGGCGTATCCCCCTCACAACAATTACCATCAATCGAGAGGATCAACCTTGGTTCAATGGATGTGCAGGATGGCAGGAGCAGCACTGGGCATACCTGAAAATGAGGTGTCATCCTGATGCAGCCACCAAACAGGACTACTTGTGCACCAAACGGCATAAGCAGTAAGTGATAGACAGAGCTAAGTGATCCCACGAGCAAAGGATCAGATCTAAGCTCTGCAATTCTTCCACATCTAGTTGAGAAACGTTGAGGACAATTAAACAATTCACTGGAGGAAGAGATTCCACAAATAACCCCTTCCTCAATGATGGAAAAGCCCAGCACCTCAATGTATAAGATAAAGCTGATGCATTCGCAACAATCTTCAGTCAGAAATGCTGAGTGGGTGATCCATTTCAGCCTCCGCCAGTGGTCCCCAGCGATTTAGTTATCAGT
>NC_057710.1:51675305-51682941 GCF_004010195.1 Chiloscyllium plagiosum | reverse complement strand
GGAATGCTGATAGGGGAGGGGAGGGAAATATATCCTTGGTGGTGGGGTCTGTCTGGAAGTGGCGGAAATGACGAAGGTTGATACGACGTATCTGGAGGTTGGTGGGGTCGTAGGTGAGGACCAGTGGGGTTCTGTCCTGGCGGCAGGGTTCAAGGGCGGAGGAGTGGGAAGTGGAGGAGATGCGGTGGAGAGCATCGCCAACCATGTCTGAGGGGAAATTGCAGTCTTTGAAGAAGGAGGCCATCTGGGTTGTTCGGTATTGGAATTGGTCCTCCTGGGATCAGATGCGGCGGAGGCGAAGGAATTGGGAATATAGGATGGCGTTTTTACAGGGGGCAGGGTGGGAAGTTGTGTAATCTAAGTATCTGTGGGAGTCTGTCGGTTTATAGTAAATGTCCGTGTTGATTTGGTCGCCCGAAATAGAAATGGAGTGGTCTAGGAAGGGGAGGGAAGACTCTGAGACGGTCCAGGTAAATTTGAAGTCGGGGTGGAAGGTGTTAGTAAAGTGGATGAACTGTTCAACCTCCTTGTGGGAGCACGAGGTAGCGCCGATACAGTCATTGATGTAGCGGACGAAAAGGTAGGGGGTGGTGCCAGTGTAGCTGCGGAAGATGGACTGTTCCACATATCCTACGAAGAGGCAGGCATAGCTGGGNNCCTCGTGGGAGCACGAGGTAGCGCCGATACAGTCATTGATGTAGCGGACGAAAAGGTGGGGGGTGGTGCCAGTGTAGCTGCGGAAGATGGACTGTTCCACATATCCTACGAAGAGGCAGGCATAGCTGGGATCCGATGAAGAGGCAGGCATAGCATTTCTATGTTGCAAGTGTTTCTTCTCACTTGTCAGCCAAGCTGTAACTGTTTTGGAACAGCTTGGCCTGGGATCCTGAAGAGTTCTGAAGCACAAATCTTCAGTACTATTGCAGGAATGTTATTGGAGCCAATAATCTTTGCAGTGTTCAGTGCCTCCAACTGTTTCTTGTTCTCAATTGAAGAAATTTGAATTGACTCAAGACGATCTTGTAATGCTGGGGCCCTTTGGAGGAGGCCAAGATAGATCATCTGCTTGGCTCTTCTGGCTGAAGATTATTGTGAATGCTTCAGCTCTCCATTTTGCATCGATGTACTGGGCTCCCCCATCATTGAGGATGAGGATATTTGTGGGGCCAGTTCCTTCAGTAAGTTTTTTAATTTTCCACCACCATTCACAACTGGATGTGGCAGGACTGTAGCTCTAAGATGTGATCCATTGGTTGTGGAATCACTTAGCTCTAGTTAAAGCAGAAGTGCCTAAATTGGAAAGGACATATTTGTGGACTTTGCAAACCACACTGTGGGAGAATCTTTGGGTGAGAAAAAGAAAAGGCACATTGAGAGCATTGGTATAAAGGTGACAATGTTGGAAAAGATATGATGGAGCAGTTGACAGAATTAAAATCCTTACGAAAGGAAGGATATGAAAAAGTACGGCTAAGGCAGTTGTGAAAGTGAATGGATTTACAGTGGATATTGGTTAATAGTCTATTCCTAGAAAATGAGTCAGAGAATTTGAATAATGGAAGTAAAGATTCAGATGGGGCATGTGAAAAGAAAGGAAAAGTGGCAGTCGCAAGAAAAGTTGATGAAAATTTCCACTTCCATCAACGAAACAGAAAATGAGATCAAAGGAGGGGCCTGATTTGAACTGAAAAAGTTGATGTTCTGCAAGTTTTGTTTAAAAGTGTTCACATCTACAATCTACATTGAGTCCCATAGCCAAACGTTGGTTTGATAGGACTGATTGGAGCTAAAGGAGAAGTTATTAAATGTGACAATAAGTTGAGTCAGATAATTTTGCATGAGGACTTTATACATCTTGTTCAGGTAAAATGTGGAGAGTGATCATGCTGTCCTGTGTTATATGGGTGTGGAGAGATTGAATACTCTCATTAACTGCAATAATGGAGAGCATCAGAAATGTGATGGATGTGGATGAAAAGAGATTTGGTAAAGAGAGAAATATTTCTTTATTTTATTGCACGTCTGGAATTTCCAAAGAACAACTGCCTTTACAATAAATTTGTTAAGCATGATTCACCTTTTGCAATCCCTTTGCTAGCTTGGAGATATTCCCTTTCTTCATGTTAAGTATGCTTGAAGTACTTTCTTTGTAATTAACCTCAGTTTTTTTTCAACCTCTAATGTTGTGCTAACTGGCTGGAAATATGTAAGATTATAAACCTGACCTTTCAAAAGCAAGCTGGAATTCTATTTTCTTATCTCTGGTACTTTTCCTGCATTTAATGAGCTACAACAATTTCAGACACAGCTCTCCCTCCTCCAACCTGCATGTCATCAGATCTTTATTTTGTCCAATCTAGTTTAATTGATTTTTTAAAAGTTTAAACATTCATGTTTGTTTTCATTTTTGCCGTTACTAATCCTTACTTGCTGCATGAATTGAGATGCAACCCTTAAAAGTCCAATGATCAGATAGGACATTATTTTTGACCATTACAAGGATATGAGATTCTACAATTTCTAAGATTTATTTTAAAAATTTACATAAGCAAAAATTCCAGTATGCTCATTTTATGGGCCTCATGTTCTTTTTCATATTTAATATTTGTTAATAATTTAAAATGTAAATGCTTTCTCCTGATTTTGTTGGCAACTCTGCTCAATTTGCCCTGCCACTTGGAGCACCCGTACAAGGAAATAATGATGCAAATTTCTGAGACATGGGCAAAAGTTCTAATTCTGCAAGTATGAAAATTTGTAATTCTGTGATGGGAACATGCTAGAGTCCATTATTGATAAAGAAATAGCAGGACATTTAGAAAAGATTAATGCAACCAAACAGAATTAGTGTGGTTATGTGAGAGGGAAATTATGTTTGACATATTTGTTACAATTCTTTGAGGATATAACAAGCATTGATGAAGAAGAACCAGCAGATCTTTAGAAGGTGCTCCAAAACAGGTTATTACACACAGTAGGAGCTCCCAGTATTGGGATTAATGTTTAGTGTGGATTGAGAATAAGTTGACACAGAGAGTCAATTTAATGAGGCTAATGGTTGGAAAGATGTAATTAGTGGAGTGATGTAGGATCAGTCTGTGTGTCTCAACTATTTACAATCTCTATTAGTGACTTGGAGGAGGGGCAGGGTAAAATGCAACCAAATTCAATAACAATACAAAAATTATTGGGAGGACATATTGTGATACAGACATAAGGAATCTGCAAGGGAATATAAATAGCTTGACTAAGTGGGGAAAAAATGGCAGCTGGTGTTAATAGAGAAAAATGTGATGTCAGGCAATTTGTTAGGAAAAATTAAAAGACAGACTATTATTTGAAGGAGAGAGACTCCAAGACAGACTATTAGTTGGAAAAAAGAGAGACTTCAACAAAGTGCAGTACTGAGGGATCTGGATTTTCTATTGTGTGAAACACAAAAGATAGCATGCAGATGCAGCAAGTAATTAAGAGACCAAATGGAATTTTAACTGTCATTGCTAGCGGGTTGGAGTTTAAAACCAGGGAAGTCCCAAGACAGACTATTAGTTGGAAAAGAGAGAGACTTCAACAAAGTGCAGTACTGAGGGATCTGGATGTTCTTGTGTGTGAAACACAAAAGATAGCATGCAGATGCAGCAAGTAATTAAGAGACCAAATGGAATTTTAACTGTCATTGCTAGCGGGTTGGAGTTTAAAACCAGGGAAGTCTTCTTACAACTGTACAAGATGTTGCTGAAGCTACAACTGGAGTATTGGGTATAGTTATTGTTCCCATATTTTAAAAAGGACATACTGACTGATGTCTGGGATGAAGAAGTTGATTTATCAAGAAGGCATAAACAATTTAGGTCTTTTTGCTTCAGAATTTAAAATAATGCTGGATGATCTTATTGGAGCAAACATGATTTTAAGGTGCATGTTGAGAAAATGTTTCCATTAGTTGGGGAATTTTGAATTAGGGGCCATTCGGAATAAGGGGAGACTAAATTAAAACCAAGATGCAAAGGAACTTTTTCTCCCAGAGGGTAGTAAATGTCTGGAATTCTCAACCCGAGAAAGTTATGTAAGTTAGATGAGTGAAAATATTTAAAAACAAAGTATATAGAATTTTGAAATATCAGGGAGTTGATGGCTATACTGAGCTGGCATGAAAGAAATTTTGGGGCCTGATTAAGGACAGATCAGCCATGATTTGGTTGAATGTAGACAACAGGAGGCTGGAAGAACACAGCAAGCCAAGCAGCATCAGGAGGTGGAGAAGTCAATGTTTCGGGTATACCTGAAACATCAACTTCTCCAACTCGCTTGTCTACTTTGGATTCCAGCTTCTGCAGTTTTTTTTTTGTCTCTAACCATGATTTTGTTGAATGGCAGGACAGGCTTGAGGGGCTAATTGGCCCACTTCTTCTATTTGTTATGGACCTATGTGAGACACCACAATTCTGTTGCATCCTCAAATGTTAATGAGGATGATTTACGATGGTCACATGCTGGATGCACCATATTTAGTACTTCTGTTTTAATTGAGTCATCCATCTGGTTATATTCATTTTATACTTTTACAAAGAGTTTGATATAATTGTGAGCCATTTGTGAGGGCAGTAGACTGCAGCCAGACCAGGTAAGAATAGTATGTTTTCTTCCCTAAAGATAGTTTGTGAGAGTAATTTTAAAATTTTATTTATTTTCTTAACTGAATTTAAATTCCACAACTGTTATAATAGGACTTGAACTAAGATCTCCAGATTGCATATCTAGTGGCATAAAAACTAGGGGCATTTTTTAAGGTGAAAGGAGAAAGTTTTAAAAAAGACATGAAGGGCAACCTTTTTACACAGAGGGTGGTTTGTCTGTGGAATAAACTACCAATGGAAGTGGTAAATGCAGGTACAATTACAATATTTAAAAGATATTTGGCTAAGTATAGGAAAGGTTTGGAGAGATATGGGCCAAATGCAGGACATTGGTTAGGCCACTGTTGGAATAGTGCATGCAATTCTGGTCTCCTTCCTATCAGAAAGATGTTGTGAAACTTGAAAGGGTTCAGAAAAGATTTACAAGGATTGTTGCCAGGGTTGGAGGATTTGAGCTACAGGGAGAGGCTGAACAGGCTGGGGCTGTTTTCCCTGGAGCGTCGGAGGCTGAGGGGTGATCTTATAGAGGTTTATAAAATTATGAGGGGCATGGATAGGATAAATAGACAATGTCTTTTCCCTGTGTCGGGGAGTCCAGAACGAGAGGGCATAGGTTTAGGGTGAGAGGGGAAAGATATAAAAGAGACCTAAGGGGCAACTTTTTCACGCAGAGGGTGGTACGTGTATAGAATGAGCTGCCAGAGGATGTGGTGCAATTGCAACATTTAAGAGGCATTTGGATGGGTATATGAATAGGAAGTGTTTGGAGGGATATGGGCCGGCTGTTGGCAGGTGGGACGAAATTGGTTTGGGATATCTGGTCGGCATGGACTGGTTGGACCGAAGGGTCTGTTTCCATGCTGTACATCTCTATGACTCTATGACTCTAAGTGGGACTAGTTTAGTTTGGGAACATGGTCGGCGGGGACCAGTTGGACAGAAGGGTCTGTTTCTATGCTGTATGACTCTGTGACTCTATGAGAAATGTCTTAGCAATAAATTTGTTAAGCATGATCTGCTCATCTATCATAATCCCTATTTTGGCATCAAGTTATTCCCTTTATTCGTGTTAAATAAGGTTGACTTCCTTCCTTTGTAATTAACTTCAGTGTTTTTAATGTCGTGCTAGCTGGCTCATATTACACAGGATTATAAATTTGACCTTCTAAAACAAATCAGAATACTATTTTCTAATCTTTTTATTCCTATTTTTAACGAGCTACAGTGCATTTAAGACAGTTTTCATGTTCAACCTTTATGTTGCAAGCATTTAATGGATTCTATCGGGAGTAATTAATTTCTTAAACTTTAATCACTTGCTTTTTAGGTTTTTTTCCATTATTAATCCTTATTTTCTTCATGCAATTGAAAGTGAACAATTAAAAGTATGTGATTAGTGGTCTATTATATTATGAACATTATAAGAGTCAGGAGCCTTAATGCAATATTAAAAGATAATAGAAACAAAAGAGCCAGCATTGTCTTTTCTCTTAAAAGTACAAAAATATTCAGGAAACCTGGATACCACAGGCAAGGCCCATACTTGTTGCTTATTTCTCATTATCTTTGATGATATGCTGCTAAAAGTCAGAATGGTGTGTTGCTTCCCTTGTGCCAGGATCAAGGATGTCTCAGAGAGGGTGCAGAATGTTGTCAAGGGGGAGAGGGGCCAGCAGGAGGTCATAGTACACATTGGAACCAATGACATAGGAAGGGAGAAGGTTGAGATTCTGAAGGGGGATTAAAGAGAATGAGGCAGGTATTTAAAAAGAAGGTCCTCGAAAGTAGTAATATCTGGAATACTCCCGGTGCTACGAGCTAGTCAGGGCAAGAATAGGAGGATAGAGCAGAGAATGCATGGCTGAGGAGCTGGTGTATGGGAGAAGGATTCACATTTTTGGATCATTGGAATCTCTTTTGGGATAGAAGTGACCTGTACAAGAAGGACAATTTGCACCTACATTGGAAGGGTACTAATACAGTGGCAGGGAAATTTGCGAGAGCTGCTCAGGAGGATTTAAACTAGTAAGGTGGTGGTGGTGGGGGAGAAACCCAGGGAGATAGTGAGGAAAGAGATCAATCTAAGACTGGTACAGTTGAGAACAGAAGAGAGTCAAACAGTCAGGGCAGGCAGGGACAGGGTAGGATTAATAAATGAAACTGCATTTATTTCAATGCAAGGGGCCTAACGGGGAAGGCAGATGAACTCAGGGTATGGTTAGGAACATGGGACTGGGATATCATAGCAATTACAGAAATATGGCTCAGGGATGGGCAGGACTGGCAGATTAATGTTTCAGGATACAAATGCCACAGGAAGGATAGAAAGGGAGGCAAGAGAGGAGTGGGGTCAGGGGCGTAAGGTTTTTGATAAGGGATAGCATTACGACTGTGCTGAAGGAGGATATTCCTGGAAATACATCCAGGGAAGTTATTTGGGTGGAACTGAGAAATAAGAAAGGGATGATAACCTTATTGGGATTGTATTATAGAACCCCTAATAGTCGGAGGGAAATTGAGAAACAAACATGTAAGGAGATCTCAGCTATCTGTAAGAATAATAGGGTGGTGATGGTAGAGGATTTTAACTTTCCAAACATATACTGGGACTGCCATAGTGTCAAGAGTTTAGATGGAGAGGAATTTGCTAAATGTGTACAAGACAATTTTCTGATTCAGTATGTGGATGTACCTACTAAAGAAGGTTCAAAACTTGACCTACTCTTGGGAATTAAGGCAGGGCAGGTGACTGAGGTGTCAGTGGGGGAGCATTTTGGGGCCAGCGACCATAATTCTATTAGTTTTAAAATAATGACGGAAAAGGATAGACCAGATCTAAAAGTTGAAGTTCTAAATTGGAGAAAGGCCAATTTTGACGGTATTAGGCAAGAACTTTCAAAAGCTGATTGGGGGCAGATGTTTGCAGGTACAGGGACAGCTGGAAAATGGGAAGCCTTCAGGAATGAGATAATGAGAATCCAGAGAAAGTATATTCCTGT
>NC_057710.1:51627208-51674848 GCF_004010195.1 Chiloscyllium plagiosum | reverse complement strand
GAGATACTAAATGAGTATTTTGCATCAGTATTTACTGTGGAAAAGGGTATGGAAGATATAGAATATAGGGAAATAGATGGTGACACCTTACAAAATGTCCATATTACAGAGGAGGAAGTGCTGGATGTCTTAAAACGCAGAAAGATGGATAAATCCCTAGGACCTGATCAGGTGTATCCTAGAACTCTGTGGGAAGCAAGAGAAGTGATTGCTGGGCCTCTTGCTGAGATATTTGTATCGTCGATAGTCACAGGTGAGGTGCTGGAAGACTGGAGGTTGGCAAACGTGGTGCCACTGTTTAAGAAGAATGGTAAGGACAAGCCAGGGAACAAGAGACCAGTGAGCCTGATATCAGTGGTTGGCAAGTTGTTGCAGGGAATCCTGAGGGGCAGGATGTACATGTATTTGGAAAGGCAAGGACTGATTAGGGATAGTCAACATGGCTTTGTGCGTGGGAAATCATGTCTCACAAACTTAATTGAGTTTTTTGAAAAAGTAACAAAGAGGATTGATGAGGGCAGAGCACTAGATGTGATCTATATGGACTTCAGGAAGGCGTTCGACAAGTTTCCCCATGGGATTAGATCTCATGGAATACAGGGAGAACTAGCCATTTGGATACAGAACTGGCTCAAAGGTAGACAAAGGTAGAAGACAGAGGGTGGTGGTGGAGGGTTGTTTTTCAGACTGGAGGCATGTAACCAGTGGAATTCCACAAGGATCGGTGCTGGGTCCTCTACGTTTTGTCATTTACATAAATGATTTGGATGTGAGCATAAGAGGTACAGTTAGTAAGTTTGCAGATGACACCAAAATTGGAAGTGTAATGGACAGCGAAGAAGGTTACCTCAGATTACAACAGGATCTTGATCAGATGGGCCAATGGGCTGAGAAGTGGCAGATGGAATTTAATTCAGATAAATGTGAGGTGCTGCATTTTGGGAAAGCAAATCTTAGCAGGACTTATACACTTAATGGTAAGGTCTGAAGGAGCGTTGCTGAACAAAGAGATCTTGGAGTGCGGCTTCATAGCTTCTTGAAAGTGGAGTCGCAGGTAGATAGGATAGTGAAGAAAGCGTTTGGTATGCTTTCTTTTATTGGTCAGAGTGTTGAGTACAAGAGTTGGGAGGCCATGTTGTGACTGTACAGGACATTGGTTAGGCAATTGTGTGCAATTCTGGTCTCCTTCGTATTGGAAAGATGTTGTGAAACTTTGAAGGGTTCAAAAAAGATTTACAAGGATGTTGCCAGGGTTGAAGGATTTGAGCTATAGGGAGAGGCTTAACAGGCTGGGGCTGTTTTCCCTGGAGCATCGGAAATTAAGGGTTCACCTTATAAAGGTTTACAAAATCATGAGGGGCGTGGATAGGATAAATAGCCAAAGTATTTTCCCTGGGTCGGAGAGTCCAGAGGGCATAGGTTTAGGATGAGAGGGAAAGATATTAAAGAGACCTAAGGGGCAATATTTTCACACAGAGGATCGTACGTGTATGGAATGAGCAGCCAGAGGAAGCGGTGGAGGCTGGTACAATTGCAACATTTAAAAGGCATTGGATGGGTATAGGAATAGGCGGGGTTTGGAGGCATATGGGCTGGGTGCTGGCAGGTGGGACTAGATTGAGTTGTGATATCTGGTCGGCATGGACGGGTTGGACTGAAGGGTCTGTTTCCATGCTGTACATCTCTATGACTCTATGATCACAGTTGTTGTAAAATGTAGCAGCTGAAGTAGGCTGTTCAGTCCATCGAGTTTACTCCGCTATTCATGAGATCACGGCTGATCTGACAATCCTCAATACCATTTTCCTGCCTTTTCCCCAGAATCCTCAATTCCCTTACTGATTAAAAATCTGGCTATCTCAGCCTTGAATATACTTAATGTCACAACAGCTCTCTGTGGTAAAGAATTTCGCAGACTCACAACCATCGTAGAGAAGAAATCCCTCATCACCTCTGTCTTAAATGTGAGACCCCTTATTCTGAAACCATATCCTCTGGTTCTAGACCATTGCACAATGGGAAACAACCTTTTCGCATCTATTCTGTCAAGCCCCCTAAGAATCTTGAATGTATCATTGAGTTTGCCTCTCATTCTTCTCTATAGCAATAAGTACTGGTCCAATTTACTCAACCTGTCCTCATTGGACAGTCCTTATACATCTGCTTTCAGCCTCATGAATATTCTTAGATACAAGGACCAAAACTGTTCACAGTAATCTAGCTATGGTCACATTCATGGCCTTATATAGTTTTCGGAAAACCATCCTATTTTTATACTGCATTGTCTTTAAAATGAATGCCGACATTCCATATTTCTTCAATATTACCCACTGAACTTGGATGCTAGCTTTTTGTGATTCATGGCTGAGGATTTCCAAATCCTTCTGTTCTGTAGCTTTCTGCAGATTTTCTCCAATTAAAACATGTTGACATATGTACCAACAGTGCTGTAAGGAGGAAGTTTTAGGCATCCAGCTAATAATTACATACAAATGACTCAAGGCCATTTCAGAGGACAGTTAATCATAAAAGTCACATTATTGTGGGTTTCGAGTCATATCTAGGCTGGGTAGGACAGGACCAGATTTAATTTTCTGACAGTCTGTTAGCATCATGGCCACCATGATTAGCTTTTATTCCAAACTTATTTAATTAAATGTGAAATATCCTGCTGCTGTGGTGGGATTTGAAATAAACAGTAAAAGCAAAATACTGCGGATGATGGAAATTGGAAACAAACAGGAAATTCTGGAGATATACAGCGGGTCATGGCAGATTTTGTTAATACGGAGTTATTGGAAGAAATGAAACATTTTTCTTATCTGCTGCTTCATTAGCCACACTTTAGCCTCCAGCCAAACTGAGACATTTACAGAAGGTCCTGTTACATAGGAACATGGGAGATTGGAGCAGGATTAGCCTATTTGGCCCTTGAAATTACTTTACCGTTCAGCGAGTCATGACTGATCCCCCGCCCTCCTGCCATTTTCCTACACAATTCCCATACCACTTTAATATCCAGAAATCTACTGATTTCTATTTTGAATATGCTCAATCACCAAGCCTCTACAGCCATCTGGGGTAAAGAATTCCAAGAACTCCCCATTCTCTAAGTTATCCAAACTGACCTTTCCATTCTCTCTTAGAACAATTTAGGGTTCCTCTTGTCCTCATTTTCCACCCCACCCAGCCTCCATATTCAAAGGTTCGTTCTCTGCCGGTTTGGCCACTTCCATCAGGATGTCATCACCATAAATATCTTTGCCTACCTTCCCTGTCAACATTTTGCAGGGACCCTCCACCACACTCTGATCCACTCCTCTGTCACTCCCAACATCTCTTCACCTCTGGGTGGCATTTTGCCATACTATCACATAAGAACTTACAAAATTGGAGCAGACATAGGCAATCTGGTCCCTTGACCCTGCACCGCCATTCAATAAGATCATGGCTGATCTTTTTGTGGACTCAGCTCCACTTATCTGCCTGCTCAGCATAACCCTTAATTCCTTTACTGTTCAAAAATCGACCTATCTTTGCCTTAAGAACATTCAACAAGGTAGCCTCAACTACTTCAATGGGTAGGGAATTCCATAGATTCACAATCTCTTGGGAGAAGAAGTTCCTCTTGAACTCAGCCCTAAATCTGCGCCCCCTTATTTTGAAGCTATGCCTCCTAGTTCTAGTTAGAAGGTGTAATGCTTTTGCTTTTCCTTCCACTCTCCTCAATGCCCAAGGCTCCAAACTAACCAGGTGATCAACAATTTACTCGTACTTAAATCAAACTGGTCTACTGTGTTGGCTGCTCACAAATGGGGTCTTCTCAACATTTGTGAAACAAAATGCATACTGCCTGACAGATTCTGCCCTGTCCTCAGTATGCTCTGTCCTCAAGAAAGACCTGACCTTCTGTCACTTACCATTTTAATACACCATCTTGCTGCCGTGCTAACCATTTTTTGTTTGAGGTCTGCTGCAGTATTCCAATGCAAGCTGAAGGAACAGCACCTTATTTTACATTTCGGCATTTTAAAACCTTCAGGACTCAACACTGAGTTCAACAAATTCAGACCATGGGTTCTGTTCTACAATTTAAGATCATAAGACACAGGAGCAGAAGTGGACCATTTAGCCCATCAAGTCTGCTCCACCATTAGGAGCATAACGACATATGAACATAGAAGCAGGACTAGACCATTGAGTCTGTTCCACCAATCAGTGATATCATGGCTGATTTGTGGCCTAACTCCATATACCTGCTTTTGGCCCATTTCCCTTAATACTTTCACTTAACAAAAGTTCATCTCTGATAGATTTAAAATTAACAACTGAATCCAGCAGCCACTGTGATTTGTGGAAGAGTGCTCCAAACCTCTACCACCCTTTGTTTATAGAAGTGCTTCCTAACATCTCTCCTGAACGATCTGGCCCTAATTCTCACACTATGCCTCTAATTCTAGAATCCTCAACCAGTGGAAATACTTTATCTTTATCTACCCTATCTTTTGCTGTTAATATTTTGAAGACTTTGATCATATATTTCAAAACTCTAGAGAAAACAGGCCAAATTTTTATAATCTTTCCTCGTAACTTAACCCCTGAAGTCTGTCATCCTTGTAAACCTAAATTGTATTCCCTCCAAGGTCAAGAATCCTTCCGAAGGTGTGGTGCCCAATTATGCTCTCAGTACTCCTTGTGGAATCGATCATTTCAGAGAACATCTCTGGCACACCCGCACCCACCAACCCCACCGTCCCGTGGCTGAACACTTCAAATCCCCCTCCCACTCCGTCAAGGACATGCAGATCCTGGGTGTCCTCTAATGCCAAACTGTTACCGCGTGGAGGAAGAACACCTCATATTCCGCCTTGGGATTCTGCAAACACACGGGATGAATGTGGATTTCAACAGTTTCCTCATTTCCCCTCCCCCCACATTATCCCAGTCCCAAGCCACTCAGCACCGCCCTCCTGACCTGTCCATCACCTTTCCCATCTATCCACTCCACCCTCTCCAACCTATCACCTTCTCCCTCATCTTCATCCACCTATCGCTTTCTCAGCTACCTTCCCCAACTCCAATCCCCCTCCCATTTATCTCTCAGCCCCCCCGGCCCACCAGCCTAATTCCTGATGAAGGGCTTATGCCCAAAATGTTGATTCTCCTACTCCTCGGATGCTGCCTGATCTGGTGTGCTTTTCCTAATCTGGGTTTTGTAAAACTACAGCATAACTTCCACATCCTAGTCTCTGGATATAAAACCCAGCATTCCATTAGCTTTCTTATTTATTTTCTGCACCTATTTGTGACATTTTAAAGATATATGAACCTGAAGGGGCTGTGTCATTCTGTTGAATAGCACTGCATCCTATCACTGATCACAAGAGTGACTTAAAGGCAAAAATCACCTTTTACTATTCAGATGTTGCTGAAGTTTTGAAGAAAACTTTTGAAACACATCAGGAATTTCTATGGGACACTTTGTCAAATCTTCTCCAACATCTTTTTCAACATAATTGTATAAAACAAAGAACTGCAGCTGCTGGAAATCTGAAACAAAAACATAAATTGCTGGAGAAACTGAACAGGTCTGGCAGCATGTGAAGAGAAAAGAGAATTAATTTTGAGTCCAGTGATCCTTCAGAACTTTATCAGCATTTGTTTTGGCATTTCTCTGAGGACTTTGTCTGAAAGGAATACAGGGGTAAATGCTGTGCTATTCTATCAGATAGGGCACTTCACAGGAATCACAAGAAGGAAGATGATTATCTGCATCTTGCTACAAAACCCCCTTAGTCTGCAGGAGAATGGGAGGTGGACATGAGGCCAGACAGATGAGCATCAGCTGCAGTGTGATATGGGAACAGGAGACCAACTTGGATCCCTTCTCCCCTATACCTTCAGCATATTACTCCTTCTCTGGGCTTTCTCCAGCAGGATCTCTAATGTTGAATCTAAAAACCTATGTGCCCTCTCATTTACACTCTGAGTCATTCATCCCATATATTGATTTGCATCAGTCATCACACTACTCACCTTCACTGAAGTGAATGCTTGGGGTCCACGTACACTGCTCCATGAAAACTGTTTTTAATTAGAGCCCGAGTGTTAAATCAGCAGGAGTCTGCCTTATCAGCTCTCGGCAAGTTCAAATGATATTAATCAGTGAATAAGTCCAAAATTCCATGCTGCAAGCACATTTTCAAACAAGCTTACCTTGTAATAGCATCCATTTCATGCATTTTTTTCAATCTTTCTTCAAAATAATGACCATCATATTTCTAGCTCTGTTCATAGAAAATCAGATTACAAATTTATTGTTGTTATGTGGAGTTGTCTGAGAGGAGTTTCTTTGGTTTTCATATTAAGCTACCTTTGTATTTCATTTACCTCTTAAAATGATGAGGTCCTATGTTTTGTTCACCACTGACAAAAAACAACACAATTTTCAAAATGTTATTTGAAGTATTAATAACTCAATACAATTCCGATAATATCTAGAGGACTTCCTATGGTGGTTTCTTACATTGTTGCTTTCGGAGATGACCAAGCAATCATCGACCGCATCCTCTTTCTCATCTACATACCAACCTTCATTCTCACCATATTTTAGTTGCAGTTTCAATTATTCCAATGATCTCAGTCACTTTCTTATATCCCATCCTGCAAAATGTCTTCCAGCAAACTTTTAGTCACCTGTCTAATATCTTTATATGTGACTTTTTTTGTTTGATAATGCTTTTGTGACACAATCGAAGAGTGGGGTGCTGAAAAAGCACAGCTGGTCAGGCAGTACCCGAGGAGCAGGAGAATTGACTTTTCAAACATTAGCTTTTCGAGCACCACACTCTTCGACTCTGATCTCCAGCATCTGCAGTCCTCATTTTCTCCTAGTTTTTGTGACACACCCTGGGATGTAAAGGTTCTGTTTAAATGCAAGTTGTTGTTACTGTTCTTTAAAGAAGGAATTACTTGCAATGCAAAATTTACCATTTCCTGAACTTTAGAAACATAACTAAGTATTCGATAAATTAATTAGGTAGTCAATTCATATTTGCAGTAAAATAATTTCTCTGTTGCAGCCCTGTGCTTTCAAGTGCTTTGGCCTCCATAATGGAAAAATGGGATCTGCCTATTTTCACGCTGCCTTTTAATATTATTCTGTCGATGTTTATGGCTGCCACAGGACATAACAACCAACATTTTCCCCAGGTTCTCATTCAGCCTGTGACTGGACCATTCAATGTCACATGGCCAGATCTCAGTGTTACCATGGTGAGCAAATCTTCTGGAGAATCTTAACTTGTTTATTGTGGAAAAATTATTTTAATTAACGACAAATGTACATATGTTATTTATATAATATACATTTACATGTCAGCAGTATTAAGTATTTGCAACAAAATGTTACATGTGAAACTGAATGATTTTAAGATCCTAAACAACATTTTTGATTACATGCCAAAGCTTCCATGGCATCATGTTTACATCAATCAAATAATGACTTATTGTTTATTTTTTAATCAGCTTCTTAGAGCTGTCCCAGTGGGTGTTGCCCAGGTGTTTGGTTGTGACAATCCCTGGACTGGTGGCATGTTCCTTATTGCATTAATAATCTCATCTCCAATTATATGCCTACAAGCTACAATTGGATCCTGTCTCGGTATACTGGCAGGTAAGATTGCACCAGAAGATTCCAGAAACAGTGATGTTAAGTCCATGGTGAAAATAGGCCAGTGTAGGGAATCTGCTTGCTGGCTGCTTAGACCCATTATTTAGCCAACTAAGGTCATTATCTGTGTTTAAGGGACTTTCCCCACCTTGCATGAGGTAGCCTTTCATCATGAAGGTTGAAAGCAAACTTTGTCACGTTTACCAGCAGTATTCCAGGAGGTCCATCTTTCAAAGGCACTTAGCACCCAATCAAAGAAGCTGGTATTAGGAAACCCCTGCCTTTAAATCTGAAAGACCTTCCTGTCCACACTATCTATACATTGTCCTCAAACCCCAATCCTGCCCCACTCACATCACTCCAAGGATCCCATTGTGATATCTGGTAAAGGCCTCTTTGTATTACTGGCAAATCATTATGTAGTAAACTACACCCTTTTAAAAGCTTTGATGGAGTAAATAAGGAACAATTGTTTCCAGTGGTAGAACGATCTAACAGAAGATACAAATTTAAGCTTAATATTAAAGAAAAATTCTGTGGATGCTGGAAATCTGAAATAAGAAAAATAAAAGCTTGAGAAACACAACGTCTTGAGCATTATCTGTGTGAAGGAGAAGAATCAACACTTCAACAGAGATCAAGTAAAAGAGAATTTTAAGGTTTTTTTATGGCAGTGAAGCCTTCCCATTAAGGCACAATCACAAGTTTTAAGATATTCACGCTTATAAATTACTTTTCATTAATGCAATCCATAACAAAGTACCACAATTAAAAAGTGAAATGAATGGCTCAATATCTATTTTTGGTTGAGAGTTGAGTATTGACTTAACACTAGGAGGTTGCCATTTTTTGAGATAGTAATATGCCATTTATTGTATCCACTTTAACCTGAATTTAATATTTCATGTAAATGACGTGCCTGTTTCATCCTAAAGTGCCTTCCTACATTCTTTGCTGATGTCCTAACATGAAAGTTGAATCACCAAATCTATTGGCACAGTAACAACTGAGCCAAAGCTGATACAAAAATCATGAAAATCAAACAGCTCAAACTAATGAGGTAAATAATGTTATGCCTGGACCTTATGATATGGCAGTCAAATTATGCACATCATTATTGTGAGTGTGCTAACTTCATCAGCAACACAGGATTAATTTGTGAGACAGTGTGACTTTTACTAAAGCAAGATTTAGCAGAGATGTGAATCCCATACGACACTTCATATGTGATTAAATTAGTTGCAGTTTGATTTTTGTGGATGTGTTTATTTCAATTAAGTATATCTTATTAAAATTGCAATTCAGATTTCAACTTGTAGCTACAACATAACTATAAATTGTGAAGAAGGGCCATCCAATCACACCCAGAATATAACCAGCAATTCCTTCTCTTCTTCATCCCACAGCAAAACCATTGGTCACCCCCTCGAATCTATCATTAGCTGCCTCCTATTTCTCAGTTACATGAGGTGTTTCACTTGAATGATTCCTAGAATAAGGAGTAAAATGTTCTGAGGAAAGGTTAGACCTATATTCATTGGAATTTTGAAGAATGAGAGTTGATCTACTTGAATGATATTATATTGAGGACACTTGAAAAGGTGTATACTTGAAAAGAAGGTATCCTCTTGTGGGATGAACTAGATCAGGGGACAAAGTTTAAAAAACAGGCATAACTCATTTAAGACAAAAATAAGGATTCTTTTGTAGATGGTGGGTGTTTGCAACTCTTTTGCTTAGTGAACAACGGAGGCAGTGTCACTGAATATTTCTAAAGCAGATATGAATAGATTCTTGACTAAGTAAAGAATCAAATATTATCTGGAATTGGTTAAAATGTGCCACAGTCAACGATGGCCTTCCTGTTTGCCTCATCTTTTGGTGAAATCCTCATCCATGCCTTTGTTACCTCTAGACATGATTAGTCCAACACATTCCTGGCCAACTTGCTCTATAATTGAAAAATTGACGTCATCCCAAACTCTGCTGTGTATATCTTAATTCACAGCAAGTTCCATTCACCTATCTCCTCTGAGTTATCTAACCTGCAGAGGGTCCCAGTAAACCTATGCTTTGATTTTAAAATCTCATTATTGTTTAAATTCTTCCATGTGCTTACCAGCTTCTTAGTTCTGTAATTTTCACCTGCTTAAAAGCACTATGCATTCTGCATTCTTCCAATTCTGGTTGCTTGAACACCCCTATTTTTAATTGCTCCACCACTGATTGTCATGCCTTTAGCTGTCCAGATCCTAAACTTTGGAATTCTCTCCCTAAATCCCTCTGCCATTCTACCAATATTTCCTCCTTTAAATTACTTCTTAAATGTGTTTCTTTGACCAACCCGCTTTCTTTTAACCCTCACCACCGCTTCCTACTTTTCTCCCCCAACCCAGGAATACGCTCCCTCCTCAGTCAGCAATAGCAAATGCACTTGTGGTAATTTTCCAAAATTCACTGGACTCTGGAGCAGTTCCAGCAGGTTGGAAAACGGCAACTGTGACACCACTGTTTAAAAAAGGAGGTAGACAAAAGATAAGGAATTATAGACTGGTTAGCTTAACTTCTGTAGTGGGAAAAGGCTTGAATTTATTATCAGGAAGAAATAGGAAGACATCTAGATAGAAATTGTTCTGTTGGGCAGACGCAGCATGGGTTCATAAAAGACAGGTCATGCTTAACTAATCTACTGGAATTCTATGAAAACATTATGAGCACAGTGGACAATGGGGACCCAGTAGATGTGGTGCATCTAGATTTCCAAAAGGCATTTGACAAGGTGCCACACAAAAGACTGCTGCATAAGATAAAGATGCATGGTGTTATGGGTAATGTATTAGCATGGATAGAGGATTGATTAACTAGCAGGAAGTAAAGAGTGGGGATGAATGAGTGTTTTTCTAGTTGACAATCAGTGACTAGTGGTGTGCTTCAGGGATCACCGTTCGGACTGCAATTATTCACAATTTACATAGATTATTTGGAGTTGGGGACCACGTGTGATGTCTGTGGATGACACGAAGCTGAGTGGTAGGACAAAGTATGCATAGTACTATGAAACTTTGCAGAGGGACATAGATAGTTTAAATGAGTGGGCAAAGGTCTGGCAGATGGAGTACAATGCTAATAAATGTAAAGTCATCCATTTTGGTAAGAATAATAGTAAAAAGGTCTATTATTTGAATGGTTAAAAAGTTGTGGGATGCTGCTGTGCAGAGGGACCTGGGTGTCCTTGTGCATGAATCACAGAAGGTTGGTCTACAGGTGCAACAGATAAGTACAAGGAAAATGCAACTTTGTCCTTCATTGCTAAAGGGATTGAGTTTAAAAACAGGGAGGTTATGTTACAGCTGTATAGGGTACTGGTGAGGCCACACCTGGAGTACTGCATTCAGTTTTGGTCTCCTTACTTGAGAAAGAATATACTGGCACTAGAGGAAGTGCAGAGGAGGTTCACTAAGTTGATTCCGGAGTTGAGCGGGTTGGCCTTTGAGGAGAGACTGAGTAGACTGGGATTACATTCATTGGAATTTAAAAGAAAGAGGGGGGATCTTATAGAAATGTATTAGATTATGAAGGGAATAGATAAGATTTAAGTAGAGAGGTTGGTTCCACTGGCAGGTAAAACGAGAACAAGAGGGCATAGCCTCAAATTTAGGGGGAGCAGATTGATAACTGAATTAAGAAGGAACTTCTTCACCCAGAGGGTTGTGAATCTGTGGAATTCCATGTACAGTAAAGTAGTTGAGTCTCCCTCATTGAATGTTTTTAAAGCTACGATAGATAATTTTTCGAACAGTAAAGAAATTAAGGGTTATGCTGAGAGGGTGGTTAAGTAGAGCTGAGGCCACGAAAAGATCAGCCATGATCTTATTAAATGGTGGAGCAGGCTCGAGGGGCCAGATGGCCTACTCCTGGTTCTTATATTCTTACATAAATTTCCATGAGCTTAGCCTTTGTCTTTCATTTGGCAGATATTAAACTGGCTAGTTTACTTTTCATTTGATACTTTTGTCAGCTAAAAATGTATTGTTGTATGAGAAGTCTTGGAGGAGGTTGGATGCTTTACGAAAGAGAAATTGGTGGAGCCAATTGTCTTTTCAATGTATGTGCTTACTCACATTCTAATAACTATATACACTTCGTGCCACGAGAATGATCAGACTCTTGCTTCACTTGTAAAAGCTATATCTTTAAATTTTACTTCATATTTTATCTTGACTGAATTGGGAAAGTGACTGCTTCAGAGCAAAGAATTGCAGAAGGAATTGCTGTACGTTTGAAAACTGAGTTACTGAAACTCATTTTAAGTTGTTTTTACACTGCTGCTTTGCAAACAGGGGGAAGAGTTGTCAGAGGAGATGGCATAGCTTGAGTGTGTGGATGGGGGTCCCCAATTTACTAATGTCTGACTTATGAGTGAATGCTTATACTTACACACAAGATGCCATATTAGTAATATTTTTAAATATCTGATGTGCCAACATTTGCTTGTACTTATAAATGGCTATTTTATATTGAACTGTATTTTATTGTGTTCTGACTTACATTATAAATTGACTTACAAATAAACTTGAGGATGGAACCATTCATAACTGGTGACTGCCTGTGAACACAGTGAGATTTAGCTGCAATAACTTGTTGATTCGTTTGTGGAATTGTGGCTAGTTGTGGACGCCAAAGGCCACCAGACTGACAACAATAATTGGATTAGTTGTTGGTGGGTGAACAGCTTGGGGCTGTAAACAATACTAGAAGAAGCCTTCAGCCTGCTGAAAGGCAGATGATGTTCATTTCAATAAAATGCCGAATGCCTGAAGAAATCCAGTATTTATTCGCTACCAGTAACTGTAAACTGTTACTTTTAATGAGTTAGTCAGATACTTTATAATTTGTGAACCAGTTAGTCACTACCTCCTGTGAAAAGGCAAAGGAAAAGATCAGAGAACTGAACCACATGGGAAACAAGAACACCCCATCATTGAACTGTTTCCCAGGGTTTTTATTCCTTACAATTATTTTGTGAGTGTGTGTGTGTGTTAGAAGGCTTTTAGAGTTTAACTAGTTTGTATATATTCATAGTTAATAACTGTTAATCTCCCTTAAACTGAAAAAATACAACTCCTCATCTTTCTAACTGAAGCTAAATGCACATTACTGTTTACTTTGTTTGCTCATAAAACCTCCCCCAATGTAAACAAATTGCCATTAGCCCCAAGACTTATATCTCACATACTGTTTCTTTTACATTAAAAGAACAAAGAGAACAAAGAAAATTTACAGCCTAGGTACAGGCCCTTTGGGCCTCCAAGCCTGAGCCAATCCAAATCTCCTGTCTAAACCTGTTGCCCAATTCCTCAGCATCTGTATCCCTCTGCTTCCCACCTATCATGCATCTGTCCAGATGCCTCTTAAATGAATCTACCATGCCCGCCTCTACTATGTCTGTTGGCAATGCGTTCCAGGCACCTACCACCCTCTGTGTAAAGTACTTGCCACATGTATCCCCCTTAAACATTTCTCCTCTCATCTTGAAAGCGTGACCTCTCGTTATTCAATCCTTCACCCTGGGAAAAAGTTTATCTCTATCTACCCTATCGATAACTTTCATGATTTTATAGACCTCAGCCAGGTTCCCCCCTCAATCTACTTTTTTCTAATGAAAACAATCCTAACCAACTCAACCTCTCTTCAAAGCTACCACCTTCCATATCAGGCAATGTGTAAAGTACTTGCCACATGTATCCCCCTTAAACATTTCTCCTCTCACCTTGAAAGCGTGACCTCTCGTTATTGAATCCTTCACCCTGGGAAAAAGTTTATCTCTATCTATCCTGTCGATAACTTTCATGATTTTATAGACCTCAGCCAGGTTCCCTCCTTAATCTACTTTGTTCTAATGAAAACAATCCTAACCAACTCACCCTCTCTTCAAAGCTACCACCTTCCATATCGGGCAACATCCTCGTAAACCTTCTCTGCACCCTCTCCAAAACGTCCACATCCTTTTGGTATTGTGGCAACCAGAACTGTACATGATACTCTAAATGCAGCAGAACCAAGTCTTGTACAATTTTAACATGACCTGCCAGCTCTTATACACAATACCCTGTCCAATGAAAGCAAGCATACCATATGCCTTCTTGACCACTCTGTGCAGCAACCTTCAGAGTACAATGGATATGAACTCCCAGATCTCTCTGCTCATCAGCCTTTTCCAAGGCTCTTCCAATTACTGTATAATACGCTCTAGAATTAGATTTGCCTAACTGCATCACCTCACATTTGCCTGGATTGAACTCCATCTGCCACTTCTCCACCCAACTCTCCAGTCTATCTATATTCTCCTGTATTCTTTGACTTATACACAATACCCTGTCCAATGAAAGCAAGCATACCATATGCCTTCTTGACCACTCTGTGCAGCAACCTTCAGAGTACAATGGATATGAACTCCCAGATCTCTCTGCTCATCAGCCTTTTCCAAGGCTCTTCCAATTACTGTATAATACGCTCTAGAATTAGATTTGCCTAACTGCATCACCTCACATTTGCCTGGATTGAACTCCATCTGCCACTTCTCCACCCAACTCTCCAGTCTATCTATATTCTCCTGTATTCTTTGACAGACCCCTATGCTTTCGGCTACTCCACCAATCTTCGTGTCATCTGCAAACTTGTTGATCATACCAACAGTGCCCTCTTCCAGATCATTTATGTATATTTCAAACAGCAGTGGCCCTAGAACTGATCCATATGGAACACCACTGGTCACCTTTCTCCATTTCGAGAAACTCCCTTCAACTACTATTCTCTGTCTCCTGTTGCTCAACCAGTTCTTTATCCACCTAGCTAGAACACCCTGCACACCATGTGACTTCACTTTCTCCATTAGTTTACCGCGGGGAACCTTATCAAACGCCTTACTAAAATCCATGTATATGACATCTACAGCCCTTCCTTCATCTATCAACTTGGTCACTTCCTCAAAGAACGCTATTAAGTTGGTAAGGCACAATTTCCCCCACAGAAAACCATGTTGCCGATCACTGATAAGTCCAAATATAAATATATCCCTCAGTACCTTCTCCAGCAACTTTCCCACCACTGATGTCAGGCTCACTGGTCTGTAGTTACCTGGAATATCCCTACTACCCTTCTTATACAGGGGGACAACATGACCAACCCTCCAGTCCTCTGGCACCTCACCTGTATTTAAGGATGTTACAAAGTTATCTGTCAGGGTCCCAGCTATTTCCTCTCTCGCCTCCCTCAGCAAACTGGGATAGATCCCATCCGGTCGTGGGGATTTGTCCACCTTAATAACCTCTAGCTTACCCAACACATCTTCCCTACTTATGTCAACATGATCCAGAGCAATCAAACTTCTATCTCTAATCTCAACATTCATCACGTCCCTCTCCTCAGTGAACACTGCTACAAAGTAAAAGGCTTTGGGATTCTCCCTAATTGTGCTTGCTAAAGCTATTTCATGACCCCTTTTAGCCTACTTGATTCCTCGTTTAAGACTGGTCCTACTTTCCCGATATTCCTCCAGGGCCCGTTCTGTTCTTAGCTGCCTGGACCTTATGTGCGCTTTCCTTCCTCTTGGCTAGTCGTATGATTTCTCCTGTCATCCACGATTCACAAATCTTGCCTTTCCTATCCTTTGCTTTCAATGGGACATACCTATCCTGCACTGTCTTTAACCTACCTTTGAAAGCCACCCGCATATCTAATGTGGACTTCCCTTCCAATAGCTGTGTCCAATCTACATTTCCCAGCTCCTACCTAACTTTGATATAAATGGCCTTGGCCCAGTTTAGTACTCTTCCCTTAGGACCACTCTCATCTTTATCTACGAGTATTCTAAAACTAACAGAATTGTGGTCACTGTTCCCAAAAAAGTCCTCCACTACAACTTCGACCACCTGGCCTGGCTTATTCCCCTACACCAGGTCCAATATGGCCCCTTCCCTCGTCGGACTATTGACATACTGCTCTAGAAAACTCTCCTGGACGCACCTTACAAATTCTGCCCCATCCAGAACTCTGACACTAAGTGTATCCCAGTCAATGTTGGGAAAATTAAAATCTCCCATCAGCACCATCCTATTGCCTCTACATTAAGTCACTGACTCCAGAAATATTTATAAATTCATCAGTAAACTCCTTCATATACACACCTGCTAAATGTGACATTCCACAAGTTCAAACTCCTAATTCTAAAATGAATGGTATTAAAATACATATTAACCATACACCGTGCGTCACATAATAATACTCCAGAGAAAAAGGTTATACTGTTAAAAAAATCAAAGACAGAATTAAGGGTTCTTTTCTTGAATGTTTGCTATATTCACAATAAGACAACTGATTTGATAACAGAAATAGCAATAGATGACTATAATTGGACAGTCATCCCAGAAACATGGTTGCAAAATGGAACTTGAATATTCTCATATTTTACATTTTGGAAGAATAGAGTCAAAAAGTGTGGTGCTGGAAAAGCACAGCAGGTCAGGCAGCATCAGAGGAGCAGGAGAGTTGACATTTCGGGCGTAAGCCCTTCATCAGGAATGTGGAGGGAAAGGGGAGCTGAGAGATAAATGGAGTGTGGGGAATGGGGGGTGTGGCTGGAGGAATATAGTTGGATACAGGTAGGGGGTAATTGTGATAAGTCGGTGGAGAGGGTGGAGCGGATAGGTGGGAAGGAAGATGAACTGGTAGGACAATTCAAGAGTGCGGTGCTGAGTTGGAGGGTTGGATCTAGGATGAGGTGGGGGGAAGGGAGATTTGGAAACTAGTGAAGTTGATGTTGATGCCATGTGGTTGAAGGGTCCCAAGGCAAAACGTGGAAGGGTAGGAAGAAAGAAAAGTGGGGTGGTTTAGCTTTGTTACTAAAAGATGAGATTTGCATATTTGTGAAAAAAATACTCTGGGCTGAAGGATGAAAATGTGAATTAGTTTAGGTGGAAATAACTAGCAAAATAAACATTGATAGATGGAGGTAGTTTGAAGGTCCTCTGATCATAATTAAGTGTGAAAACATATTTTTTAAAAATGTAAGAAAAATACTGCAATAATTTTGGAAGTTTTTAACTTTCGTGTAGACTGATTTAATCAAATTAACAGAAGTAAGCTTGAGGAGGAGTCCATATAAGGCCATTAGACCATAAGACATGGAAGCACAAACTAGGCCATTCCACCCAGTGAGTCTGCTGTACCATTCAATCATGGCTAATAGCCTTTTCAACCCCATTTTACCGCTTTCTCCCAGTCAGCTTTGATCCACTTGGCAATCAAGAACTTATCTATCTCCGTTTTAAATATACGCAATGACCTGGCCTCCTCAGTCTTCTGTGCCAATGAATTCCACAAATTCACCACTCTGGCTGAAGATGTTTCTCCTTATCTCCGTTCTTCCCCTTACACTAAAGCTGTGCCCTCAGATCTCTCCTGCCAATGGAAAAATCTTCCCAACATCCACTCTGCCCAGGCAGTTCAATATTCTGTAAGCTTCAATCAGGTCTCCCCTCATCCTTCTAAACTCTATCAAGTATAGTTCCAGAATCTTCAAACATTCCTCAAATGTTAAGCCTTTCTTTCCTGGAATCATTCTTCTGAATCTCATATGGGCCCTCTCCAGAATCGGTACATCCTTCCTGAGGTATAGGGCCCAAAATTGCTCACAATACTCTAAATGTGGTCTGACCAGAGCTTTATAAAGCCTCAGAAGTACATTCTGCTTTTATATTCTAGTCCTTTCAAGATGAATGACCACATTGTATTTGCCTGCCTACTACTGACTCAACCTGCAAGTTTACCTTAAGAGAAACCTGGACCAGGACTCGCAAATCCCTTTGCACTTTCGATTTCTGAATTCCTTCTCATTTTGAAAATAGTCCATGCCTCTATTCTTTCTAGCAAAGTGCATGACCTCACAAGTTCCCACATTGTAGTTCATCTGCCACATCTTTGTCCACTCTCCTAACCTATCTAAATCTTTCTGCAGCCTCCCCACCTTCTCAATACTAATTCTCCCTCCACCTATCTTTGTATCATCTGCAAACTTAGCCTGGATGCCCAAGTTGCTTCATCCAGATCATTAATGTACAAAGTGGAAAATTGTGGTCTTAACACTGACCCTTATGGAACACTACTAGTCACTAGCTTCCATCCTGAGAAGAACCCTTTTATCCCCACTCTCCGCCTTCTGCCAGACAGCCAATCTTCTATCCATGCTAGAACCTGCCTCTAACAGCATGGGTCATTATCTTACTCAGTAGCCTCTTGTGTGACCTTATCAAAGGCCTTCCAGAAGTCCAGATAGATAACATCCATTGTCTCTCCTTGGTCTAACCTGCTCATTATTTCCTCCAAGAATTCTAACAGATTTGTCAGGTATGCTGATGATGAAGCCATGCTGACTTTGCTCTATTTTACCATGCACTTCCATGTATTCAGAAATCTAATACTTCACAATGGACTCCAAAATCTTACCAACCACTGAGGTCAGGCTAATCAGCTTATAATTTCCCGTCTTTTGCCTTACTTAGTGATTTTCCAGTCCAATATCTGGGACTGTTTTGTGGATTAATTTGTTCGGTAACCATTCATGGAGCAGACTAATTTAGACCAGGTAATGTGTAATGAGACAGTAGTATTTGAAAACCACATGATAAAGGATTCTACGGGCAAGAGGAATCAAGGCGTTATAGAATTTCACATTCAAATTGAGGGCTAGAAGTTTCAGTCTGAAACTAGTGTCTTAAAAGCAAAGGCAACTGCAAGAGTGTGAAAGCAGAATTTTCTAAAATAAAATGGGAGAATAGGTTAAAAGATGAGACAGCAGAAAATCTCAAGGCAAAAGAGAGAGAAGATCTTAAAATAATCGTGTTCACAAGAGGAAAATGTACTGGGAAAAATAATAGGAGTAAACACTAACAAGTCATTTGGACCTAATGGCCTGCATCCCATGATCTTAGTGGAAGTGGCTGGAATGATAGTGCATGCATTGCTCATTTTCCAGTAAGTTCTACATGCGAATAACATCTGTTCTTATCAAAAATGGAGAGAAATCAAGAGTAGGAAGCTATCAACCAGTTAGGTGAAAATGAGGACCACAGATGCTAGAGTGTGGTGCTGTAAAAGCACAGCAGATCAGGCAGCATCCGAGGATCAGGAAAATCGACATTTCGGGCACAAGCACTTCATCAGGAAGGCTGCCAGTTAGTCTAACATCTATCATAGGAGAAATGCTCAAATACAATATTAAGCAGGTAATAGCAAGACTTAATCAAGCAAAACTAACATGATAGAATGAAAGAAAAATAAAGTTTGACAAATTTGCAAAAGTTTGTCTGAGAATGTAACAAGCACGACGGATAAGAAGGAACCAGTTGATGTAGAGTATTTGAATTTGCAAATGGCATCAGATAAGGTGCGACAATAAAGATTGCCACACAAGATAATACCTCATGGTGTCAGGATTTTTTTATTCACTCTTGGGACATGGGTGTTTGCCCATCCCTGGTTGTCCTTGAGAGGGTGGTCATGAGCTGTCATCTTGAACTGTCATCCATGTCCACAATGCTCTTAGGAAGCAATTCCATGACTTTGACCCTGCAACAGTGAAGGAATGGTAGTACATTATCAAGTTGGGATGGTGAATGGCTGGGAGGGGAACTTGTAGTTGGAAGAGTTCCCTTGCATCTGCTGTCCTTGTCCTTCAAGATATAAGTAATTGTGGATTTGGAAGATGCTGGTGAAGGATCTTCGGTGAATTTCTGCAGTGTATCTTGTAGATAGTACACAATGCTGCAACAGAGTGTCGGTCGTGGAGGTAGTGGATGTATGTAGATGTGGTGCCAATCAAATGGGCTGCTTTGTTCTGGATGGTTTCAAGCTTCCTGAGTGTTGTTGGAGCTGTATCTCTCCAGGCAAGGCAAGTATGCGATTAAACTCCTGACTTGTGCCTTGGAAATGGTGGATAGGCTTTGGCAAGTCAGGAGATGAGTTACTCGCCTTTGACCTACCCTGATAGCCATTGTATTTATATGGCAAGTCTAGTCGAGTTTCTGGTCAATGAAACCCACAGTATGGAGGTGGTGAGGAATTCATTGATGGTAACACATTGGATATCAAAGGTAGCAGTTAGATTTGTCATTATTTGAGATGGCCATTGCCTAGCATTTGTGTGTTGCAATTGTTACTTGTCGCTTGTCAGCCCAAGCCTGGATATTTTCCAGACCTTGTTGCATTTGAGCATGGACAGCTTCAGTATCTCAGGAGTCACAAATTGTGCTGAACATTGTGCAATCATTGGCAAACATTCCCACTTCTGACCTTATGATTTAGGATCAATCTTTGGTGAAGCAGCTATTGATGGTTGGGCCTAGGACACTGCCTTGAGGACCTCCTGCAGAGATGTCCTGGGGTTGTGATGACTGCCCTCTAACAACCACAATCATCCTTCGTATGTGCGGGATATGACTCCAACCAGCAAAGAATTTGTCCCCTGATTCCCACTGTTTCCAGTTTTGCTAGGGCTCCTTGATGTCACATTCAGCCTAAAGCAGCCTTAATTTCAAGGGCCAACACTCTTACCTGACTTCTGGAATTTATTGCTTTCATCCATGTTTGAACCACGGCTGTAATGAGGTCAGGAGGTGACTGGCCCTGGCAGAGCCCAAACTAGGCATCAATGAGCAGGTTATTGCCAAGGAAATGCTGTTTGATAGCATTGTTGATGGTGCCTCCCATCAATTTACCGATGATTTAGTATGGACTGAGTTAGTCATCGGCTTGGTTGGATTTGTCCTGTTTTTGTGTACATGACATACCGAGGCACTTTTCCACATTGTCAGGTAGAGTTTAGTGTTGTAATAGTACTGCAACAACTTGGTTTAGGGTTGTGGTAATTTCTGGAACATACGTCTTCAGTGCTGGATTATTGTTAGAGACCATAGCCTTTGGAGTATTTAGTCACTCCAACTGTTCCTTGATATCATGTGGAGTGAATCAAATTGGCTGAAGACCAGTACCTGTAATATTGGGGACTGCTGGAGCAGGCTGAGATGGATGATCCATTTGACACCTCTGGCTGAAGATGCATTGGCCCTTCTATCATTGAGGGTGATTATATTTGTGGAGCCTCCTACTCCTTTGAATTGTTTAATTGTCCACCATCATTTCCAGGCAAATGTGGCAGATCTCAGTACGTAGATCTGACCTACTGGTTGAAAGATCGCTTAGCTCTGTCTATCACTTGCTGCTCGTGCTGTTTGCCATGCAAGTAGTCCTGTTTGCTGGCTTCACCAGGTTGATACCTCATTTTTAAGTATGCCTGGTGCTGCTTCTGGCATGCCCTCCTTCACTTTCCAGTGAACCAGGGATGATCCCCAGGTTTGATGGAAATGGTTGAGTGGGGGAATATACTGGGCCATGAGGTTCAGATTGTGTTGGAATACAATTTTGCTGCTGTTGATGGCCCACAGCATCTCATGGATGCCCAGTTTTGAATTGCTACATCAATTCAAAGTTTGCCCCATTCAACATGGTGATAATGCCATGTAACACAATGGAGGTTATTCTCAATGTGAAGGGGTGGACTTCATTTCCACAAGGACTGTGCAATGATCATTCTTACTGATGCCATCATAGATAGATGTATCTGTAGCTTGTAGATTGGTAAGCACATTTTTCCCTCTTTTGCTTCCATAACAACCTGCCACGTTCCTAGTCTAACAATTATGTTCTTTAGGGCCTGACCAGTTCAAACAATAGTGCTGCTGCCAAGCCATTCTTGGTAGTGAGCATCAGAATCCTTACCCAGAGTACACTTTATACCCTTGCTGTCCTCAGAACTTCCTCTAAGTATTGATTAACATGGAGGATTCCTGGCTTATCAGCAGAGGAAAGACAGTACATGATAATCAACAGGAGGCTTCTGTGCCTGAGTGTAATCTGAAGCTATGAAACTTCATGAGTCCAGAGTCAATGCTAAGGATACCCACAGCAACCCCCTCACATCTGTAGAATAGAATAACCTTTATTGTTACGTGCAATTGAATGAATGCTGTGAAAATTTTGCAATGTTAACATTGTTAACATCTTAGGTACAGGGTACCTAGGTACAGATACCTAATTGTTACAGAATTGAAAGAGTGGGGAGAAAAGTACAGTCTAGTGTAGAAATACAAAGTTTTTAAAAGTACTCAAATTACTCAAAGTTCAGAATAAAAATAAAAGTATTTTTTAAAAGTACTCCAATTGCAGTCCTTTTCACTGAATCCATGCCTGCCGGACCTCAGAACTCGAGGCCTCACTGCCTCCTTGTGCAGATCTCTAGCCCGGACCTATCACCAGGATTCATCTCCCCAGGCTTGCTTGGACTCAGACTACCTCCTGTGCTGGGCTCCGGCCCATGACTCACCTCCAGTACTCGTCTCGCAGACCAGCCTAGGTTCAGACTGCATCACGCGCCAGGCTCTGGCCCGCGACCCGCCTCCAGGACTCGTCTCCCACACCGCCATTGTCTCCCACACCGCCATTGTCTCCCACGTGTCTCCCATGTCGGCCTGGACTCGGGCTCACCTGCTCCATTCTCTATTCCCTCCAGATAAGTTTAAGAAGTTGGGGTGGGTGAGGGGAGTAAAACTACAGAAAAGAGAAGAAAAAAAGAAGGCAAAGCAGGGGAGCTCCGGCTGGAACCTCTTACTCTGCCACGATCTTGCACTGGAAGACTAGTGTATACCATTGTGCCACCACCTCTGCTAAGTCTGTCCTGCCGATGGGTCAGGCCATATCCAGGGATGGTGATAGTGGTGTCTGGGACATTGTCTGTAAGGAATGATTCCATGAGTATTCCAGAGCAGGTGAGGATGGAAGATTTCTTTCCTTGAAGGAGAGAGCCAGATGGGTTTTTCTGACAATTTACAATGGTTTCAAGGTCATCAGTAGATTCCTAATTCCAGATTTTTTTATTGAATTCATATTCCGCCTTCTTCCCTGTCAAGACTCAAACTCAGGTCCCCAGAACATTAGTTGAGTTTCTGGACTAATAGCCTAGCTATAATACCACTAGTCCATCACCTCCCTTCAAATGCTAAAGGTGAAGAGGCACATCGGAAATGGCTGCCAGAACAATGAACCCCAGCATTTTTTAAAAAGTATTCTTGGACGTATGTGTCACCAGATGGGCTATCATTTACTGCCCATCCCGAGTTATCCTTGAAAAGGAGGAGGTGAGCTGCCTTTGTGAACCAAAGCAGCCCAAACGGTAAAAATAGCGACACAATGCTAATGCTGCATTAGAATAGAATTGATACTGTTTGCCACACCAACCTGAATATTGCCCAATTCTTGCTGCATTTGTACATGGACTACTTCAATATCTGAGGAATTGTGAATGATACTGAATATTGTGCTCTCTGCAGAGAATGTCACCATTTCTGGCCTTACAATGTTGGCACCACTATTGGTGAAACAACTGAAGGTGGTTGGATTTTGTACATTACCTTGAGCTATTCCTGGAATTGAGATGATTGACCTCCCACAATCACAACCATTTTCTTTGTGCTGGATATGACTCTGTGTATTTTTCTGATTCCTATTGACTCCTATTGCTTAGACTTCTTGATGCCACACTGGGTCAAATGCGGTTTTGATGTCAGGAGAAGATACTGTCACCTCACCTCAGCAATTCAGCTGGGTTTTTTTCTGTGTTTGAACAAAGACTGTCATGAAGTCAATATCTCAGTGGTCCTGGCAGAATCCCAAACTGTGTGTCAGTAACTGTTGATGATGCCTTCCCCATCACTTTACTGATCATTAAGAGTAGACTAATATAATACTTGGCAAGGTTGGATTTGTCCTGTTTTATCTGTATAGGGCAATTTTCCACGTGATGGATAAATGCTAGTATTATAACTGTACTGGAACAGCTTGGCTAGCCGCACAAGTTCTGGAGCATACTGTTTCTGGAATGTTGTCTGGACCCTTAGTCTTTGCACAATCCAGTGTTTCCAGCTTAATATGGCATAGAGTGAATCAAATTGTCTGAAGACTATCATCTATAATTCTGAGCATGTTTGTAGAGGTCAAAATGGATCATCCAATCAGCAATTCCAGCTGAAGATTGTTGCCAAAGCTAAGGCCTTATCTATTGCACTGACATACTGGGCTCCTCCATTATTGACAATATGGACATTTGTAGAGGCTTCTCCAAACCAGTGAATTGTTTAACTGCCCATCACCACAACCAGATGTGTCCAGACTGCATCTGTTGGTTGTATAGTTGCTGAGCCATGTGTTCTAGCTTCATTGGATTGATAGCTTCTTTTTAGATACACCTGATGCTGCTCCTTGCAAGCCTTTTTTGCATACTTCATTGAGCCAGGTTTGTTGGCTTGATGATAATAATAGAGTTAGGGATATACTGGACCATGAAGTTGTAGATTGTGTAGGAGTAAAATTATGCTGCTGATGATGGTCCACAACATCTCATGGATGCCGAGTTTTGAGTTGCTAGACCTGTTCAAAGTCTATTCAATTTAGCACAGTGATAATGTCATACATGGAGTGTATTCTCAATGTGAGGATGGGACGTTTCTCCACAATGACTGTGTGGCGGTCACTAATATTGAGTCTGTCATGGACAAATGCATCTGAGGCAGGCAGATTGGTGAAGCTGAGGTCAAGCTCACTTTTTCCTCTTCTTGGTTTCCTCACTACCTGTTATAATGCAATCTAATAGCTGCATCCTTTCAGACTTGACCAGTTCAGTCAGTAATAATGTGTAATCACTGTTTGTGGTAAATATTGAAGTCAACATCTGTAGTACATTCTGTACTCTTGACACCCTCAGTGCTTCCTTCAAATGCTGTTCAACATGGAGGGGTACTGATTCATCAGATAGTATATGGTAATTGGAATGGTTTATCTGATGGCATGGGATGTCATGGGATCCAGAGCCAATTGATTCAGTTGATGGATCCTAGGGCAACTCCCTCCTTACTGTATGCCACTATGCCATCACTTCTGCTCAATCTATAATGCCTGTGGAACAGGAATATTGCATGTAAGTTGTGGTACCATAACTGCGACTATGTCAGTCTATGAGAAAGTTCTCCCAAGTTTGGCACTCACCTCCAGATGTTGATAAGGTGACTTTTCAAGATCGACAGGACTGTGTTTGCCTTAATATATGCCAAGTGGTCCATCCACATTCATTTCTTCCCTTAGACTTTTTAGCAGATGATTCAACAGAGTGGCTTACAAAGCCATTTTGGAGGTGCAGTTAAAAGTCAGACAAATTGCTGAAGGCCAGTAGTTTCCTTCTATGAAGGGCATTGGTACATTTAGGTTTTGACAACAATCATTTTGTGGTCATCAGCAGATTTTTAATTTCTGATTCGTATTGAATTTAAATTCCATCATCTGCTCTGGTAAGATTTGAACCTAGACCTGTAGAATTTTAATCTGGGTTTCCAGTCCAGCAACAATCCCATTATACCATCATCTCCCTTCTGAATGTCTTCTGTGATGCTCCACAAAATTCCTTAGATTTGTGCCCTACAAAAAGAGGAAACTAGATGTGCAATATGGTATCCATTGGTTTGTTATTTTACTGTGATAACAACATAACAAGCAAATTTGTACAGAAGCAAATTGAAAATAGCTTCCATTAAGAGATTGAGCGGTTACTTAATTTGTTTTGTCACTTGCTTTTAGGATTATCTCTGGGTTCACCATTCCAGAAAATCTATGATGGATTATGGAGCTACAACTGTGTTCTGGCCTGTGTTGCAGTGGGAGGAATGTTCTATGCCCTTACTTGGCAGACCCACCTCTTGGCAGTAATGTGTGGTACATATTATCAATAATACTAAAGCTCTGATGTGTGCTGGCACACTTATAGTGTCCATATGTCATTTTCTGAACATTTTTATATCAAGATTTGTAATATGATGGAAAAACTGTATTTAAATATAACCATTTATAATGAATTTAGCAACATGAAAAGGTTTTGTTAGTATGATTTTTCATTAAACGTGTTAGCTACTCACAAATTTTTATGAGGAAAAAAGACTCAGCTGTCATTTTCTCTCAGTAACTGCAACTTCTATCTTCAAAATAAGTTGTAAGCAAAACAATGAGCGAATCTTAAACAGTTTCATAGCAAAAATAGCATTAGGAGATAATTGTAACATTGCATCAGAGACCTCCAAATTATGTGTGATTTGTGATACCCTGACTGCTCTGGATGCATCTTGGCCAACTCAAATCCATTTGATTGTGATAGTGTTATATTGAGAATCCAGCATTAAGCATTCTACCATTAACCTGACCATCCATCAGTTCCATTCCAGCTAACCTGTAATTGTGGGGGAATAGGCATGAATTTGAGGGTTAATAAATGTTAATCTACATTGGAGAAGAAAAGGAAGTTGGAGGTAGACTGTAGAATCCCTACAGTGTAGACAGGGCCCATTCAGCCCACTGACTCTGCGCTAACCCTCTGAAGAGCATCCCACCCTAACCCCATAACCTCACATCAACCAACCATGGCTAATCCACTTAGCCTGCACACAATGAGGCAATTTTTTTAAGCATGGCCAATCCACCTGAACTGTACATCCTTGGACTACAGAAGTAAACAAGAGCACCCAGGAAAAACTCTCATAGGCACGGACTCGATACAGACCGGTTGGAATCGAATCCAGGTTCCTAGCATTGTGTGGCAGCAGTGCTAACCACAGAGCCACCATGCCACCTGGGATGGAATGGTATTTGCGAAACCAGAGAGTTGAAGACAGGGATCTTTGAGCAGGGGGTGATGGTGGCAGGTTTGAAATGGAGACAGTAAATATGTGAAGACAGAGAACTATTAGCAATGTCAGTTGGTATAGCATCCAGAAAAGAGGATTGGATGGTCAGCAGTTTAATGTGAGAACGTGAAGAGGGACAGTCCAGTCATTTATAGCTTTCATAGAATGATGGCAGATATGTAGAATTCAATCAGAAATAGCATTATTTAAAAGCAGCAATCTATCATTTTAAAAAAATTAAATGTTTTTATGCAGTTACTTTTGCTTGATTCAAGCCAGGAAAGAAACAATTCCCAGACTTTCATTTTCTATGACTATAATCAAGTCACTGGCTAGATTCTTTATAAAATTCATACTTGTATTCCTCAGCCTGTTTTTACATATGGACATTTTATGTAGCTTTTTCCAGTGTGAGAAGCTGTAGTCCTATTAAAGTACTTGATGAAAGAATAACTGAGAAGTCTGTATGTAAAGAATGTTTTTGCAGAATTAATGCAAATTTGATCACAAATGTTTTGGAGATTTCTATAAGTATAAAATAATGCATCCAACTTATTATTAATTTAGCAACAAATGATTATTATCAACTTACAAGATGTAAATAATTTGGTTTCTTAGCACCAATACAATTTTGGCCACTTGACTTTTCACCACAGTCTGAATTCTGCAGCCACCCCATGGGGGTGTTTTTTTCTTGGGGATGGTGTAAAGTGTGACAGGTAAGTAAGGTGCTAACCACCATGCCTTTAAGCCTCTTGAGATACTTAAGACCAATTAATTGGGAAATGGAAGATGTGCAACATTGGTAAGCCATATTTTCACCAAAGCTGGTGAAAAAGCAGAAAGAAAGGAGAGGGCATTGTTCAGTGAGTGCCCTGTGCACATCGGGGATCATATCATAAGTTCATCCTTTGTGCCTCCCTGTCTAGCTTTCAAAACCTGTGAACCCCAGCCAATGAAGCTCCTCTCCAGGGTGGTTGATCCTCCAATGCCCAAAAATGCCCAATTTATCTTTTGCCAGGATCCATACTGTATTCTTTCCTACAGTGCCCATTACTATGTTCTGGCACTGCTTGCAACTGCAAGAACTGTCAGCCAATCTGATTTTTTGACAGCTCTAAAGGGCAGATATTCCTTCCACAGAGGGGGAGAAATACTTGCCTTTACCCGGTAAGCCCACCTGTAGTATAACACCTGTAGCAGGACAACCTTTTCTAAAGCTCCTTGGTTTGAGAACAACTTTTCTAACAGGCGTAGAATGAAGGAGTAGTATGTCCCCATGTAAAATACAGTCCCATTGACTCATCTTGACATTTTAAACAAGAACCACATGACAAATTGTTTCAAAGTAAGAAATATTAGATATTGAAGTCCTCTTCAATGTAATGCAGTAATTTAACACTAATTAAAGAAAACTAGTCATTGTCCCTCATTCTTACTGAATATCTTTTTCCAATTTTGTCCAATAGCAATGTTCTGTGCGTACTTAGGAGAAGCACTGATGAACATGATGTCTGTGGTAAGTTGCTATCACAAAATATAAAACTTTTGATGCACTTTAAGAAAGCAGTGTTTCCTATAAAGTTAGAAGGTTAGTACTTCCTGCATTTTATTCAGAATCTTTATCTCCAAAATGGGGTGGCACAATGGCTCAGTAGTTAGCACTCCAGCCTCAAAGTACCAGAGATCCAGGTTTGATTCCACTCTCGAACAGCTGTCTGTGTGGAGTTTGCACATTCTCCGAGGTTTCATCCAGGTGCTCTGATGTCCTCTTACAGTCAAAGTTTGTACAGGTTAGATGGATTGACCAAACTAAATTGTCCCATAGTGTCCAGGGATGTGTGAGCAAAGTGGATTAGCCATGGGAAATGTAGGGCTACAGGGATAGGGTAAATGGGTGGGTCTGGCTGGGATGCTCTTCAGAGGGTCAGCATGGACTCGATGGGCAAAATGGGCCACTTTAGAGATCCTATGAAAGTGAGTTTTCATGCTAAATTTTGCCTGAATTTCCTGGAAAGCTCTCTTACTTTGGTATTAGTTTGGAGTTTACACACAAGAAATTAAAATAACTGACTACCAGGTGGCATTTACTTTGTCTGCGTTTGTAAATCCAATCCTCTTAAAAACCAAGACAATCCAAAGTACAATTTTTAAGGATGGAGCATGCTTTGGGGACCTGTTCTGAAAACCTAGAGCTGAAAAGTTTTCATAGATAATGCAAGTTATTAATAAAGGACTAATTACAAAGAGTTAATAACAAAATAATCTATATCAACAAAAGAAAAGTATCAGTGAAACATATGAAAAGCTGACAAATTTCCAGGAACTGATGGCCTATATTCCAGGATTAAAGAGAAGTAATTTCAGAATAAGTGGTTACATTGGTCTTGTCTTTTGAAAGATTCCCAAATTCTAGTATCGTCTCGACAAATTGGAAGTTAACTAATGTGACATTACGATTCAAGACAAGAGGGATGAGAAAACAAGGAACTATAGATCAGTCAAACTAATGTCAGTAAAAAAAACCAAAAGAATTGTGGATGCTGCAAATCAGAAACAAAAGCAGAAGTTACTGGAAAAGCTCAGCAAGTCTGGCAGCATCGGTACAGAGAAATCAGAGTGACCCTCCTTCAGTTCTGAGAAAGAGTCACTGGACTCAAAACATTAACTAACATCAGTCTTTGAATATATATTAGAATCCATTTTTAAGCAAATCTTAGCAATATACTTCGAAAATTGTTTTATGATTTGTGAAACAGAAATCATATTTGCAAAGTTTCGAGAGGTTCTAATGATGGGAAGCCAGTTGATATAGTATACGAAGATATCCAAAAGGCATTCAATGAGTTCTTACATAAAAGGATGTAACATAGGGGTAGAATATTAACTTGGTCTATACAGCACAAACTAACAAAAATTAGTTTGGACACCCACTGGATAACAACTTTATTTTGAATGAAAATAAAATCAAACTAAATGTAAAATGTCAGTTTCCTGGGCAGGTTACATTAAGAGTTTAATATTGATTTGAAGGTAAATTTAAACTTTGCATTTGTGTGAGTGGATTCCCTCTCCCTCAAGAGGAGGTTCCGAACATCACATTATAACTTCTGGTTAATTTCTGTAAGTTAAATGCTGTATTAATCTCCAGTGCTAATTGAGCCTGATATTTTTCTACTGCATAACTTTTATTTCCAAACCTTTATCTTTATCCTGCTGTAACTTCACTTTCTTAGAGACAAAAAAAAACTGCAGATGCTGGAATTCAAAGTAGACAAGCAGGAGGCTGGAGGAACGCAGTAAGCCAGGTAGCATCAGGAGGTGGAGAAGTCGATATTTCAAGTATAATCCTTCTTCAGGACTGGAGCTCTATTCCTGAAGGGTTATATCCGAAATGTCAACCTCTCCACCTCCTGATGCTGCCTGGCTTGCTGTGTTCCCCCAGCTTCCTGCTTGTCTACACTGTAATTTCACTTTCAGCAACTAATTTGGCTGAATGTGAATGCCTTTGGGCTGTCACTGTACAAGTAGATTTGGAGAATCATAAACAGTTCTATATTTCATACATGATGTACATTCCTATCCCTTCTCTAAAACTCATGTTTACAAAACTAGTCAATCTACCTGAGGGATCAGAAACCTGTATTCGATGTTCTCAGCTTCACAAAGAGATTGTCAAGTACCTACAGCATATTTTGGAGAGTAAGCTGTAACTAACCATCTTTTCCCATAGTCGAAGAGTGTGGTACTGCAAATGCACAGCTGGTTGGGCAGCATCCAAGGAGCAGGAGAGTTGACGATTCGAGCATAAGCTCTTCATCAGGAATGAGGGACTGGCCCAAGGGGGCTGAGAGATAAATGGGAGGGGATGGGGCTGGGAGGAGGTAGCTGGGAATGTGATAGGTAGATGAAGATGGGGTGAAGGTGATAGGTAGAGAGGAGAGTGGAGTGGATAGGTGGGAAGGAAAATAGACAGGTAGGACAGTCAAGAGGCTGGTGCTGAGTTGGAAGGTTGGATCTGGGATAAGGAGAGGGGAGGGCAAATGAGGAAACTGATGAGATCCACATTGAACCAGTGTGGTTGGAGGATCCCAAGGCAGAAGATGAAGCGTAATTCCTTCAGGCATCACGTGGCTAGAGTTTGGTGGTGGAGGAGGCCCGGGACTTGCATGTCCTTGGCGTTATGGGAAGGGGAGTTAAAGTTCAGCCACAGGGCAGTGGGGTACTTAGTGCGTGTGTCCCAGAGATGTTCTTTGAAACGTCCCGTAAGTTGGTGTCCTTTCTCCCCAATGTAGAGAAGACCACATAGGGAGCAATGGACACAGTAGATGACGTGTGTGGAAGTGCAGGTAAATCTCTGTTGGATGTGGAAGGATCCTTTGGGGCCTTGGACAGAGGTGGGGGTTAGGTGAGGGCACAGGTTTTTCACTTTTTGTGGTGGCAGGGGAAGGTGCCAGGAATGGAGAGTGGATTGGTTGGTGGTGCAGGGTGGGGCATGGACTTAACAATGGAATCATGGAGGGAGTAGCCTCTACTGAACGCAAGTGGGGTGAGGAGGGAAATATATCCCTGGTGGTGGGGTCTGTATGTAGGGGCGGAAATGTGGTGTATCGGGAGGTTGGTGGGGTGGAAGGTGAGGACCAGGAGGTTTCTGTCCTTGTTGCAGTTGGACAGAATTGGGGCTCAAGCATGGCAGAAAGTGGAGGAGATGTGCTGGAGGGAAATGTCAACCGTGTGGGAGGGGTAATTGCGGTGTTTGAAGAAGGAGGACATCTGGGATGTTCTTTTCCCATCGGCCTGCATTCGAGATTTACAACTGATTGCTTTCAAAAAAGCACTGGTTAAATAAACTAAAACAACCAATTGCTTTAGTAGCCAAATATCCAATACATGTCCTAACGGGAAAGGATAAATCAGGCCGACAGGCACAAGGGTGTTATCATCACCGAATACATCACGATCAATATCCTTGGGGTTACCCTTGACCAGAAGCTCAGCTGGACTTGTCACATAAATAGAGTTGTTATAAGAGTAGGTCAGATGCTAGGAATACTGAATAACTTATCTCTTGACTCCACAAAGCCTATCCATCATCCATAAGGCACAAGTCAGGAATGTGATGGAATACTCCCCACTTGCCTAGATGGGTGCACCTCCAACAACACTCAAAAAGCTTGACACCATCCAGGACAAAGCAGCCCACTTCATTGGCATCACATCTACAAACATCCATTCTCTGCACAATCAATGTTCAATAGCAGTAGTGTGTACTATATACAAGATGTTTTAGTTTCCACCCCTACACTTTCTGTGCTCTTCTAAGCTTTTTGGAGGCATTTTAGCTCCAATATCGAATTTAAACTTCCTTTTTATCCTACCTTGGAAATACCTTGACATCCAGGAAACTGTAACTTTTATTCTGTAGAAGCATATTTGTTCTGAACTCTCAAACCCTTGATTTTGGTTTTTCTCATTGTTCAGGAATTTATTTATCTTCATGCAGCTGTTTGTAATGTATTATTTTATTAAATTAAATCTTAGCTTAGTATATTTGGCCTTTCCCAAAATGAGAATTATTTAACTGATTTATATGATACTCTCCATTTGCCTCAGTGGTTGCAGCTTCAACAACACTCAAGTTTATTCTAGCTTGTCAGGAGGTTGGGAACCTGAAAGATAGCCAAAATTGGAAGGAAGTAAAGTTGGTAACAGGAAATAGAACACCTGCTGGGGGGACTAGAAGACAGAAGAAACAAACCCAAGCATCAAGTATGGTTCAGATGTGAAATGCTGTCAAAATTACAAAGTTAAAGCCTTGCTACCTGAGTGCATGCAGCATAATGCATACAAAACCAGGCAGATGATCTAAAGTCACAAGTAAAGGCAAATGGGTATGTTCTAATTGTCATGACGAAAACATGCTGCACAGTTACTAGGACTAGGAACATTCAAGGATATCATCTTGTAGGAAGGGCAGACAAGAAGAAAAGGAAGGTGAAGTTGCACTAATAATAAGGGAAGGGTCATCATCATGGTCGTGGTTATCCCTCAAGGTCAAGGATGATGGTCTTCATTCCTTTGATCTACTTATGGGCTCTCAGGTGGCTTATGCGTCCAATCTTGGCTTTGAAAAGTCTTCTGCATTCAGGACAAGTATTTCCAGATGGCAGCTCAGGCTTTGGATGTTGCTGCCTCGCTTTCCATTTTCTTCTCTTTTCTTCTAGTTCTGCACATCTGTTGGCTTCAAATGTTGCTGTTCCTTCTCAGGTGATGGTTTGCCAGAGTTTCCTGTCCTTGGCATTGGTTTCCCAATTATTGATATCCTTGTTACATTTCTTCATGTTGGCTTTTAAAACATCTTTGAATTTCTTCTGTTGTCCGCCTCTTTTATATTTGCATTCTTTGAGCTGGGAGTAGAAGATTTGTTTCGGCAGACGTTCATCTTTCATCCGAACAACATGACTGCTCCATCTTAGTTGGTTCTTGATGACGTAGGCTTCAATGCTTGTTGTTTTTGCTTCATTCAGCACGCTGCCGTTGGTTCTCCTATCTTCCCAGCTGATATTCAAGATGTTTCAAAGGCAGCATTGAGAGAACGTTTCAAATGCCTTCAGATGTTGTCGATATGTTGTCCACGTTTCTGATGCAAACAGGAGCATTGGGATCACCACGTTTTGTACATTAACATTTTAATGTCTGTCCCAATATCATGACCATGAAAGACTTATGTCTGGAGACATCCAAAAGCTGTTCCTGCTCATTTAAGACAATGTTGGATCTTGTCATTATGGTCAACATTGGAGGAGAGGTGACTTCCGAGATACAGAAAGCGGTCTACATTTTCCAGGGCTGTTTCACCAAATTGAATTGATGGTTCTATCCGATTAGTCTCAGTTGGTGATGGTTGATAGATGATCTTAGTGTTTCTGGAAATGATGGTAAGTCCAAAGTTTTGTGTATGCAGTCAGAATCTGTTGTAGGTAATTTTCTGAGAGAGCTGCAACACTGTTGTCATCTGCGTATTGGAATAGGTGTCTTGTTTTTGGACTTAAGACAGGCAAGATTGAAAAGTCTGCCATTTGTTCTGTAGACTTTTTCAGTTCCTGGGTCGTCCTTGATGATGTGGATGATTAGATTCCCCAGAGTGTGGAAACAGGCCCTTCGACCCAACCAGTCCACACCGACCCTCCGAAGAGTAACCCACCCAGACCCATTTCCCTCTGACTAATGCACCTAACACAACGGGCAATTTAGCATGGCCAGTTCCCCTAACCTGCATATCTTTGGATTGTAGGGAGAAACCGGAGCACCTGGAGGAAACCCACGCAGACACGGGGAGAATGTGCAAACTCCACACAGTCAGTTACCCAAGGTGGGAATCGAACCTGGGTCCCTGGTGCTGTGAGACAGCAGTGCTAACTACTGAGCCACAGTGCTGCCCATCTATAGTTCTTTTGGTTTTTCTTATGTGGGAGCTTCCATTCAGGTTTAGAAGCCTACTCTGTGTGTTGATAAACCCTCCCAGTCCACTCTAACTGCACTTCTCTCCCAGTCTCTGCTGTCTCTCCCACTCCCTTTATTCTCACTGATACCCTCCTCACAGCTACACTGCACCTGCACAGCTCATGGTCATGTGTCATCCTGCTGGTCATCACTTCTACTGGCTGGAGGACCACACCATCTCTCCTGCTATTGGTGCAAAGCTGGCATCAACACGGTCACGTGTCATCCTTCTGGCTCCACCTTTCATTCTCTCCCATGCGCTGCAGCACCACATCCTTATTGGTCTTGAGCTGCCGTCAATCAGCCAGGCCCCATTGTGAGGTAAGTGATGGGATTGTCCCCTCTCTGTCCTGGGATGAGCTTCATCATTCATTGTGAATGGGGCAGTATCACAGAGCACAGGGGCTGGGGGGCTATTCCACCCACTGGAGCTGTACTCTCTCCCTCTGGAGATGCTGCAAATCTCTCCCAACTTCCCTCTTGTTGGAGTAAAAATGTTGAACAAAATTGGGACAATCACGCATCCCTGTTTTACTCCTGATCTGACTTGAAAAGGCTCACAGTAAGTGTTGCTGACCATAACTGTGGCAATCATGCCATCATGGAGGAGTCTTAGGATTCAAATGTACTTTTCCGGACACCCATGGGATAGGACATCCCATAGGAGTTGCCTTGATATCGAGTCAAAGGCTTTGGTGAGGTCAATGAATGCCATATACAAAGGTTGAAGTTGTTCACAACATTGTTCTTGTAGTTGTTGCACAGTGAAGATCATGCTGATCATTCCACGTGATGATCTAAAACCGGAAGGATCTTCTTTTTAAAGGCTTGAGCCGATTGTTCGTGAAACAGATGAGGATCTTTCTGGCTGTTACTAACAGGGAAATTCCATGATAGTAATCGTTACCACCTACAAAAGGAAAGGTGGTCGATTTGAATGCGGAAACTGAGTCTCTGAGGTCTGCTGGTACATCTTCATTTATCCAGATCTTGATGAGAAGTTGATGCAGTTGGTAATGAAGCAGGTTACCTCCAATTTTGTAGACCTTGGCTGGTATTCCATTGAGTCCAACTGCCTTGTTGTTTTTCAAGGTTTTGATGGCTTCCTTGACTTCTTCAAGAGTTGGTATTTTGCTTAGGGGAGTCATCAACGGACTGTTTTGGTATTTTGTTGATCACATTCCTGTCAAATGGGACAGTTTGATTTAGAAGATTTAAAAGTGCTCCCTCCATCTAGAATTGATGTCAGCATTGCTCTTCAGGATGGTTGAACTATCTTTGCTTTTGAAAGGGGCTTGACTGTGAGTGGATAGGCCAAAAATAGCTTTATTTGCATTGAAGAAGCCTCGAGTGTGGTTGGTGTCCACTAGTTGTTGGATTTCCTGAGCTTTCTTCCTCCACCATTGGTTTTTCAGATTTCAGATGCTCCTCTGGCTTGCAGCCTTGCATTCCTGTTAGTGTTTCCTTTTAGTATCTGATTGCTGGTGATCTTGTAAGGTGATGAAAGCTTTTCTCTTTTCATCGATACGTTGTTGGAGTAGTTTGTCATTATCATTGATCCAATCCTGATTTTTTTTCATCTTGAATCCAATTGTTTCTTTGCAGGAGGTGATGATAGTGTTCTTCAATTGATTCCATTGTTCTTCTATGGATGGTGGGACATGTTGAGGCATTAGTTCTTGAAGATTTTGTTGGAACTTCTGTACATGGTTGATGTCTTACAGGATGACAACATTGAACTTCTTGATAGTGTTCTGATGTTGGTGTTTCCTTTTGGGCTGAATCTTCATTCTCATGGTGGATGAGATGAATCGATGGTCTGCCCAGCACTCAATGGCACCAGTAACAGCTCTTGTTATCTTGTTGGTCCCGAGATCATACGATGATATAGTCGATGAGGTGCCAGTGTTTGGAGCCTGGATTCTGCCAGGAGACTTTATGCCTGTTTTTCTGGTGAAGTAGGGTGTTTGTAATCACCAGATTGTGTTCAACACCTTTGGTGAGGAAGAGTGTTCCATTGGCATTGACCTTGTCAACTCCTTCCCTGTCTATTATTCGAGGCCAGAGCCTATGATCTTTTCCAACTCTGGCACTGAAGTCTCCCAAGTGAATGATCTTGTCATTGTTGGGAAAGAGAAAAGGACGTCATCAAGTTGGGCGTAGAAGTTCTCCTTTACTTCATCTTCAGCATCCAGAGTTGGAGCATAGGCGCTGATGGCGGTGTCATGTTGGTTCTTGATGAGCTGGATTCGCAGAGCCATGAGACGTTCATTGATTCCCAGCAGTTTCTCTGTCAGCTTCTGAAGTAGGCTGTTTCAGATGGCAAAACCTACTCCATGGATCCTCAGTTGTTCAGGATCAAGTCCTTTCCAGAAAAAGGTGCATTAACTTTGCTCTTCTTTTGGTTGCCCTTCTCCAGCTCTGCAGGTCTCACTCAGAGCAAAGATGTCAAAGTTGAATTTTTGGAGTTCCTGGGCAACAAAGGCAGTTCTCCTCTCTGGCTAGTCTGGGTTTGGTTATCCATCAGAGTTCGTATATTCCAGGTTCCAAATTTCATAGTTTCACTTCTCGATGTTTTTCGACCGCATAATGGTGAACCCTCCGGACGTGGTTTTCCATACAGGGTGGGGTAAAGCAGACTATTGTAGGATACCTTTTCTAGCCCTCTCCAAGTTCAGGGTGAGCAGAGGGGATCCTAAATAAGGCTGCTCAGACCTGAATACTGCTACCAAACAACTTTCCAGCTTCTATCCAAAGGTTGAGTGACTGAATCAAGTATTCACCACTTTTGTGCTGGTTCTTAACTAGGAGCTTCCAGCCATCACATTGCCTGCTTCCATCGCCCTCCCCTGATCACCAAAAGACTTGAAGAAGTAGCCCACAGAGCGAAGATGCCTATGCAGGTGTTTGTTTAACATGTACTTGATGTTGCACTCCAAGAAGCACACAATACTTCACAAATCAACCAACTGATTCCAATTACATGGAGACCATGATGATCGGAGCTGATGGATTTGCTGCAGGTTTTATCCACCTTCACAGCCGTTGAGTTCAAACCACCATTGAGGTCTTGGTTGGATTGTTCTTTTTTAGGGACCTCACCTTTGTCCTTACCGCCATGTGACCCTACCAGGAACATAGCTCCAGGTGGCATCGCTCACAAGATCTCAGGACCACATAAGCTTCTCCACCACAACAAGGTGACAACCTACAGAGAGTAAGGGAAGGGATTAGTATATTAGTAAGGAAGGATTGCAGATCAGAAGAATAATATGTGAAATCTGTTTGAGTGTAGCTAAAAAACAGCAAAAAGCAGTGTTCATTTGTTGGAATCATTTATAGGCTAGTGATAGTGTGGATCATGGTGTTAATCAGGAGATGAGAGAAGTATCTAGCATGGGCACCACAGTAATCATGGGTGAAATCAAGGATAACCAATTGAGCACTAAAACCATGGAGGATGGGTTTCTTACCGATGGTTTCTTCGAACAGTATGTTGCGATGCTGACCAAAGGACAGGCTATTTTAGAACTAAAATTATATAGTAAAAAAGGATTTATTAACAATCGTGTTGTAAAAGAACCTTTAGGGACATGTGAGCACAGTACAATAGAATTTTACATCATGTCTTAAAGTGAAATAGTTCATTCTGAAGCAAGGGTGTTAAATTTGAATAAGGGAAATTATGAAGCACAAGTTGGCTGATGTGGAATGGAAAATGCATTAAGAGGCTTGACTATACATTCGCATTGCATTTTCTTTGAAGAACATGGCTTACAGCAACTATGTTTCTTTTAAGCTGCAAAAACTCAGGGAAGGTCAGTTAACCGTGGTTAACAAAGGTAAGGATTGTATAAGATTGAATGAAAATGCTTAAAACGTTGTCAGAATTAGTAGGAAATCTGGGGTTGAGAGATTTTCAGAATATGCAAAGGAGGATTAAGAAAGGGACAAAATGAGTGCAATCTCACAAAAAGCATAAAAATGAACTGTAAAAGCTTCTATGGATATATAAAAAGAAAAGGTTTGGCTAAGGCAAATGTAGGTCCATTAAATGCAAAACCAGGAGAATTTATAATGAGAAATAGAGAAAGGGCAGAGAACTAATTGATTAATTGGGCAGAATTTTATAGGAGTCAGAGACATGGTCAATGGTGAGATGTGTGGCAGTATCAAGCTATAAATGCTGTGAGGCTCAATTTGACATCAGGAACAGCTCACATGATCTTTTATGCTTTTCAGCGTGGCAAGATTCATGCAAAGTACTGGCAAGTTGCCAATTATTGTTTGTTAAACTTCTTGTTAACAGCCCAACTTACCCTATTAATATTGAACCTCTCATCTTACCAAACTTGACAACAAGTTCAATGACAGACAAATTGGCCAAGGAAACAAGGGTGAGCACCAGGCAGATTCAGCTCACCACTTGCTTTGAACAATTTCCATGTTTGAGCCCCTGACCATCATTGTATCCCAACCTCACCATGGTCAGGACCACACTCTCCATAGTTGGGACCTCTAAATAACAGTGGGACCTCACCACAGCTCCTGTGCATTCCAGAAAATGCCCTCTTCTCACCAGTAATTCTGTCCATTCTGCTAGTTCACATAAGGAAACCATAAATTTGCGTTATTTGTTAAGAGCCATCTCTGAGGCCAATCCTGCTCTCCCTTTTTGTGAATCTATTCCACTGTGCCATGTATTGAAGTGAAGGAGAGCTGCATTATTGGAAATTCTGTCTTTCGGATAAGATGCTAAACCAATGCCTGCCTGACATTTTTTTCGAAGAAGAAGAAGAGCAGATCAAAACCTCACAAACATTTGTCCCTTAATCATTGCCAAAAAATATCATAAATGGATCATTTCTGTCACTGTTGCTTTGACCCGATAACGGACAAAATCTTACTGATGCCTTTGTAATGTGCTTTCGTTGTTCTACTGTTGTAACACTACTTTTATGTTATTTTCCAGTTTGGATTACCTGCAGGAACTTGGCCTTTCTGCCTTTCCGCACTCGTGTTTCTGCTGATTACCAGTAACAACAAAGCTATTTATAAATTGCCACTCAATAAAGTGGCCTCCCCTGAGGCAAACAGAAAAGTTTACAAGCAGTTGCTGAAACATGACCAATATGAATGAAAAGGAACATTGTAAAATTTTGGAATGGAAATCTTTGTTTTGAACCTGTGGGTAAACATATGGCTCAATCTAAGTGTATATAGTAAAATGCTTACTTGTAATTTGATCGTACTTGACATGTTAAATGTGTATCAATGCTTTTAATTTTAAGTATCAGAAATATATGAATTTGCAACACTTTCAACTTAGCTTTCAGCTTAGTTCAAATTAATGTCAAGGGGCGGGCATACAAACTGGTGAAAATCAATTTCAGTATCAATATCAAAGTAATTTATGGTTTCTTGGAAATAAATGTTCTTTTGAGTAAGATAGAGAACAGAAACACTTTGAGATGTTTCAAAAGTCACTTGATACAGTAGGATTGGCTAGCAGTAGTGGATGAATGTATAATCTTACTTAACTATACTTTGCTTGAAATTTACATTTGTCTTCCCATTCATTTGTGTGATATAAACAATGTTGGGCAGGATTTGGAGATGTACAACTGGGGTGTACAAAGTTAAAAATCACACAACACCAGGTTATAGTCCAACATGTTTAATTGGAAGCACTAGCTTTCGGAGCGCTGCTCCTCCACAACCACCTGATGAAGGAGCAGCGTTCCGAAAGCTAGTGCTTCCAATTAAACCTGCTGGACCATAACTTGGTTTGTGTGATTTTTAATATTGGCCAAGTTTTCAGTTATTGCCCATCCCTTGTGACATTGATAGAGAAGTACCTTCTAGAACAACTGCAGTCCATTGGAATTAAAGCTTTTCATTGTGGCTTTGGTATAATTGAATAACATGCTCAGTTATATCAAAGACTAATTATTAATTAAGTACATGTGCCAAAATAATGCTACCATCAGTATGGGTATTGTAGTTTACTGCATTAACCTTGTATTAAAGACTAACTTAGAGAAAAACATTATTTTTTTTTAACTATTTTTTAACTGATAAAATATTCTCTACAATTGTGCTATTAATAGAGATATCTAACAGTTTTCCATCCATTTAAAATGAATATTGTCACCAAAAGAATGAAGCAAATGCTTTGAGCATTTGCAGCAACAATGCCGATTGTTCTACCAACAGTAATGGTGGAAACAGAATTGTCAAAAGTGTTTTCAAAGTAAAAGGAGATGGGTGTAGAACAAATGGGTATCACTTTCAATGAGTCACTGTAGGAATATTTCCTGACTACTAACTACTTCTTGGTACAATTAACACAGTTTTAAATGGATAGATAACCATGACCAGCCTAATGGTGGTATCACTGGGAGTGTAAGTTTAAAAAATCATGCATTTTTATAACTTGTTATTTTTATATAGGTCTGTAATGCCATTGAGGTAATCAGATAAATAGAAAAGTACAATTTACAAATTTATCACAATGCTAACTCCCAAAATATTGGAACAAAAATACCAATAACCATGTCAACATAATTTACATAAGGGTCAGACCACACTCCTATTCTGCGCTCAGCCTTTCATGTACAATCACAACAATATCACAGCACGCCCAGTATAAACATCAATTAAGCCAGTATGGATCCCATAAATATCAAAGCACATACTCTTCACATGTCCTAGAAAAAAGAACCTATAAAATGTATCGATACAAACTCCAATAAATTGTATTGTGTATCCATCTTAATGCTGCCAGCATATTCTGCATAAAAGCCAAAGCATAAAACTACAGATGTTCCAAAATGTTAGCAATCTTTTGCAAATATCAAGCAGTATTAAAAAATCCATTAATATTCCAGAATGTCATGTATAAATGTATCTGCACAAATATTGATTTGTCTCATAAATAACAAACACATATGTTGTGAGGCATATCATAACATGTTCACCAGAAGTAACAGAGCACATTTCCATTAATATCTCAGAACATTTCCTTCAAAATCATAACACAAATCTTAATAAATTTTACATTATAACTACCATAAATCTTACAACATAAATCTTAACTAGCCAAGGATGTCTCTGTCAGCATTGCAAAGCATTTCCAAACATAACCCAGCATAAGCTTCAATATATAAAACAGCGTATCCACCTTAAATACTATCATACAGTCCAGTGAATGTCCTAACACTTGGCCCTTAAATATCACAACATGACTTCAATGAATATCATTGCACAAACATTAATATAATACCAATTGCCTCATAAATATTCTGGAAGAAACCTCATAAATATCATAAAAGCCCCACTAAAATCTCAACATAAATGCCAAAGATTATCACAGACACAATTACATTATAATCAACATAATCTTCAACAAATATCCCATCATATCTCACATAAATGTCACAGCAGCTACATTAATTATTATCTTTCCCTGTAACTATCACAACTTATTTCTGCATCATAACAATAGAGCCCAACTTCCAATTATATCGAGCGCAACCCCAGTAAAGAACACAGGATCTTCCTCCAAATAATAGCACATTCTCATAAGAATAACAGATTTATGTCTTATGAAAGTAGCCCATAAACTATCACAAAAAAAATCCCTTTTTCTTACCCTTGTGGTTAACAATTCCAAACAGTATTAGCACCATCAAATGCATACGTTAAGTAAGTATATTCTGCACTATGAAATTCAGATCGTTTTGTCTGTGTAAGTGTTTTGAGGAAACAACCAAAGTGATTGATGAGGGCAGAGCGGTAGACATTGTTTACTCAGATTTTAGTTAAGTCTTTGACAAGGTTCCACATGATAGACTAATTAGTAAAGTTAGATCACATGGGATTCAGTGTAGGTTTGCTAGTTGGATACAAAGTTGGCTTTATGTTAGGAGACAGAGGGTAGTGGTGGAAGTTTATTTTTTGGACTGGACACCTGTGACCAGCAGTGTTCCACAGGGATCGGTATTGGGTCAACTTTTGCTTGTTATTTATATAAATGTTTTGGATAAGAATTTTGGAAGCAAGGTTATTAAGTTTGCAGATGACAACAAAATTGGTGGTACAGTAGACAGTAAAAAAGGTTATCTAAGACTACAAAGAGATCTGGATCAAATGGTCAATGGGTTGAGGAGGAGGAGGAGGAAGCAGGAGGACCTGAAGTTGGATAAATGTGAGGTATTGCTTTTGGTAATACAAACAAGGGCAGGACTTATAGAATTAATGGTGGGGCCCCAGATAGTGTTGTAGAACAGAGAGAGACCTAGGGGATCAGGTACATAATTTGTTGAAATGTACATCATATGTAGACAAGGTGGTTAAGGAGGCATTTAGCAAGCTTGCCTTCCCAGCTGAAACCTTTGAGTATAGGAGTGGGATATCATGCTGAGGTTATGCAGGACATTGGTGAGGCCTCTTCCGGAGTACTGTGTGCAGTTCTGAAGGCCCTATTATAGGTAGCATATTATTCAGGTTCAGAAAAGTTTTATGAGGATGTTGCCAGGAATGGAGGGTTTAAGTTATAGAAACTGACTGGAAAGAATGGAACTTTTTTCACTGGAGCATAGGAGGTTGAGGAAGTTTATAAAATCATGAGGAGCATAGATGAGATGAATGACAAGCGTCTTTTCCCTGGGATGGGGGAGTTCAAAACTAGGGGGCATTTTTTAAGATTAGAGGAGGAAGTTTTAAAAAGGACACAATGGGCAACATTTTTTTACACAGACAGTGGTTCGTGTGTTGAGTGAACTGCCAGTGAAATATTTAAAACATATTTGGATACGTTCATGAATAGGAAAGGTTTGGAGTGATATAGGCCAAGCACTGGCAGGTGAGACCTGTTTAATTTGGGAAAATAGTCAGCATGGATTGGTTGGACCAAAGGGCCTGTTTTCATGCTGTATGACTATGACTGAATGACTATTTACAATGGATATGTATTATTGTTATATATTAATTGCTGCCAAGTTACAATTTCTACTTCCAATTGTACTATGCCTTTAATTTTGAATTGATGTTTATTGTTTTGCAAAGATAAAGTCCACCATCCTCACTGCAACTTAAAAAGGTTTGTGAAGGACATTTGTATTAGTTAGTTTATTCCAAATAACAAGAATCACTTGTTTTATCTAAAATATGAAGAGCTGTGATAAGCTAGGTTTATTTTTTTCCACATCAGCTAAATAAGATAATATGTATTCAAATTTTTGAGATCTACTTAAAAACAATAGTACATTGTTCTGTTAACATTTTTAGATGAGAAAAATGTATTGGAAATAAAATTAATGTATTGGCTATTCAGTTCACTGGTCATTTCATTTGATGTATTTCATATATGGTGTACTTCATATATGGTGATTCTCTATACATAAGACATGAGTTCATTAACTGTAGTTTTAAATTATTAATTCTTTGCAGACTTCTACATAATAATAACTGTCCCAGATTAGATTAGATTAGGTTCCCTACAGTATGGAAACAGGCCCTTCGGCCCAATAAGTCCACACCAACCCTCCGAAGAGTAACCCATCCAGACCCATTTCCCTCTGACTAACGCACCTAACCTATGGGCAATTTAGCATGGCCAATTCACCTGACCTGCACATTTTTGGACTGTGGGAGGAAACCTGAGCACCTGGAGGAAACCCACGCAGGACAGGTCACAGCTGACTCCTTTCTAAAAAATCCTTAACAATTGAAAACGGTAAAGATTGACTACTAACTGCACAGTGTAACCAAAATGTATTTGCAGGACTTAGTCTGAATTCTATGCCAAATATACTTATTGAGGTACAATATGTATTAGTCTATAAAACTGCACTTCTTAAAAAAGCTTTCCCAATGCCTCAGCGGATAAGTGGAAAGTTGACAAGTCCCTAATTCCATTCCTTCTCTGTGCTTAATTTATTTCTGCCAAAATAGAAATTAGCATAGGACAGCTGGTGGAAATAAACTTTAAGGAAATGGATATCAGCCTGGGTTAGAGCCTCTGACCTTTTTAAAGCTTTTATCTAGCTTTAGTAGCTACTGGGAAGAATAGATTTAGGCTAGATTCCTGTCAATGGTCAAAGTTCACCAATATTCATATTTAATTTTAAAAATGAAAAATTGTCAGTTGGAAGAAATATCTGAGAGCTGGGGAGTCAACCTTCAAAACGAGTTAGTAGATTCAAGTGAGGGAGGAAACAAACTGTAGTCACTTACTAATAATTTAATCATACGCTGGTTTCAATGTAGCAATGCACAAACCTCTTGCAAGGATGCCTACCTTGAAGAAGTTCTCCTCCTCCCTCCACAAGAATCTCAGTGAGTGTCTCTCTCACTGCAACCCTCTGGTCATCTCCTCTGCCCCGAAGCTCTTCAACCATGTACTGACAGCACTGTCCTGATGACCTGACCTACCTGCTAATCCCCCTTCCCACCTATCTGCTCCACCCTCCCCTCTGACCTATCACCTCCATCACCTACTGTACTCTTTGCTACCTTCTCCCACCCTCCTCTCTGACCTATCACCTCCATCCCCACCCCCATTCACCTATTGTGCTCTTTGCTACCTTCCCCCACCCTCCTCTCTGACCTATCACCTCCATCCCCACCCCCATTCACCTATTGTACTCTTTGATACCTTCTCCCCAACCCCATTTACCTCTCCACCCTGGAGGCTCTCTCCCTCTATTCCTGATGAAGGGCTTTTGCCGGAAACATCTTTGCTATGCTTTTCTAGCACCACTCTGATCTAAGCATTGGACCCAAAATATTAACTCCGATTTTTCTTCACAGATACTGCCAGACCTGCTGAGCTTTTCCAAAAACTTCTGTTTTTGCTTCCTTTTATTTCCTCCTCTGCTGTTGATCTGCTTCATTATTTCAAAGTTCTGACTAAAACAGTGTTGTAACTTGATGAACAGATTGTCGCCCTTTTGAACAATTGAACATGGAAACTAAAACCAGTAGGCCATTTGACCTTATAGGAGAAAGTGAGGACTGCAGATGCTGGAGATCAGATTCCTGAAGAAGGGCTTATGCCCAAAACGTCGATTCTCCTGTTCCTTGGATGCTGCCTGACCTGCTGCGCTTTTCCAGCAACACATTTTCAGCATTTGACCTTATAGCCATGTTCCACTTTTCAATATCATCATGGTTGATCCTCTATCTCAATGCCATATTCCCACATTCTCCCCATACTGCAAGAAACTTATAGTATCTAAAAAAACCCTATCTCTTCTTGAATATACTCAAGGATTTGGTCTCCACAAGCTTCAGGGATAGAGAAATCCATATGTTCAATATCCTTGAAGTAAATAATGTTTCCTGATCTCTGGCCGACACAGCATTCTGAGATTACATCCCTGGTTCTAGACAGGGAAAAGAGGGAAACTTGTTCCCTCCATCTAGTCTGTCCAGCCTTGTTCAAATTCAGTATGTTTCAAACAGATCCCTTCTCATTCTTCTTAACTCTAGTGAAGACAGGCCCAGTCAAACCAACCTGTCTTTCATAGGACACTCCTGTTATCCCTGGTATTATCTTTGTGAATCTCAGCTGCACTTTATCTGGGCCAGGTAGGTAAAGAAACCAAAATTGCACGCAATACACCAGATGAGGTCTCACCAAGGTCATGTTTAATTGCAGTAACATATCCCTACCTCTGAGCTCAGATCGTCTTGCAATGAAGGCCAATATACCATATGCCTTCCTAATTGCTTGATGCACCAGCCCATCTACTTCAGTTGACTCGTGAACATGGACACCCAATTCACTTAATATATCTTCATTTCCCAGTAGATCAACATTTAAATAATACTCTTCCTTTCCTATCTTCACACCAGTGTATAACTTATTTTTGCGTTCACTCCTGGGATGTGGGCGTGGCTGGCTGGCCAGCATTTATTGCTGTCCCTAGTTGCCTTGACCAGGTGGTGATAAGCTTCTTAAACCACTGCAGACCACATGCTATTGGTTGACCAACAATGCCCTTAGGGAGAGAATTACAGGATTTTGACCCAGTGCCAGTGAAGGAATGGTTAGCGGCTTGGAGGGGAACTTGCGGGTGGTGGTGTTCCTATTTATTTACTGACATTGCTTCTCCAGATGGAAGTGGTTGTGGCTTTGGAAGGTGCTGTCGAAAGATCATTCGTGAATTTCTGCAATGCACTTTGTAGATAGTACTGAGCATCAGTGGTGGAGGGATTGGATGCTTCTGATTGTGGCGCCAGTCAAACAGGCTGCTTTGACCAAGATGCTGTCACATTTCTTGAATGTTGTTGGAGCTGCATCCATCCAGGCAAGTGGGGAGTATTCCGTCATATCACTCTCTTGTGCCTTGTAGATAGTGGAGAGGTTTTGGGAATCAGGAGGTGAATTACTCGCCATAGTATACCTAGCCTCTGATGTGCTCTTGTAGCCACCCTGTTTATGTGACAAGTCCAGTTGAGTTTCTCGTCAATGGTAACCCCATGGATGATAACGTGGGGGGGGGGGGGGATTTCAGTGATAGTAATGTACGACAAGGGTGATGATTAAATTGTCTCTTTTTGGAAATTGTCATTGTGTAGTGTGAATGTTACTTGCCAGTTGGCAGTCCAAACCTGGATGTTATCCAGATCTTGCTGCATTTGGACTGCTTCAGTATCTGAGGAAGCATGATTGTGCTGAACTTTGTGCAATCACTAGGAAAGGAACATCCCATTCTGCCCTTATTATAGAAGGAGGATCACTGATAAAGCAGCTGAAGATGGTTGGACCTAGGCCACTATCCTGAGGAACTCCTGCTGAGATGTCCTGGAGCTGAGACAGCTTCACATTTAACTACATTGAATTGCATCTGCGATGTGTTCACCCGCTCAATCTACTTGTCTAAATCACCTTAATGCCCCCATGTATCCTCCACACAACTCACAATCCTGCTCAACTTTGTGTTGTTAGCAAACTTAAAAATGTTACATTTACTTACCTCATCTCAGTGATTTATATATGTTGTGAATAGCTGTGGCACAGCACTGATCCTTGCACTGACCCCACTAGTGACTACCCATATCCTGGAGTAGGATCTATTTATTTGAATTTTCCTTTTTCTGTCGGTCAACAAATGTTGACCCATCTCGGTATATTACCATCTATTTCATGTGCTTCAAATTTGCCTATTAACTTTTTATCTGAGACCCTATCAAAAAAACCTTCTGAAAATCTACATGCACAACATCTATTGGTTCTTCTTTATCTTATCTTCTTTGTTCAGGATAACGTGCCTTTCATAAATCATGCTGCCTTTGTCTAATCATGCTAATGCTTCCCAGGTGGTCTGTTGTTAGAGTAAACTTTTATATAAACTCTAGAATTTTCCCTGTGTCCAGTATTTCCAGAGCCCCTTCTTTAAATATTCAGCAGTAGATTATCCAGCCCTAAACCTTATTAATTTGTCAGCCCTAAATCTTATTAATTCCCACAGCACTACTTTCTTACTAACACTGATTTCCTTCAGGTTCTTTGGCCTGTGCCGGTCTTTTATCCTACTCTAAGATCAGACTAACATACATATCCTTCATTGTACTAACTTCCATGTGCCTATCCAAGTGACACTTACATGGCCCGAATGCATC